>NC_086245.2:34665786-34970786 GCF_036321145.2 Pelmatolapia mariae | reverse complement strand
TAGCATTTGTATGTTTTAACACAATGCTACCTTATATCGCTTCCCAGCTACACAAAGCTCAGACTCTACAAGCCTCAGTTAGCATACTAAACTTTTAAGTTTGGGAGAGTTACCAGGAGAAGCCTCAAAGTTTGCATTCGAGCAAACCACAAGATTTCTGAAAGAGCACTGGGGGCGATATTTGGCCATAACATCATATTTTATGAAAACCAAACACAGCACATCACCACAAACATCTCATAGCAGCTGTGAAGCGTGGCTGTTGAAGGGTGACTGTATGGGCCCTGGGCACCTCGCAGGCATCGAGTGAACAACTAACTCCTCTGTCTTCTGCACTAAGGCATCTGTCTGAGAGCTAAAGCTGGGGGAAATTTCTGCAGCAGGACAATGATCTCAAACACAAATCAACAACAGAAAAGCCTAACAAAGAAAATAATCAGGTGTTGCAGTGGCCCAATCCAAGTCCTGACTGCATGGAGTCTGTTCTCTGATTTTCTTTCCTCCAACAGTTCAAAAGCACCAAGAGGTTTACTGGAGGTACTGGAGGCAGCCACCCTCTTTTTCTTTAAATCAGGCCACTAAAGTTTGTGCAGTGTCATTTGTCCCAATACTTGTAACAGCTCTTGAAATCGCAACTGAAACTTTAAATGTGCTGCTGAAAAAAGTCTAGATAAGCATAAAAATAGTAGTAGAAACTTGCTTTAAACAGATGGTTGTCACAGGACTCACCATCCAAAAACATACATGCAAATTATCCCACAGGTGGTGTGGTCAGATACTCCCACCCATTATTACTCACTGTACTGTAAGCATGTACTGGAATATTACAGAGCAATTAAAAAAAGGAGAGCTGGAATAAAAGGATTCTGGGAAAGTTCCCAGTGCTAGCACTGCAGAAAAGTGAATGAATGGCTTCAAAACAGCCCTGTGAGCTGCTCAGAGGCAGTAATCAGGCCTGTGGAGAGCTCCTGAAACTGCTCCAACACCCCAACTTCAACATTCATACTGTGGGACCACAGACAATAGAAGCTGTCAATGAGAATTCCAGCTCTGCAGCCAATGCACGACAGGCAGCAGAGCATACACGATTCCAGTCTCACCTCGCCAACAAACACGAAGCTTCCCACTGACGACCCACTGAATCAGTGCAGGTATCGGTCTGATTAAGGTCGTCATAAATCAATCAACATAAAATATAATAAACAGAACAAAATGTATTGTGTAGTTGTGTTAGTCTACTGTTTCCCACAAATACAACTTTTAAACAATGTTGTTATTGTTTAATTTGTTCTAATCTTTAGATTTTTGTGATTTCTTTTTCCTTGATATTATTATAACGTTTTAAATCTTAGTATTGTGTCAGCTAGTGCTGGGCGATATGACGATATATATCGTGTGGACGATAGAAAAGTGTCTGTCGTGCCATTTGTCTTCTATCGTTTATATCGTACTAACCCAAATTTTACAAATTATTACATAAAATATATAATTAACCCTTTACAACCGGTCGGAGCAGGCACACTCCGTTTTACCTAACTATTTTTAAATCCCTGTAGAACTGGAACCACGTAAGGTAGTGCAATATTTTTTTTTTTTTGCATGTGAAACCGGAGGAGTTGTACTTACATCTAATGCCATTAGCTTGTCCAAGGTCACGGTTTCCTTCCACATATAACTTTGCAAAAATTGCATAAGAAGCACTTGCAGCAACAAAAACATAATATTCCAGAAACACGCTTTGCCGACGTTCATAAGACTTCCTACGTTGGCATATATGTCAGCGCGAACTATCGCATGTCCGCCATTACCAGCCCGAAACCGGAAGTGACGTCATTTTTCGCGGAAGGGCCTTATAAGCCTATGTTGGTGTTTTTAAAAGTCATGTTTGACTTTATGCTTTTCTGTATCGTTTCTGGGATGCTTAGAACTCAAATTACACTGTTGGAAATAGTTTATTTTGATGCATTATGTGTGTGGGACTAATAAAGGTTATCTTATCTTATTATAATATTTATTTTCATTTTTCCTGTAGTATATAAAAATTAGTGTATCTCAAAAATAAAACTATGAAGACACTCAAAATAAATTTCTCGTGGTTGGAAACTTTTGTATTTACAGTTTTGAGGGATACACCTCTTAAATTTTTTTTAACTAGAAATATATGTAAAAAACAAAACAAAAAAGATTTTCAATTTTTTTGTAGTTTATTGCACTACAAGTTTTTGCAATTTATGTAGTTACTATGGACTTAATGCATACATATTATTAAAATTTGGGCTATAACGGTTGTATTGATATATGGAAACTTGAAATACTCCCACAAGTGGCACTACAGCATGTAAAAACATAAAGATAAGCTCTGGCGGACTTGGTTCTATGGTAGGTCTTAAAGGGTTAAATAGCCTGTGGCAAATATATTAGTGTTGTCTTCTCACTATACATGCTCTTAACTTTATGCAAGAAAAAATAAAGTATAAAAAAAAATGATATTTTTCGCAAAGAAACTCCGTCTCGTGGTTTGCGAGCTGGTGCTGCTGTACGTGCACCCGGATTTGCGACATACCGAATTTCCCAGAGGAACCCACCCGAGGGATTAATAAAGTTTTATCTTATCTTATCTTATCATACTTTACGGTAACTCAAAACAAAGACTGCACCCTCGGCACTCGCTGTTTACAGACTGCGTGCTTTCTAGATGACCACAGGTCAGGTCGTATATCGTGATATATATTGTTATCGTGATATAAAATAATTCATATCGTGATAAATATTTTTTCCATATCGCCCAGCACTAGTGTCAGCGACGATGTTGCCAGGCAGGAGGAAGAGACCACAGAGAAGATTTATGGCTGTAATACAGAAGAACACACTGAGAGTGGGTGTGCCAAGCAGGATGTTAGGGGCAGCGTGAGACGGGGGCACATGATCAGCTGTTGTGACCCCTCAAGGGAGAAGAAGATGATGATGATGATGATGTTCCACCCAGGCAGATTTTACCCCACACATCCTTTTATTAGTAGCTCTACATTTCACTAATCATCATTATCACGATGCCCAAGGCTCTAACCTGTACATCACGCCTTTAACCATCTTCAGTACATGTTTGAAAACTAAAGGTTTCTGAAGTACTGCACTAAGTGGTGGAGATTATATTTGAGAAATAATTCATTGGCTACAGTTCCAGAGCACATTGATATTGATTATTGATCTAAAACTTTCCTTTTCAGAAGGTTCTGCTTTCAACTAGGGCTGCCAGAAATGATTATTTTGATAGTCGACTAGTCACCGATTATTTTTGCGATTAGTCGACTAATCAGGTCATGCATCCATTGGACGTAAAACTACAGCTTATTGCACCAGCATGCGTCTGCTCTTATATAACTATCATTAGCTTACAGCTTTAAGTGTTTAAGGTGCTAACTAAAAATAAAGACAAGATGATAGTTTATTACATTTTAATGAAATTTGCAGATTGTCTCAGTGGAGTTTAATAAACTCAGCCGTCTGCTCCTTGCTATCTAAAATATATCAGGACACCGGAGTAAATTCTCGAGCATCTCACACTTCTGATAATCAGCTGTCTGCTTGACGTTTATTCAGCTGTGTAAAAACTATAACTTTAATCGCAGCCAAACCGATTTACTCAGGAACAAATAAAACACTGAAAAAAAGCCAAACAATAACATTTTTAAGTTATCTAAGTGACTTATATATCATGCTTAACCTGAGTAGCGAAAGACGGCGGTGGGTTTGAAAACGATTTGCCGGGAGTCCGGTGTTCTCAGCGGCTCTAGTGAGCCTTGAACCCCGGCTCGCTATCGAGCTGGTGGCTAACAGACGTCTCCGAAAACGTCGGAGCGCTTTTGAAAATATGTGGTGTCTTGATAAACCGAGCAGATATTTGAGGTTTACACAGCTACATTCTCGCCTGAAAATATGTTAAACGTTTATTTTGTGACCCAGAAAGAATAATGAGAGTAATATTAAAACTAACTAGCTGCCGCCATTGTTGGAAACTGAGCAGGGCCGCGCTATGAATTCTGGGACACTGCTTCTTCTTCTTCGGGGTTTAACAGCAGCTGGCATCCTTGTACATGCAGTGCTGCCATCTTCTGTTTCAGTCCGTTATTACACCCTTAAATCCTACTACTTATTCCTGCGTCTTTTGGGATCTTACAAAGCTTCAAACGACGCGTCGACTATTAAATTAGTCGTCGGCGATTTTGATAGTCGACGTAATCGTGACAGCCCTACTTTCAAACAATGTTATCACTTTAGCATGAAGTTATAAAGAACTGCTAAGCCTCCATAAAGCTTCATGTAATATTGCCCAGCATGGTGATAAACAATCACAAAGGGTCTTTTAAATTCATCAAAGCAAAACTGAAGGCAAAATCAGGCACACTGCATGTTAACAGGCTGCACACGCTAACAACATGAAACTGTTCCTTCTACTAGTTTAAACTGTGTGTTCAGTCGGCTCCACGCAGCAGCAGCAGCAACTAAAGAGTCTGAATCTAAAAAACCGACACATGGATAAATTAATGACAGCACCAAGTTTCCTCTCTCTGATTAGAATCAGAATAAATGGGACCTTCCCATTTGAGTCAAAAATAATAAACATTTAACTATCAGATCAGATCATTCAACTAAATTTTTACAAGTGACTTTGTGTAAGTCAAAATCTACAGTGTATAAATGGATAAACTCTGTAATTGTAATTGAAATATAAAGCTCATTCGGTCAACATCGAAGCATTAATCAGACTCTGCATCAGCATTAATGTTGTCAGGTTTACACTGTAAACTGTACGTCTGTCACCGTGACACACACTGGAGGGATTTGTGTTCTCCTATCATCTCAGACGCTGTTATGTTCTTATCTGGTATGGAGAGCCTTTTTGTTCAGTACCTGACAAACTGGTTTTTCCTCCCAAGTCCTGCTTCTTAAAGAATCACAACCTGCAGGACACTAAGGCATGAAGTCACCTGCCGAGGAACAGTGTGACGAATGCATCTATAAATAAAGACAATCACATGAATGAAAGTGAAACACCAAGCCGGTGTGTTTTGGTCACATCAAGTATCACATCTGAATTTTTACTGCTTCTTTGATCAATGTGTGTTTAGCTGGCTGAGGGGAAAATACGAGTTTGGCATGAGCCAACGGGAGATTTCATAGTTTCACTTCTGCAGGATCGCTCCGAGCACGATTCCTTTTTCAGTAACCCCGAGGTCAGCAGAGGAACTAATATGATGTTAAAAACAAGCAGAAGCCATTAGCAGAGCTATGCCCTGTAAAATCATTTACATGCACACAGTGACATTCTGTCAAACAGAAAATACACAAAGTTTGAGATTAGCACTTCCTGTTTATCATTTACACGAGCTGTGTTCAAATTGTCGAGTAGGTCGCTCGCTCATTGGTTCACTACAACAGCAGGCAGACTCTACCTGCACACGCTGCTTTCACAGGACTCTTTGCCTCATGATTTCACAGCTGCTAGAACCACCGTTACAGCAGCATTTCCTGCATGACTTTATCAGTCTGTCACATCACTGTGGAGGAATTTCTCTTTATAACATTGTTTAAGTTCATTGAGGTTTCCGGACATTTGTTTATCTGCAGCTTTCTTAAGGTCCTACCACAGTAACTGAGCCAGTCAGGGGTCACATGTTGAGGTGTGGACACCGACACACCTTTATTGTTCATTTTTTGTAGTTTGTGCTTACAGTCACACTCCTGTTGTATGGCCCAGTTTAAGCCAAAGTTAAGCTCGGGATCAGTAACATGTTTAAACAAAACTAGCATCCTGACAACTGACCTCCAGGATACTCTGCTATACAGAGGAGTGCACGGTCAGCTTACTGACTGCAAGATGCTCAGACTGCAGAACAAGCCTAAGTCATCATCCTCTATTACGATACGTTGGTTTGTCCTGATATGCTGTTTGGTTTGGGCCAATCGTGGCACTATTATAGGAAATAATCTCTTGTGTGTCAAGAGGACTTTGACCTTCATGTATTCATATGTGCGTGTAACGTTCTTTGCCTGAGTTTGTAATATCACCGACCACCATGTGTAAACTGGTATCTAAAGGCCTTCTCAAATGGACGCGTAATGTAGTCATTCACACCAACTGTATAATTTCACTGGACGAATTCGCAGCATTTTCAAACCCAGTTCGATTTTTTGGATCCCAATAAACAATCCAACCAATCAGGTCACTGAATTTGGCAACAAGTGCGCTCATAGCTCAAGCCGCACACCTGTACTGAACAGACAACGGCATGGAAATAGTCAAACAGCACACAGGTAAACTTTGCTCCGGCTCACTGGGCCCTGTGAAATGATTTCTCGGCCTCCTCAGATGTGGTTCAAACTGACCCACTGACATCCTGTAATATGTATGAAAGCGACCGTGACACAGCTTCAACTCCAGGATCAAACCACGATATTCTCCCTGCTGAAAATGACCGTTTTAGGACTAAAACAGTCATTTTCTTTACCTTATACAGTGAAGCAGTTATAAAAAGTGAACACAAACATAGACGAACTACACCCATCGTGACTGATCCCATGGGTTTTGTGTTCTCACCTCAAGGTAGAGCGGTGAACTGGAACCGTGGTTCATCCTCTGGGCTAGCTGGTCCCGCTGCAGGATACACTCCTCCAGGTGGATGACATTCGGGTGCTGGCTTTGGATGCTGCTGAGGGCCCAGAATTCCCGAAGGGCCAGTTCGACATTTTCTGGAGAGTGGCAGCGAATCTTCTTCACCGCCACCTTTGCCCCTGTACGCTTCACTACTGCCTCATAGACCACACCGTAACTGCCACGCCCCACCTCCTGGATGAGTTCGTACTTCGGCTGGCTGCTTACCATCCTAGTCCTCACTGTGGAGAGATATTGTGAGAGTTAAGCTCGCCCTCTGCACTTGGTTGACTTTCAAAGATTCAGCACGTCTAAAAGCAGCAGCCACCCAATGCAAACTCATTAGCTAACAACTTGTCAACTGCAAATCATTAGCCAAAGACAACCCCACAGGTAATCCTCCTTTCTGATACTTGAATACCCACAAATACAAAGCAGGCTTATTGATTCCAGTGACTGAGCCCATAATTCATAGACTTTGATAGGACCACAAGTCTTTTTGTAACCACAGGTATTATTGTGTCCTGGTGGCCTTTAAAAATCATTTCGCCTATCCAGGGTTGCTTCACTGTGACTCCAAAGCTACGTCCGTCTATAATGCCTACTGGGGGTGCATCTACCCAGTGAAAACTCGTAAAGAATCGCATATAAAAAGTAAAAGCTGCTCCCTTACTTAGCCAGAAAGCTGACTCTGTAATTGGAGAGACTGGACACACTGGAGAAGCCATTTTTCAGGATCTATGTCAGACGTACGAATTTCCCTTTGAGATCAATAAAGTTACTCTTGTTCTTGTAAGGGGTTGCCACAGCAGATGATTTGGTAAATATGTTTACTGTGGGTGCTCTTCCTGCCACAAAGCTCCCAGAGAGCTGTGCCTCCTCCTGCTCTCATTCACCTAACACGCAAACATTGGGTGAATGAGTTAACACAACAAACTTTGTGACAAATAAAGACCTAAACAGTTGTCAGGTGCCTCTCCTCTGAGTCTCTTTGCCCACAGTTCAACTTCACACTCTTTAGCAGCAGAGTCCTGTTTCTGCTCTGCAGCCTCTCTGAGGTCACCAAACCAGTTCTCTGTCTGTCCTTCTGCTGTGACTTTGCAACACCAGAGTAATGATTTGATACTTTATCCCAAAACATGAAAAACAACTTGGCTCACTAAAGTAAAAACAATGGAGGAATCCAAACGCTGTTTTGAATCAAAGAACAGCAGCAATGACAAACACTGTGGGTGAGTAACATGTCCACAGTCCACAGGCAGCAGTGAAATATTCAGGACACATTCTTGAAAGCAACAGTTTGGAGATTACAAGTTTAAACTGTTTAGACCACAGCTCATGATAGTTGGTCCACATTTCTCCTTACTGCTCATATTAACATCTGTGTCCTCCTGAACAGTGCTAAAGCCAGCTAAGATCACACTGTGGTCCTGGGAAGTGTGAAGCCTGGATCCTACTCGGCTGAGACAAAGACACTGACAGCCGGAGGCGTCACAGCCAGGCTGTATGCATGCGGGACATGCATACTTGGTGCACTGTAATTCATATTTCTGTGGATGAATCCACAAGGTCACAAAAAACATCAGGCGCACGACCAGCACAGACCTGTGTGATGATGTCGGTCTGACCCGAGCACAGCAGGCTGTAGAACTGACAGCACAATTACCTTCATATAGACCGTCAACCAAACCATCATTTTCTGCAGTTTTCTTAGGTTAGCTTCAACAATCATTCACAGTTTAGCTTCTTAACCAAAGGCCTGGCAGACAGTTCAGATAGAAATCAAGTATCTACGAATCACCAACTAAGCGAACGTTCATGTCACTGAACTGTGACGGGACAGCAGAGGAAACGCTCCCAATGAGAAGCTCCCACACGGAACATTCCTGTCACTTAGACCTGTACAACATTATAACACTGCTCATATTTTTCAAGAAGACGTGACCTGAGATTGCACTGATGAGTTATCAATACTTCTTTTTCCCTTCATTTTTATTAATCATACTATACTTCTGATTATTGTTACTTTATAACTCTGTGGCCTAAAACAGACAGCTGAATGATGGACAGAAGTAAAAACAGGGACAGATTACAATCAATATAACTACACAGTTATTAGAACAGCAAAAATAAAGATTACAGATATAATGTAATTGGATGACAACTGTAAGCTGTCAACAAAGTAAATAAATACTACTTAATAACTGTTTACCCAGTGAGCTGTGCTCATGTAAAACAGTGACAGAGGACGGAGGCGCCTGCAGACATTACTTTTTCTTGTTGAATAAGTGATGCAACAAAGAGTCCTACTGTGTCTCAGCAACAAGGCAGCAAATAAAATTATAATATATAATAACATGTTATTGTTATTATTATTAATACCACCATAGTAATATGGCTTAAGCGCAGCCTGTTACACACCAATTTGCATGTAAGATGAGTGGAGAAGTGAAAGATAAGTGCCCCGCCCCTTCCTTTCTCCTATTATTAAAAAAAGCAGTTTTAACTTTCAATTAATAACAAACACACGAGGAAACCTCTACAGTATTCAGTTTGTAGCATACCCCTCTGCTGCTTCATAATGTAAACAGGATTCAACACCATATACAACTATTGCAGAAAGCATTGTGTTAAAGTGACACCACTACAGGGTTACGTTACCTTGCAGAGGAGCTGGGTGGTAATCAGATTAGGAAGTACTTTCCTTTTTTTTTTAAGTATACATTTAAGATAAGAAAACTAAGCACAGGCAACATGGACTGCAAACCATGAGGTTTTTCTATACACCAATAGAAAAATCACTGACAAGGATTTTAAAAAATAAATTAATAGTATTTGATGATATGGGCTATTGGAATACTGTTTCAGCAATACTCGATAAGTAAAACTCACCAGTGTACAAAATCACTTTGTCACATGTCAATAATAGCTCAGTTATAACTATTTCTTCTTATTATAAAGCCAACTTCTGTTAGTGTTGTTTCACTTGATGGGCTGTTGCTCTTTCGACTTGGAGCAAAACACAACTTAGCACTGTAACAACGCTGCCTGTTATACTGGGAATGACCGGTATTAAACACCTGTCTATATCCCAATATTCACTGGACTAATCAGAAAACTTCATTCTAGAGGAAGGTGACAGTGACAGGTTCGGAGCTGATGGATGTCTCCCAAAAGTCGGCAGCGAAAGGCTGACTCCCGGACGGAAGGAGCGATAGCCAGCGTGCTAAGGGGCTGATTACAAATCCACTTGACTGATTGGCTAAGAGGCTAACAGCTATCTGGCCTGCCTACTGTCAGCTAACGATGTGGTTGCTCAGCTAACGTTAGCTAATCACGTTAACCTGAGCTAACAATGAGTCCATATATCTTCAGCACAACTGACACGTACGGTGGTATCTAGCATCTAGCTAGGACAAGCCCATGCCTCTTTAACGGTACCAGCACCGGGGCACAGAGGGGGCATGCGTGATAAGCACAGGGTATTGACAGTTTATTGTCCTCTCTCTGTGTGTGTGTGTGTGTGTGTGTGTGTGTGTGTGTGTGTGTGTGTGTGTGTGTGTGTGTGTGTGTGTGTGTGGCATCAGAAAAAAATCCAGCCTCAAAACACACACACGCGACCCAAGTAGCTACAGCAGACGAGACAATAGTTGATATGTAGAAGAAACAACAGTTGTCGGGCCGCGGAATAACATGTTATCAAGCTCACCTTCGAGTCGATTCTCGGGGGTTCATTTGTTGTCTTCTTTACTCTCCCTGGCAGCCATTACCGCCGCGCACGTTCTGCTCGCACAGTCAAACCGAGGTTTTGTCAAACACTGGACGTGAGAGCGCGCAGCTGCTATGCAGCACAGCGCGTCAGTGGCGATAGAGAGACGACTTCCGGTCATACCCTTCAAAATAAAATTTCCGTAGATACTTTTCTATAATGGAGACTCAGTAGCCAGGAGGTGGAGGAACGTTGATGGGCGAGGGTATATTTTTCTAAACATGTTTTCATGAAAAAAATTTTAAAGTACATGCAGAGAAATAGCGGATTAGTTCTTCATTAAGTCTTGTTGCATCAAAAAAAATTCTGCTTTGCTTTATGTTCTAAGAGTTGTTTACTTGCTCTGTGTTTGGTTGACTTTTTTAGTCATTTTTGTGTGGATTTTTTATTTGTTTGTTTTGTTTTAAACTAAACACTTGTACTTTAGCAACTGAAATGAAATCCTGACTCAAAGATGGCAAAAGGCACGGTGTATTTTAAAAATGGCAAACTTCCTATTGTAGCTAGCACATTTGATTAGTGTTATTCAGTCAGTGAAATGAGAACACGTTCCTTCTAGCCTTCACACCAAATATCACTTAGTGAACAAAATGCCATGCACGCCTGCAGAAGAGGATTGGGAATTTTTTTACTCAGAATTCTTAAAGAAAACAAAAAAGACTCCCCCACTTTTTTCTATTTCCAGTGGCACTAATCCTCTTCCGTACACACTTGTACAAGTTTATGTAATCTAATGTAGTGGACCTGCTATCCAAATATCACCTGTAATTCTTTCTCAAATACAGATACTGATGCTTGGATGATAGACAAACCTATTTGCCTGATTTCAGTAACACGTTCACAGAAAACACATGATGAAAATCCTAAAACTAAACATATGAACAAACCTATACCAGCTGCCCAGTATTCAGTATTCTAGGGTGGACATTGTGCAATTGATATAATTGCTTCATGCGAAGAAAAAGCACTACAGGTGTGATGTTTGCTTTGAGTTTGCTAATGCAGGGCGGTGCTGCAAATATAGAGGTCTCTTTGTAGATCTAAAGAAAACATATAATAGGGTAAGAGAGGCACTTTGGTACTGCAGGAGGAAGTCGGGAGTGCCAGGGAAGTATGAGGACAGCAAGACAGTAGTAAGGTGTGCAGTGGGAGTGAGAGATGTGTTCAAGGTGGACATGAGATTACAAGGGATCAGCTTTGAGCGCGCCCTTGTTTGCAGTGGTGATGAGCAGGTTGACTGACGAGGTCGGGTATGAAGGGACTATGATGTTCGCAGATGATGCTGTGATCTGAGAGGAGCTGGAAGAGAACCTGGAGAGGTGGAGGTATGCTCTGGAGACAAGAATAACGAAAGTCAGTAGAAGCCAAATAAAATACATGTGTGAATAAGAGCGGGACAGGTGTGCACGACTGAGGCTTGCCCACCCATAACCCTGTCGCTGGTTCACCACTGTTCCTTATTTGGACCCCTTTGATAGATCCTGAACACTGCAGACTGACAACATCTCACAAGAGCTGCAGTTTTGGAGATGCTTTTGAAGTTGTGTAGCCATCACAACTTGGCCTGTCACAAGGATAGAGACACATAACCATTCATGTGCACATTTACATTTACAGTCCATTTAGATTCACTAATTTACCTAACCCCATACATGTCTTTGGACTACGGTAGGAAGCCAGAGTATCCGTGGGGAACAATACAAAGTCCATACAAAAAGGCCCCAGTGTGGATCTGAAGCCAGTACTTTCTGAGAGGTGACGGTGGTAAACTGCACCACCATGCGCATGCTGCCCATAATAAATAATAAAAATGTAAAATAAATAAATACTTTAATGTATTAGACATAGACAGAGCAACTCTGGAGGCTGGCCAGGTAGTCAGCGACATAGGTGAAGTAACCCTGGAGGCCAGCACTAGAAGACATGTGAGGCTTGGCAGGAGATCTGAGGGGACGATTTACAGGAAGAGACCTGCATCGATGGAGAAAGCGAGTCTGCCAGGAGACCAGACAAAATGCCAGCAGCAGTGGAGATGGAATGCATCAGGAAGCCTGGCCGGTGGCTGAGGAGGAAACGGGGACCTCAGGGGGCTTGGGAGTTGCTTGGATGGCTGGGAGAAGTTGCTCTCAGAGGGTGTTTTAGTACCATTCTTTATTTGTGGCTGTGTTCTTCATGGCAAAATTGTGAGTCAACTCCCTTGGATGGGAAGCAACCCCTCACATGAATGGCAGCAGGGTGTTTTACTGTTGGCATGATGCAGGACTGATTGTAGCACTCCACCTTTTCCTCTCTGCACAGTCATGTTTCTGGATGCCCCAAACAGAGAAAAGGCCAGTCTGTCCTTGATGTTTTTGTTGCGACTTCTTTGCCCTGCTTGAAAAAAGACCATCCTCCAAAAGCCTTTGCTTCACTGTGCATGCAGATGTACTCACCCCTGCCTGCTGCATTCCTGACCACGTTCTGCACTGGTGGTGCCCCGATCCTGAAGCTGAATTACCTTTAGCAGACAGTGCTTGCTGGACACGAAAGCCTTCTTCACAACAATTGAACTTCTACTAGCAGCAGTATCCTTTTATGCAAAGCAAGGATGACTGCTCATGTTTCCTTGCAGGTAACTATGGTTAACAAAGGACGGACGATGATTTCAAACACTACCCTCCATTTAAAGCATCCAGTCTGCTATTCTAAGGGCTTGATTACACTCCATTGTGAACACAAACACTGACAGCTGGAGACCCAACAGCCAAGCAGTCTGCTTAAAGTTAAAGTCCGCCACCTGAGGAGGGCGCCCAAATGGTCTCCACAGACAAACCAGTGCGGTCAGAAAAACAGGCAGGCATGCAGACACCTGCAGGGACCCTCGCACTAATTGTCTGATGATTAAACTACTGGGATCAAGTAGACCCTGACCAATTCACAAAGGAAGAACATCTAAACTCTGCTTAGCTCAGTCAGCATGACAGAGTGATTTCCAGCCATGTTCTTATCAACACTCACCTGTGTTAATGAGAGGATCACTAATGATGTCAGAGAGTCCATCTGTGGCAGTGGAAATGGGTTTTATAGGATTATGTTCATTTTTATGGCAAAGATGAAACACATGGATGCATTCGATCACTCTTGATAATATTCTGGAGTACATGCAGATTGCCAGCAAACTTTGTGATAACTTGTGTCGTTCTCAAAACCTTTGACTATGATTGTACTATATTATCAAACGCACCCTGAATTTCAAGGTAGGTTTATTAGGTTTAGTGCAGTTTCATATGGTAGTCTGTGATAACCTGCTCAACAGCTACCTTTATATCAGCTGGAAATCCCATCTATGGTATTATTCAATTCCCCCACAAGAGGGCAGAATACTTCCAGCTTTGGCTTTTAGATGAAGTCTCAGTCTGTTTAAGGATTTCTTTGATGGTCACAGCTTATCTTGTTGTTCATGAAATCATTACAAATTATTACTGTACCTTTACTCCAAGGATTTAAAAGCACGGATGCCATTTATTCAAATATTTCTCTGTCATTTGACTTTTTGAAACCAGTAACAGATTTTTGATCAAGAAAATATGAAAACTTCTTTCTGTTAATAAATAAACAGCATTTTTGCAGCTATAATTTCAGATTTTTATCTCAAAATGCTGATTTACTATGTCAAATTTCTCCAAACATAGCTCATAACTGAGAAAATCACTTGGAATTTTGAGTCATTATGCTGAAATTTTGGAATAATAATTCTGGCTCATGAACGACAAAAATATTTTTGTCAGTGGTGAAAACAAACTTCCATAACAAAGATAAGATAAGATAACCTTTATTAGTCCCACACGTGGGAAATTTGTTTTGTCACAGCAGGAAGTGGACAGTGCAAAAGTTATATAGCAAAATTAGAATAAAATAAGAATAAATACTGTACACAACTGTACAGAATAGAATAAAATAAAATAAAATAAAAATACTATATGCAGTAGAATAAAATACAATAAAATATACAATAAGATAAAAATAGAATACAAATGCTATATACAACAGAGTGAAAAATACAACGGTGCCAGAAAGATTATTGCACATTTGTGGATGTGTGTATGATCAGTTAAAGTCTTTGTTGTGGAGTCTGACAGCAGTGGGGAGGAAAGACCTGCGAAATCTCTCCGTCCCACACCGTGGGTGCCGCAGTCTCCCACTGAAGGAGCTGCTCAGTGCTGTCACAGTCTCATGCATGGGGTGGGAGATGTTGTCCAGCAGGGATGACAGCTTAGCCACCATTCTCCTGTCACTCACAACCTCCACTGGGTCCAGAGGGCATCCTAGAACAGAGCTGGCCCTTCGGATCAGCCTGTTCAGTCTCTTCCTGTCCCCAGCAGAGATGCTGCCACCCCAGCAGACCACACCATAGAAGATGGCTGAGGCCACCACAGAGTCATAGAAGGTCTTCAGGAGTGGGCCCTCCACTCCAAACGACCTGAGTCTCCGCAGCAGGTACAGCCTGCTCTGCCCTTTCCTGTAGAGGGCGTCTGAGTTATGAGTCCAGTCCAGTTTGTTGTTCAGATGAACACCAAGGTACCTGTAGCTGTCCACAGCCTCAATGTCCATACCTTGGATGTTCAGTGGTTGCAGTGGAGGATGTTTGTGCCTGCGGAAGTCTACCACCAGCTCCTTTGTTTTACTGGCATTGATCTGGAGGTAGTTCAGCTGGCACCAGTCCACAAAGTCCTGAGTCAGTCCTCTGTACTCCCTGTCGTCCCCATCAGTGATGAGGCCGACTATAGCAGAGTCATCAGAGAACTTCTGCAGGAAGCACTGGGTGGAGTTGTGGGAGAAGTCTGCAGTGTAGGTGGTGAAGAGGAACGGAGCCAGAACCGTTCCCTGTGGGGCCCCCGTACTGCAGACGACCCTGTCCGACACACAGCCCTGAGTCCTCACATACTGTGGTCGGTCGGTGAGGTAGTCCAAAATCCAGGTAGTGAGGTGATGGTCCACTCCAGAGTTCTCCAGCTTGTCCTTCAGAACCGAGGGAAGAATAGTGTTGAAGGCACTGGAGAAATCAAAGAACATGATTCTCACAGTGCTCCCAGCGGTCTCCAGGTGAGCGAGGGAGCGATGTAGGAGGTGAATGACGGCATCATCCGCTCCAATGCCAGGCTGGTAGGCAAACTGAAGTGGGTCCAGTGATGAGCTCACCAGGCGCCGAAGCTGAGCCAGGACCAGCTGCTCCAGGGTCTTCATCAGGTGGGATGTCAGAGCCACCGGCCTGTAGCTGTTGAGGTCCTTGGGGCGTGAAGTCTTTGGCACTGGTACAACACAGGAGGTTTTCCAGAGCTGTGGGACTCTTCCCAGCCTCAGGCTCAGGTTGAAGAGGTGCTCCATCACACCACACAGTTGGTCCGCGCAGGACCTGACGACCCTCGAGCTGATGCCATCTGGACCCGCTGCCTTCTTGCCATTAATCCTCCTCAGTTCCCTCCTAACCTGGGTGGTTGAGAGAGTCAGGTTGGAGTCTTGTGTTGATTGTGTATTGGATGCTGTTGTTGGGGGTGGGGAGGAGTGAGCAGGGTGAATAGAGGAGGTGTGAAGTGTCTGAGGTGTCAGAGGTGGAACAGCAGCAGTGGGGGTGGTTGAGTCTGCAGCCGATGTTGAAGACTGCCTCATGGCTGAATCAAATCTGTTGAAGAAATGATTCAGTTCATTTGCCCACCTCACATCCCTCCCAGGCAGAGAGTTCTGATGTTTGTGGCCTGAGATGGTTCTGAGGCCTCTCCAGACTTCACCAACGTTGTTTTGCTGAAGCTGGTTCTCCATCTTCTGCCTGTAGCTGTCCTTCCCATTCCTTATCAGTCCCCTCAACTCTCTCTGCACCCTTTTCAACTCCTCTTTGTCTTTGGATTTGAAGGCCCTCCTCTTCTGCTTGAGGACGGCTTTAATTTCCGGGGTAATCCAAGGTTTGTTGTTGGAGAAACACCGTACAGTCCTGGTAGGTACGGTGTTATCCACACAGAAATTAATATAGTCAGTAATGCATGTAGTAAGGCTGTCGATGTCCTCTCAGTGGTCGTCACAGATCACCTCCCACACAGTCGACTCAAAACAGTCCTTAAGAGCCTCCTCGCTCTCCTCCGACCATCTCTGTACTGTGCGGGTGGCTGGTGGCTCCCTGCGCACTAAGGGCTCATACACAGGGACAAGGTGCACCAGGTTGTGGTCAGATCTGCCCAGGGGAGGGAGAGGTGATGAACTGTATGCCTCTTCAGCATTGGCATACAGTAAGTCCAGTGTTTTATTGTCTCTGGTTGGGCATGTCACATACTGGGTGAAGGTGGGCAGTGTGGAGTCCAGTGAGGCATGATTAAAGTCCCCTGATATTATGAGGAGGGCTCTCGGAGATTGTGTTTGCAGTCTGCTGACCACTGAGTGGAGAGTGTCACAGGCTGCATCCGCGTTGGCCGAGGGGGGGGGACATACACTGTTATCGCGATAACATGGGAGAATTCCCGGGGCAGTACGGACGCATGCTAACGGCTAACAGCTCAATGTCTCTGCTGCAGAGTTGTTCTTTCACAGTGATGTGCCCAGGGTTACACCATCTGTCACTCACAAACACTGCCAGTCCCCCTCCTTTCCTCTTACCGCTGTCTCTTGTCCTGTCCGCTCGCAGCAGCTGGAATCCCGGTAGTGTCACACTCGTGTCCGGAGTTAGCGGTGTTAGCCACGACTCGTTAGCATCATGATGCTACATTGCCGGTACTCCCTCTGTGACCAGGTTAGCGACGTGAGCTCATCCATCTTATTGTGCAAAGATCTTACGTTTCCAATAATTACAGAAGGAAGAGATGGTCGATAACGTCTCCTTCTCGGGCGACGGCGCTCCTTCCCAGCACACCCCCGTCTTTTCCTCCTCAGCTCGCTGGGAATGTCGGGTCTGTCCGCCGGCAGTACTGCTGTGGGACGCAGCGCTAACAGCTGATCCTTACTGTAAACAAAGGATCCCTGCTCTGGATCCCCAGACACGGGTGAAAAAAGTAGAAAAAAACTAAGAAAAATGACCAGAACTAGCACAAAACGGTAGAACATGGTTGCAGAGTCTAATTACTAATACGTTAGTTATAGAAAAATTACGAGAAGAAAAGATAAGAAAGAAATAAACTCAGAATGAGCAGAGCTGCTGTAACAGGCTGCCGCACACGGGGGGGGCGCCGGTAGTAGAAGAGTGATCCACCATAGGGAAATAAATAAATCCTGTACGATAGTACATCATACCATACGTTATCCATATTCACAGTTACATGTAATGAAAAAAACATCAGTTTTAATATGTTTTTCTCTCTTTTTTAATGTTCATTTGTGCATTTTTCTCCATTTAGGAGGAAAAGAAATGTCATCTTATGACATGATGGGTGATGTGTGGTCCTGAGCCTGTGGACTGGTTTTGGTTCTTATTATTATTATGTTATGTTTCATTCTTGTTAGGATTTTCTCTTCTTATAGTTTGGTTTCTGTTCTGTGTCTCTGTGTCTGTCCCACGGCTCTGTGTTCTCTCCCTGTTGCCATGTCTGTTGTCTTAGTGTTGAGCTGGTGTCTGTGCATACCTGTTGTATTTCCTGTTTTACTTTGATAGTCCCTGTCCTGTGTGGTTTTGCTTCCCCCTTGTCTCATCAGCTCTGATTTCTCCCAGCTGTGTTTCCCTCCTGTCTCCCATTCCCTGATTGCTCCTGTGTGTATTTAAGCCCTGTGTGTTCTCCTGCTTGTTGTTGGTCCGTCTGTGTCACTACTGTGTAGCTTTCTGCGTGTTGCTCTCCATGTCATCGCTGCCTGTCGTGTTCTGTGTTTCAGGTTTGTTTAGTTAGTCTTCCAGTTTAGGGTTTTCAGTGTAGCCTATGTTTAGCTCTTGTTTGTATTTAGTTTTGCCACTTTGTAAATAAAGTTAAGTCATAACAAATCCTTCATCCGTGCGCGGGTCCTTCTCTCCACTTCACACGACTGCCGTCGCAGCCGTGACATGATGTCATTATGAAAACATCACCTCGTTCCTATCTTTGTGTCGCTGATATGACACATTTACTTTTTTATAGAGCAAGGCTGAAAGCCATTAATGAGCAGTTAAAAGTGACCGTCTCTGTCCTTAAAGACTTTAGCTTAAAAGGTAAAGTGTTGGATAACTAGTTGCCTAGCAGCACTAGTTCTTCTTAACTGTAACAGCTGGAAAGGAAATTAAGGCAAAAACATATCAGAACAACTGTGGGCCATGAAATCAAAACAACAGCCTAAAATACAAAAGATATTGTTTGGGTCAACGAGGGGAAGTGACTGATGTGTCCAACACATTCAACACAACAGAAATAACACAGCAAGCAGTTATTTTGTCCACAGTCACAACAGAATTTAGAATTTGATAAATAAAAACTGAGATGAACAACAACACATGACATCAGTTACATCCTGTGGCTGCAAAACACGTCCAAGTCACCACCACAGTCAGTATGAGCTGTGCTGAGACCCTGTGCTTGGATTCATTCAAACATGCTCCGGTATGAAACAAGATTAATGGGTTACTGAGATACAAGTCAAGCTTAAAGTCAGAGTTTCCCGTGTCACAAAACTGGTTATTTGACTAAATCACCATGGTAACTTTAAGCCCAGCATAACAGAGAAAGTCAGTAACAACCACAGTGATGCCCATGTAGTGATTCCTGTGCAGTTTAACCCTCAGGCTGGAACAATGGCAAAACTTCTGCTTGTATGTCAGTGGTCATGCTTAATAAAGTGTATTTCATTAGCAGCGCCGAGGTCCTACTTACCCTGAAATCTTCCTGTTTTGCTCCTTTCTGTCTGATACGTCCCCTATCCTTGCTTTTCTAACGTTGTCTCCTAGGGGCTTCGTGGCCAGCCCCCTGGAGATCGGCTCGTAATCTGGGGAGAGCCACAGCTTCAGTTCAGCAGTTCTCTCCAGCAATGAAAGAGCCACTGGCTGCAGCTGATGAAGCTCAAAGTCTGCTAACTCCGTTTCCTGGTGGCATCAAAAAACCAAAACCCAAAACTGAAATATTAACCAGGGAAATCAGCAGCTGGGGAACACAAGGCACATGTGAACAGAATCAAAATAACAACACACGGGTGAAGTAAAACTACATGCAATAAAGAAAAAAGACAAAGAATTACCAAAATAAAACGGGGGAAATAATGTGAGGTGAAACCTATAGGTCTAATTACTGGGTTGTAAGCACAGCTGCAGGTAACTGAAGCCTCTTTTTGTTTGAACACAGAGATGCGTGTGTTTCAGCTAAAGGAAGATTGATTTGGTATTATATCCTGCTGATGAAGAGCCCATAGAGAGGATGTTTTGCTTGGGTCAGTGAGGAGCTTGATACTAAGGAACACTAACTACTAACTACTAACTACTAACTGCCTGTTCGGCTGAACCCTAATTTGGAGACAGGTCATCTAAAATAAGGATATTGTTCAATTAGGAGCAATATTCCCTCCAAGATACCACATTTATTTAAAATACTTAGTGACATGCTTTAATTCACAGATCACCAGGCTGCTGCTTTGCTGACAGAGAGTGCAGGACTGATGTCATTATACACTTGTGGCTGCAGTAATTTGTTTTTAATGGGTTTTAACTTGACAGCTTAGAGCTGAGTCATGTGTTCGTGTGTTTAGTCCTTATATGTTACTGCGTGTTAGGGATAGTGGAGATTAGGGAACAACTAACCATTTGTGTTTAGAAGAAAACTCAGAAAACGAAAAAAAAAACCCTGGGACTGAGATCCAGGGACCATGGCAGTGTTAGCACTAATAAGCAATCAGGTGTTTGTCTGTGGCCTGAAACGATTTGAAATTCTGAGCAGGAATTACTGTTCACACCTGCACCTAGTTCCAGTGTTAGCTACACTTAGCCAGGTCCAGATGTCAATCTTGGTGCTAACCTCTGGAGAAAACTCAGACTGTGAGCCCCAGACACACCGCACTACACAAGCAACACTTTTTTCTAACAACACTACAAACTGAGTACAGTATAACGTTTGTGTTAAGCAAAAATTATGTTTTGGGAGTATTTTTAATCAGTCCTCACAAAGTTGTTTTCTATCCAAATATAGCTCATATCTATAAAAGTGCCAACACATCTACAGGCCACACTTCCTCTAGAGAAATGTCTTCTTATTGTAAAGAATCATTTAGCTCCACCTCCTGCTTCTGTCACCCACTGGTCGCCCCTCATACACGTCTTTCCGGTCGGGCTTTATCTCGTCTCCGTGCTGCTAGTACTGAAGAAACAAACGCTCCATTCTGTCGTCTTTTATTTGTGTAGTCAAATAAAAGGTTTATTTTTCTCTTTGATTGTTTTACGGTTTGGGGACAGAACCGGAGCACTTTCAACAAACGGCCCCGTCTCTGACCGGAGGAGCAGCTGCAGGAGCTCGGTGGAGGAGAGAGAGGCAGGCGGAGAGCGCCGAGCATCGGCTGGATGCAATACAAAGGTAACGAGGCTCCTCTGTGAGCGGACTGCTTGTGTTTTCAGCGGAGACGGAGGAAAGGTGTTTTTTCCTTTTTGCTACGGAGAGCAGAGGATGTGAATCACCAGTAAGAGCGTGATGGCCGAGCAGGAGGCGCTCTGTTGCAGCAGCATCGAGCAAAATGTCCCCGGGACCTGGTTTCAGGAGTGAAAGCAGAGTGGCTATCCTTCGTTCCGCAGACTCCATTACGCACCAGCTGCTGCTGCTCCTAAATGCGTTCATTCCTGTTTCCGCTCTGTTCCCGTTCACGCTGTGAGAGGATGGCTGGCTGGCGTTGAGGAGAACCAGTGTCGGCCCCTCGCTGGCTTCTGGGTCGCGTGTTCTTCCTGCGGCAGCACCACGGACAGCGACGATGACTCGGCTGCGCAGGAAAGCGCTGGTTGCGCTTTTCCTCTTCACGCTCTTCATTTTTGGGACCATGATGGGCCTGAGGACGCTGAAACCCAGCGACGGCTTTTCGGACCTGGCTCCTGGTATGGATTTCATCGGGGAGAGGTCAGAGAGGAGGCGGCTGGATGTGAAAGACGTGGTGGTTTCCCCAGGTCAGTTCCACATGAGCAGCAGCGACACGAAGGTGGTTTTCACCAGATCGGACCGGGAGTACAGCATATTCTACGACGTCCACATCTTCTACTACCTGTGGTACGGCTCTCCTAGCGTGGACAACAAGTACATCCACTGGGATCACGTGCTGGTGCCACACTGGGACCCAAAGATCGCAGCCAGCCATGCTCAAGGAAAGCACACGCCTCCGGATGACATTGCCTCGAGTTTCTACCCCGAGCTGGGACCGTACAGCTCGAGGGACCCGAAGGTGCTGGAGTCACATATGGCCCAGATAGAAGCGGCCGCAGCGGGTAAGCACTGTTGCAACATTGGCTCTGTGTGTATGTGCACTTCATCAGACAGCCGAGAGGTTTGACAAAGACAGAGTCTCTCGGCTCTTTGAATGCTAACTGCAATGAAGCATGTTCATGTTGAACTATAATAACTAAAAGGATCCAGATTAAATGTAAAATATAAAGTTTCCAGTGCTGTGAAGAGTAAAAACAGTGTTTTCCTCTATTCACGGTAAACTAGAAGATTGCAGTTTCATTTACCTCCGTCTGCTATGAATATGCACCATAACGCTGCTAATGAGGTTTATTCACGCGTATTTCGGTTCCGTTTGGTCTCCAGCACTAGTCCTGTGGGGCTGTGGTAGTATGTTAGAGGGGCACTGTGTTCACAGTCTGCACTTTCTAAATAAAATGCCTCTTCCACATGGATGGATGAACACACTGACTCCATGCAAACATGCAAAACTTCAAGATAACAAGTTTGCTTAGAGATGGTGATAAAACACCAGTGTCTGATCAGGGGATTTACATGGTAAATATTGTACTGTTTCATCAATATTACAGAAAGTCCCCTCTAATTAAAAAAAAAAAGCAAACCAACATGTGTAAATTTCAGCATCTTCGGGCGAGCCTCCTGTATTTGCATCAGTGCCACAGTCTCACTTCCATCTGGTAAACCTTGTTTCACTCTCGCTGCTATCCTTCTGTCACAAATCTCCACCCGTCTTCATTTCTCTTGTGCACTGTGCGTTGCTTTGGATGGTTGACCCCAGGTTTGTAAACTTGTGATCATATCATAACTTAATATTAGTAAGGAACTGTAACAAACCCACAGCAGACCCGGGTGCACGTTCATGCTTTGCAGCATACTTTATTACAACTCAAAGGTTGCAGTTCACGGCACACACAGAGCTGCAGCTCTCCCGCTGCAAGCTCAACACAACCAACAACCCAAACACAGGACCCAGTACAATATTTAAGGCTACGTCCACACTAATGCATTTTCGTTTGAAAACGCATCGTTTTCTCTCCGTTTTGGCCTCCCGTCCACACTGAGACGGCGCTTTCCTCAAGCGAAAACGCATACATTTCAAAATGGAGCTGTCCCGTTGCAGTGTGGACACTCGAAAACGCAGACTTTCAAAAACGCTGAGGCATGTTGGTCATGTGATGCAGTCATGTGACCAATTAAACAAAGATAGCGGAGTGCATTATACAGCAGTTGTTTTGATTGCTCTCAATTTTGACAGCCCTAAAAACGATTAGTATCAGTCTGTACATGCTCCAGAGAGCTTTTCTTCAAATTCTTTAATTCTCACTCGTTTTTGCGCATGCGCAGGACTGGAACATAAGCGTTTTCTGTCACGGTTCTGGGTCGGTGCGACCCAGTATTTTGAGTTCTGTTGTTTTGGTTTATTTTTTGAATGATTGTTTTGTTTCTCTGATGCTATGATGATTATTATTATTAGAGTTCCATGTTTCTGTTTATTCGTGTTTCAGGATTTGTGTCTCATGTTTAGCATTGAGTTTCATGTGTTATATTCTGTCTGCCTCTCAGTGTCGACTCTGCGTCTTTGTGTGATGGTTTCTTGTTTCCTGTTTTATTGTGAAGGTCTGTGTCTCATGTGAGTGTGTTCAGTTTTACCTCTGGTCTCGTTAATTACTCCCAGCTGTGTCCCCCACCTGTGTGTAATCTCCCTGTGTTTCTCTGAGTGTATTTAAGTCGTGTCTTCTGTCATTGTAGTTGCTGGTCCGTCTGTGTATCTACCATGTTCCATTCGTGTGTTCTCCCTGCTGTCACCATCATATACCATCGTCTATCTTCCTTCATGTTCAGGTTCCCTAACGACTGTGTTTAGGCTGTTCCTCCCATTCTATGCAAGGCCACCTGGGTTGGCTGGAAGACTGTTTACTTAGCCTGGCAGGGCGAAGGACACTGTCTCAGCTGAACTCTGGACATGCATACACATACACACATACTGATATGCACACACTCATCCCCCCCTCCCTTTCCAAACGCCTTCGATGCTTGTTTCCTGCGGGGGAACATGGCGGGTCTGAGCCCGCGCTGGAATGGTAGCGCTGGGCAGGGCGGCTGCTGTGTTCGCTTCGGATTACTCCTCACCCCCCACCCAACCTTGTGGCTTGTCACGTCTTTCATAATGTTGCGCTGTGGACATTTATGTGCTTTTTGTGCAGAGGAGTTTTTTTTTTCCTGTTCTCATGCTGTCCTACCATGGAAGCACAGCATGAGTAGAGGTCTCTTTTTTTCCTCTTGTACTTTCCCATTGTAGTGTACATTTCAGTGTTTTTCTGTAATGCTACCGATCTCCGACTTGTATCCCCATGTAATGTCTGTGTTGTGTGTGTAAGGTCGGGGGGGGGGGGTCCCATTTCACTGCAGGGCAACCTGCATGTGGCGAATAAAGCTTTGATTGATTGATTGATTGATTGATTGATTGATTCGTGTTCAGTAGTTAGTTGTTCCCAGTATAGTTTAGTTCATTCACTTGCCGTTTGTATATTTTTATTTTATGTTCAATAAACCACCTTCACACCTTTACAAGTGCCTGCGTTTGGATCCTCCTTTATTATTTCCACACAGCTCACTCTACTCGCTGTGACATTTTCGGCCGTTTCAATGTGGAGGACTGTGTGGATGCGGAGCGTTTTCAGACGAAAACCCCGTTTTCAAATCTATCTGGGCTAGTGTGGACGTAGTCTAAGTCGGCGGGGCATGATTGCGGATGCCGTGCAGGTGCGTCCGCCTTCCCTGCATGGCACCGCAAGCCACGCCCCGCCACATACCCCCATCGCCCGACTGAGGCCAGGGAGCCATCCGGCCGAACCTAATCCCGCGAGCGGGAGAGAGACCGTCGGCGTCCCCAGCTCCAGGTCCGGCGACAGGGGGGTGTGAGTTCAGGTGGTCGCCTGCGGCTCCAGCGGCGCTGGCGAAGCTGGTCCGGAGGTTGGTCGCGTGGCAGGTGGTCACGGCTAACAGGCGGCTGGGCCAACGTAGGATCAATTGGCGCGCCGGCCTCTGGTAGAGATGAGGCCGGTCTGGCCAGCATGCCGCCCTCAGACTTGGCGGGGCTGTCACACGGCTCGCCCTCCGGCCGAGCAGGCTCCCCTGGCACGGGGACCTTGGGCTCCTCCTCTTCCGCCGCTCCCGGCTGGAGCAGCCCCTCACGCGGCTCCTCCTCTGCCGCCGCTCCCGACTGGAGCAGCCCCTCACGCGGCTCCTCCTCTGCCGCCGCTCCCGGCTGGAGCAGCTCCTCCACCTCCGTCAGGTGCGGACCCTCACGGACCTCCTCCGCAAGCAGGCGCAAACCCTCGCGCAGCTCCTCCTCTTTCTCCTCCTCCTCACCCGGAAGGCACGGATCCTCACGCTCCGCCTCCTCCTCCAGCAATGGCTTGCACTGACCTCCAACTCGGGCTGAGCAGTTGGGTAAGCTGTTGGTGGACCCAGTGGTTGCTCCGTGGCCCTCCTCCGGGGAGCAGGAACAGGCGCAGGCCCCGGTCGGGTACAAGCTGCTCCCACCCCAGGAGTGGGGATGGGTGCGGTGGCAGGCTGCGTCCTGGCTGGTCGCAACCAGTGGGGGTGGCGGCGATGTTGGCCAGGACTGGATCTGAGCTGCCAGACTCGCGATCCTCTGCGTGCGGCGCTCAACCAGGTCCTCCAGTTCTTCCTGCCAGCACCACAACACTGCCACCTGCTCCTGCTATGTTGCCACTATCTCGGCCACCATTTGGGTCAGCTCCTTCCCCAGCTGGCCCGCGGGTCTGCTGTGTTCCCATCCTGGGTTTCGGCACCACTGTAACAAACCCACAACAGACCCGGGTGCATGTTCATGCTTTGCAGCATACTTTATTACAACTCAAGGTTGCCGTTCACGACACACACCGCCACCGCGGGGCGACTGCTTGCACACAGCCAACCACCGGACCAGCAGCGCCAGCACCTGAACTCACACCTCCCTGTTGCTGGACCAGGGGTGGGGACGCCGTCGCTCCGGGCCGATTTTCTCTCTCTCGCTCACGGAGGGAGGGGAGTAGGTTCGACCGGATGGCTCCCTGGCCTCAGTCGGGCGATGGGGGTATGTGGCGGGGCATTGCCTGCAGTGCTGTGGAGGGAAGGCGGACGCACCTGCACGGCCTCCGCAATCATGCCCCGCCGACTTAAGTATTGCACCGGGATAGTGGTTGTTGTTATGTTGAGCTGGCAGCGGGAGAGCTGCAGCTCTGTGTGTGGATGTACAGCAACCGTCAAAGTATTAATAAAGTATGCTGCAAAACATGAACATGCACCCGGGTCTGCTGTGGGTTTGTTACAGGAACACTGACTGAAAGTTCTGATATCGCCTGTTTTTCCAAATAAAATGTCTGAATCTCATTCACTACAGTGAGAGCTAACTATACAGTCTTCATCCTCCTTTCCTTTTGCTTTGCTCTCTTTGAAGGAGTGCTGGTTTTGTCCTGGTATCCTCCTGGGGTGGGGGACGACCACGGGGAGCCCACAGAGGACCTCGTTCCTACCGTTATGGACGCTGCCCACAGGCACAGCATCAAGGTAACTGGTGAGACAACCGGTATGTTTTCCCCTTTCTGACGATTTACTGAATTTCTAGATGGCTTGCCAGTGTTTCCTGACTGTTAATGTTAAGAACAGTATTGATTTGAATCTCTTAAAAATCAGCTTTGTGGTCACACTTTGACTTTGTGATTATTTAGACATAATCAACCTGAAAAGCAGAAAAATAACACGTAATAAAAAGAATTGATGAACTTGTAGAGGGATTAGAGTCTTCCAGATAAGTATCAAGGCTGATGATACACCGTACAAGTCCTGTATCTATAATGTGATTTATATCAAGCTTTATAAATATGGAGGCACAGAATAATGACAAACATGCTAAAAGTAAGAGTACTTACATACTGTAAGTATTTATGTAGTTGCATATACGTACAGAGATATACATATATACAGCTGAGAAGGTTTAGAAGCACATCAGCTTAATTTAATTGCTCAAGTTTTTTGAACTTGTTGCCTGCATTGTCGGCCTTTGCCTCTAAACAGGATAATGTGTCACCAACCGGCCCACACGGCCATGACAAAAAACAGAGATGCACAGCAATGTCATCCAAACTATTTTATTTTAAGTAAATAAAACAGAAACAAGAAACTTTGTACAAACTATGGAGTGTGTAGTCAGTACCATCAGTGAGTTAGAGGAGGGCACGGGGGGAAAAATGGTGTATGTAATGTTGTTAAATGCAAAAACCAAACCAAAAGCAACCAGAGTCCAACAGGGTGTCTCAGGGGAATGAGCCGTGCACAGCTAAGCTCTAAAGGCTTCTTATGGAGCCCTGGCACACTGGGCCCAGGTGTTGCCAGTTTCACTAATTGTCAACAGGAACGCTGCCTCTCCAAAGCCTGCAAACAAGACACAAGCAGTCCAAAAGGAAGGCAAAGTGCAGTGCATGGTCTCAGAGGCGTTTAAGCAGGATCCAGCAAGCAGGGGAACCCTAAAATCAGTGTTTAGAAAACTATCATAACTCCAGTAGACTTAGGCTATGATCAGCTGAGCTGCTGCTCTCTGTGGATGTGAGCAGATGCTTCATGAGCTGTCCTGGCTGATTTCATCCTCTACACTGACAGTACTTGTTTATACTGTCTGTTTTCTAAATGGTACAAAGTTTGTATGAAGGTGGAATTCAGTCAATGGATCTCAGCATCATCAGCTAAAATTCATATGAATGTCTGCGACACTGGATGTAAGCTAACTGTGACCATGAGCACCACAGCCACTGTGCAGCTGTCACACACTATTCTTTACTTTAAATCATCACAGTGCAGCAAACTCACCTGTTTAAAAACATGAGGACTTACATGTAAGCTTTAAAATGTCCAGTTTATCAAACAGAACTGAGCATCCTTCTCTTTAAATCTAAGCTCTCTTCTTCCTCTCCGGTCTTTCTTATCTTTCTCCATCTCTGAGTGAAGTTAGCTCTCTTTCTTTTCTCTCCCTGTGAAATCCAGCAGCTGGACCTTTAGGTGCAACACACTGTGAGACAAACAGCACACAAACAGTTTGTGTTTGTTGAGCTGATAGAGACGCTGAATCTGAAATTACCTGCCTCGTCTAGGCCTCGTTAGACGCTGAAATACTGCGACCACAATTTATGGACACCTGCAGTCGTTCCAGCGTTGTGCCAAAAAAATAAATAAATACAATAAATCCCACTTTAGGTACCTGAAAATTCTACTCAGGTACAGTAACAAAGTATTTCTACTTAGTTACTTCCCACCTCTGCTGTTTAAGAAAGGGCATGATACAAGAATCTGCCACTGTTTATCAGAGTTCACATTATGAGCTCAAGACATGGAAAGAAGATTTGGAGATTAAAATCTTAGCTTATGTTGTAACAGTGAATCAGGCAGATTAACACACTTTATGTAACTCCTACCACTTTAAATCATTAAATATAGCAGACATATGCACTAAATACAGAGAGGCTAAAGGAAACGCATTTCAGTGTCTGTCAGTGCAGAAATATTGGACGTGGTCAGAGTGACAAATTATTTTAAAAGGTTTTCTTTTTGTACCCAAACATTAATGGACCGCATTCTTTCACTCGCCAAAGAGCTAAAAGCAACTCTGGTTACCTTGAACATAGAACAGGTATTACACATCGAATATACTGAAATACTCGAATACCTCAAACTAGTATCTGCAGAAATGCAGTGTGATTGAAGAATTCAGCTGTGACATTGATTTTGTTGATTAGGTATTTCCAGTGTTGGGAAGGTTACTTTTAAAATGTATTCCACTACAGATTACAGATTACATGCCCCAAAATGTATTTTGTAACGTATTCCGTTACGTTACTCAATGAGAGTAACGTATTCTGAATACTTTGGATTACCTATTATATTATCATACTTTTTACAACTACATGAATGAATTGTTGCTGTGTGAATTATTACTATTACTGAAGGTTACTCGCCATACCAATACCAACTAGATGTTTAAACCTTAATATAAATGAGTAACAGTAGGTGGACATTAGGTAAGGCTGCACTTTTTGCAGCGATCTCGTATAGAAAACTATTCCGCGCGTATATAAAACAGGTCCGCGGCTCCGAACCGTAGTAAAGGGACCTCTGGCTAATACGTCGGGTCCGTGTCGGGCTCGTAGCTGAAAACTAGCTTTACTTTGTTGTCTGGGTCAACTTTGCTAGCAGAGACAGAGAGAGGCGTTGAAAGGCTGCTCCAACGGAACTTATTGTTTCGGAGGAAAACACGAACACGGTGTACAGTCGAGTCTTAATAGCTTACTTACAACTGGGCTCGTCAGGCACTCTTCTTGGCTGCAGTGGTTATTATTATATTTACATGCTTCCAGCTCCCGTTTCTGCTCGATGACAGCTCGGACTTTTCCTTTCTCTCCCTCCCTCGCTCACAGACACATAACGGGTATGGAGGTCCAGTCTCCCTGCAGCACGGACTACACTGCCCATGAGGCTACATGCTTTAGGGCGATGCCTGTAACACTCTGCCTATTGCCTTCATATTAAATCATTTTTGGATAATTATTTTTAAAAATGTTTCTTCACGTCATTATGCAGCCGCAAGTAGAGGTGACATGGGCCACGAGATTGAGACACAGACATTAGAGCCTCTTAATCTTAATTAATAACAAATTTCCCACGTGTGGGACTAATAAAGGTCATCTTATCTTATCTTATCTTATGTGTGTATGTTTGGGTTTCCACCGGCGTGGAATTACCAAAAGTAGAGAGGGCATAGCCGAACATATGAAACAGGAAAGTACCGCCGTGTAATCCCTTTATTTCAACAAAGTAACTGTATTCTAAATACCACCCTTTTAAACGGTAACTGTAACGGAATACAGTTACTCATATTTTGTATTTTAAATACGTAACGCCGGTACATGTACTCTGTTACTCCCCAACACTGGGTATTTCATTGTGAACGTGTCACCGCATACTGCTCTTAGATGCTCACACACTCACACACTCTAAAGCAAGTACAAACCTGGGGGATGAGCCTGCTGTACTAACAGAGAATTACAAAGTAAAATTCACTTATGTATTCATTGATCATATATATTATAACATGCTGTTGAAGATCTTTGAGGTATTTCTACACAAAGCATATATGTGAACCACTATGAACTGCTTTGCTTTCGGCTGTGTTTGCTAGGTTTGCCTCAGTGTGCTCGTCAGTTTTCCCTCCGTCTGTGTTGTCTGTGTTCTTGAAAGTCCAGTTTTTCAGCGTTCACTCCAAAAACAGTAGCTTGCAGGTAAACAGTGTGTGAAAAGCATGTTTTCTGCAGTCAGATGCCCTAGTTAGGTTCTCCCTCCCAACAGAGGCTGAGTGTCATCAGGTTATATTGTGGCCATGGCTTTTACGTGACCCAAAATTGAGATTTATCTTTAACAAAATATATGCTAAGCGCCGAGGCTAACACAGACTCCGCTATGGATGCATCAGCGGCCGCCGGTCCTCCGCCTCCTGCTGCAGCTACGTTTGCTGTGGCGCTGAAACTGCCGGACTTTTGGCTCCACGATCCCCCGTCGTGGTTCGTGCACATGGAGGCTCAGTTCGCCCTTCGCGGCATCTCGGCTGACGACACGAAGTATCACCATGTGGTGGCCTCGCTCGACCCGCTGGCCACCCGTCGCGCGATGACCCTCCTCCGGGACCCACCCGCCCGAGGGAAATACGCCGCCCTTAAAGAGCTGCTTCTTCGGCGCTATGCCCTCTCCGACGCTGAACGAGCCGAAAAGCTCCTCAACCTGTCAGGCTTGGGTGACGGTACGGCTTTCGAGCTCATGGAGAACATGCTGTCGTTGCTCGGGCCGGATGACGGGGGATTCCTCTTCGCCCACCTCTTCCTCCGCCAACTACCGGCTGCCGTGAGAGCTGTCTTCGCCAACTCCCCACTTCTGCCTGCGAAGGATTATTGCTCCCTGGCTGAAGAAGCGGATCGCATTCTCCTGGCTAGCCGTACTTTCGACGTTCACGCCCTGGCTACGGACTCGCCGGCGGCACCTTCCACGCCTCCACCTGCCTCCCCCGGAGCATCCGCCCCTTTGCTGACGGCAGGGATTGCTACACGCCGGCACCGCGGAAAGAGCATCTGTTTCTACCATCAGCGTTTTGGCGCCAGAGCGCGTCGCTGCCTGCTGCCTGCCGCCTTGCGCTTTCACGGCCCAGGGAAACGGACCCGCCAGCGCACCGTAGCAGCCGCAACCGCTGGCAATACAGAAAGGCTACTCTTCATAGAGGACTCGCGCTCCGGGAGACGTTTTCTCCTGGACTCCGGCTCCCAGAAGAGTCTCCTTCCCCCGACCGCTGCCGACAGACTAGCAGCGAACTGTGGGCCACAGCTCATTGCAGCTAATGGCTCTCCCATCACAACGTTTGGGGAAAAGTTGGTGACTGTTTGTTTTCATGGCCGGGATTTCCAGTGGAACTTTGTTGTTGCCACTAGCTCTGTACCTATCTTAGGTGCTGATTTTCTGTGTGCCCATGGACTGCTTGTCGATGTTGCTAACAGACGTTTAATTGATGCTCTCTCGTTTTCTTCGCTACCCTGTTTTACTCGGGCCGCCGAGCCCCTGATTCGGGCTAAAGTAGTGACCTCCGGGGATGCTTTTCAGCGTTTGCTTTTGGAGTTTCCATCGCTGTCTGTCCCTAATTTCTCTAACACGGTAACGAAGCACGGGGTTGAGCATTATATTCCCACAGTCGGGCCCCCGGTGTTCGCGCGCGCGCCGCCTCAACCCCGCAAAACTTTCCGTCGCTCAGGAAGAGTTTGCAGCCATGGAGCGGCTTGGCATTGTACAGCGTTCGAACAGTGCATGGGCCTCTCCGCTTCACATGGTGCCCAAATCGGACGGTCGGTGGCGGCCATGCGGAGATTTCCGCCGTTTAAATAATGCCACGGAGAATGACCGTTACCCCATCCCCCACATTCAGGATTTTTCGGCCAATCTCGCCGGAACCTCGTTTTTTTCTAAAATTGAATTGGTGCGGGGGTATCACCAGGTTCCCGTGCACGCCGAAGACGTTCCTAAAACCGCTGTCATTACTCCCTTCGGCTTGTTCAAGTTTGTGCGCATGCCGTTTGGCCTGAAAGGTGCCGCCCAGACCTTTCAGCGACTTCATTTTTGTTTACCTGGACGATATATTGGTGGCCAGCTGCTCAGCGAGCCAGCACGAGTCCCATCTGCGCCAGGTTTTCCAGCGTTTGGCAGCACACGGCCTGATCATCAACCCTTCCAAGTGCCAGTTTGGGTTGCCTGTTCTGGATTTCCTCGGGCACCGCATTTCCGCTGAAGGTGTGGTTCCGTTGCCCGACAGTTTCGGCTTTTCCGCGTCCCACGTCGGTTAAAGCATTGCAGGAGTTCTTGGGGATGATCAATCTTTACAACCGCTTTCTCCCCAGAGCTGCCCACCTGCTGCAGCCGCTCTATGCTGCCTTAAAAGGTAAAACAGCCAAAGATCCTGTTGACTGGCTGCCAGAACGCGTCCAGGCGTTTTCCGCAGCCAAGTCTGCGCTGGCTGACGCTGCCCTGCTGGCCCACCCGTTTCCGTCGGCGGAGATCGCGTTGACCACCGACGCGTCCGACGTGGCAGTGGATGCCGTGTTGGAACAGCGGGTTTCAGGTCTCTGGCAACCGCTCGCCTTTTTCAGTCGTACGCTCCGGGATGCCGAACGCAAGTACAGTGTTTTCGACAGGGAGTTGCTGGCCCTGCACCTCGCCACACGACATTTTCGTTTTTTCCTCGAGGGTCGCAAATTTACTGCGTACGTTGACCACAAACCTTTGACGTTTGCCATGTCCAAGGTCTCTGACCCATGGAGCGCACGCCAGCAGCGCCAGTTGGTGGCCATTTCAGAGTTTACCACAGACATTCAGCATGTGGCTGGTAAGTCCAATCACGTCGCTGACTGTCTCTCGCGCGTGTTGGTTTCTCCGGTGTATGACGGCGTCGACTACGCTGCCATGGCCGCTGAGCAACGTGCTGACCCGGACGTCCTTGCCCTTCAGTCAACGAAAACGGGCCTCGTGCTGGAGGACACCCCTGTGTGGGACGGTGGTCCGCACCTGCTTTGCGACGTTTCCACCGGCCGCCCCCGCCCGGTGGTTCCCCTTTCATGGCGTCGTCGTGGTTTTGACTCGGTGCATGCCCTCTCTCATCCAGGCGTCCGGGCCTCGGTCAAGCTGGTCAGCGCCAGGTTCGTTTGGCCAGGCCTTCGCAAAACGGTGAAAGAATGGGCGGTGGCTTGTATCCCATGCCAACGCTCGAAAATCCACCGGCACACGCAGGCACCCCTTGAACATTTCTGCTTCCCCGGTAGGCGTTTCGATCACGTTCATGTGGACCTGGTTGGTCCTTGCCACAGTCACAGGGTTTCACGCACCTTTTGACTGTGGTGGACCGCGTGACCAGGTGGCCGGAGGCGGTACCCCTGGCATCCACGACAGCGGTGACGGTGGCCAGAGCATTTTTGTCAACGTGGGTTTCGCGTTTCGGTCCCCCTGCTGACATTACCTCGGACAGGGGCCCCCAGTTTGTTTCTGAGCTTTGGTCTGCCATGGCTGACGGCCTGGGGGTCAAGGTGAACCGCACCACAGCATACCACCCGCAAGCTAACGGGATGTGCGAGCGGTTTCACCGGTCACTCAAGGCCACGCTCCGGGCTTCCTTAACAGGTGGCGACTGGGTCGACCGTCTTCCGTGGGTTTTGCTGGGATTGCGTAGCGCGGTTAAAGAAGACCTCGGGGTTTCCCCGGCTGAACTGATCCTCGGCCAGCCCCTCCGGGTCCCCGGGGAATTCTTACCTGAGAGGCCCCCCCCGTGTTTCGATACCTCTGTGTTGCCTTTTCGCCCCCCAAGAGACTCATTTCCTGTTCCTGGCCCTGTGCACCACTGCCTGCCTGACACTTTTGTTCCGAGGTCGTTGGACTCTGCTCGTTTCGTTTTCGTCAGGCACGATGCCCATAGGACTCCGCTGCGTCCACCATATGACGGGCCATACAGGGTTCTTAAACCGGGCGAAAAACATTTCATTTTGGACTTTGGCGGTCGGCAGGAGGATGTCTCTGTTGACAGACTTAAGCCTGCACATGTTATGCAAGATGATCAGGTGGTCCCGGCCCAGGCCCCTCGCCGCGGCCGCCCACCTGCCACCGGGCTGATGGATTCTGTTTTTTCCCCCAGGAGCGCCCCATGATCAACGGAGTCCGACTTATCTGCAGCTTTTTCTGACCGCCAGTGCCAGCCTCGCTCCCGGGCTGGGTTTCCCTCTGTCAGTTCCCCGCCCCCCCGGTTCAGCCGTTCCGGCCGTTTGCTTAAACCCCGGGTCCTGGACTAGTTCTGCTGGGTGTTCAGGGGGGGCATGTGTGGTGGACCACTAGAGGGCTCCACTCACACCCAGTGTTGAGGAAGTGTGTTGCTGTGTTTTGTGGCGCGATGTGTTCAGTTGATGTTGGAGAGGAATAAAGGAGTGAGAACTGAGAGCTCTGTGTCGTCCATGCTTACCTCCACAACTGAACATTTTATTGGTGATTATAGCTTGCAGTCAGTAGCATTTATTTATTAGCAAAATGAAGAGTCCGTCCTCCTTTTCTCAGGAGTTACTGTCAGTGATGATAGACCTCCTCATTCAAAGTGTGCCACAATGTTCCAGCAGCAAGCAGCCAGTGCTGGCAGTGAGAAGCATTACACTGCAACAGTAGTAAGACAACATTAGACACAGTGATGCAGCATCAGTCAAATGAAAGCACAAAATGAGCCTTTTCACTTGAACTTTGCTTTTACACTTTAACAGAAATAAGAACTACAGCCTAACCTTGTAACTGCATGATAGTTTTTCTGTTGGATCTCAGGTGAATCGGCTGCTTAAAGCCCTCCTTCACCACCATGTAACCACGTGGGTCGTTTCCATTCACAGTCCAGCTGTCATACGAGTTTAATGAGCGAGTGCTCGTTTTCATTTGTTGACTTTTCGGCAAACATCACCAGATGCTTGTGTCTCCTCCTTGCGTGTCATCATAGCAAGGTTGTACTCAGCTGTGTCTTTTTGCCTCAGGTCTGTTGTTTCCACCTTTAGCAGGAACAGCTTTCTTGCAAAGCATTGTGCTTTGCTGGAGGTCACTGAAGGAGCTTCCTTTTTACTGCACTGCCATCAGAGGCTGGCATGCACCTCTCAGACATGTCTTGGCTTTTCTCTTTCTCAGCTCCAACTGAAACAAGGTCAGAGCTCCTTTAGCGCTAGCGGCTGTCAGATACCATAAAGCCATTAAATGTTGAAGGTGCTCGAGACAGCAGTGGCAAAATGAGCAGAGCCCTGTGTGGAGGACAGAAAAGCTTTCTCCTGGTCTACTTTTCATGCTTCCTTATATGGAAGTCTTAGTTTGAGAACTGGGTCTCTTTGTGAGTGTTAGTCAGACTTACACAACAGTGTGTATCTCACAGCTGACCTGAGCACTAATGCTTTCATGATTCAGTGCTCCAGAGCTGCTGCTAACAAAATACAAGTTAATCTGTGTTTGTTTTCTCTGCAAATGTCATATGCATATGTTTGGGAGCTGCTTGTCCTGTGATGCAATGATAAAGACACAGCAGGAAACTGCCACTATATGAACGTGTCACAGAAATGACATTTTACAGACACATAATCCCCTCCAGTGTTACACAATCTAACTAACCTCCTAACTATTGAGCTGGGTGCTACGTTACTAAATAAAGCGCTGGCATTGACACTGTCTGGAAACTGGAACGGCAAAATAAAAGCTGCACTGACAAACAGTCTACAGCTGCTTTTCATGAAGCTTTAAGGCTCAATAAGCAAAATGGCCTTGTGCAGAATATAGGATGCTTTAGGTGATCAGCACCCAAGTTGGACTCCATCCTCTGAGCTGGGTCTTTATGTGTAGAATGTTCTCCCTGTGTCTGTGTGGGTTCTCTTCAGGTACTCTGGAGAGAACCCACATGCAGTTAGTGGGGTTTGGTTCATTGGTGATTCTGGTGTGATAGTGGTAGATGGGAAAGTTTCCATCCCCTCACGGCACTGAATTGGATAAGCGGAGGAGGATGGATGGGTGGATGCATGGATGGAGGGAGGGATGATGGATGAATGGAGGATGGATGCATGGATGGAGGGAGGGATGATGGATGAATGGAGGATGGATGCATGGATGGAGGGAGGGATGATGGATGGATGGATGAATGCATGCATGGAGGGAGGGAGGGATGATGGATGGATGGTTGGAGGGAGGGAGGGAGGGATGGATGGAGGAAGAGAGGGAGGGGGGATGATGGATGGATGGATAGATGCATGCATGGAGGGAGGGATGAATAATAACTTTATACACTAAGGTGCTAATGTGCCCTATGAGTGCTCGGCACATCTTGGTCAGCAGATCGACGACATCCGAGGAGATGTCATCAGTGGCTAATGCCGTCCACTGTCTGAAAGAAAAACATTGAGAATGGTTGAGCAAAACAAACCTGTAAGCAGTGAATATGTCTGTATATGCTGATAACTGTCTCGCTGACTTTGAACTTGTGACTTACCTGTGCGATAAATTGTCTAAATAGTTTCTGAGGCATCGTTCAATGTCTCCAAATCCGAACAGAGGCACGCTGAGATTACTGCACCTCGGTTCACCAGGTTCATCTAATGGAATCTAGAAAGAAAAGACAGATGTCAGTGAGCAGGCTTTACACATCCAAAATAATAATAATAATAATAATAATAATAATAATAATAATTAGTAAGGTTTTTGTCACAGCTGCACTAAATAAACAGTATTGGTGCCTAAAATCATTTGTTTCTGTAACAGTTAGTCCACCAGTACCACTAAGCTTCTCACATATAATCATTACAATTATTGCATTTTCAAAATGTCTAAAATATTGATGGTCTGATCAATTTTTCCTACCACGTTCATTTTTCCAGAATCTCGTCCGTGAATTCACGTTTTCGCGACAGCTTTGCACAAATGATCACTTTTTGCAATCTTTCACTCTCCGTCCTCACACTAGATCTGGATAGTTGTGTACTTTTGACAACCAGGAGACCTTACTGTGACGTCGGTTCGTTCGAACGTTCAGCGCCGTTGGCCTTGGCGCATGCGCATGCTTCGCGTTGACTTCACGTGCAGCTTTTCTGTGTTGGATAATGTAGTTTTCATATGTCACAGCTCCAGGGACACGCCCACCTGGCAGTACTGCGGTCTTTTGCGCTCCAGGCATCGTTTGAACGTCTTCGAGTGGAAGTTTAGCCGAAATAAAGGACGGTGTCTTTGCTATCGGATGCACTAAGCAGCGTTTATTTACAGAAGGCGCAGAGTTTGGCACCAACATGTGAACACAGCTCTCCTAGCTCTGCTTTACAGCTCAGGTCACTAATTAGACAGTTAATGATGATTATGAGTCTCCTCGTGAGCTAATGCTATTGGAGGATTTTAAGCATCCTTACCCGAGAGATGAATAATGTTCGTAAATCAACACAAGGTGACGTTAATGTCGAGTTGCGCCGTGCGAGGCTTGAGTCTGGTCGTGAGACCCCCTCACGTCCACATGACGATGGTGAATACTGTTATTAAAGGATCACCTTATTGCTGACTGCCTGGCACTGAAGCGTAAACAGCAAGCCTCATTACAACTGAAAGGGCTGCGATTGATTACGGCTGTAGAGCAGCGGTCCCCAACCTTCATGCTCCACAGACCGGTTTAACGTCAGACAGTATTTTCACGGACCGGCCTTTAAGGTGTGGCGGATAAATACAACAAAATAAAATGATACGACAAAAACGGTGGTATTTTGTAAATATAACAATAAACGCGAATTAACTGTGTAATTGTGTAACTTTATTAGAGTAACCAGTAGAGCAGGGCGATATGACCAAAAATATTTATCACGATATACATTTGAAAATTTGCGCTAACGATATAACTGACGATATAATTGACACTAGACAAAATACTTTACAACTCCACAACTTTATTAGTGCAAAAAACCCATCAATGTATTTTCACTTGAACAAGCAGCTGTTTTTTATGTGCATTAAAGTTATATAAAAATTTAACAGTGCAAATGCAAATTCCTCACTGACAGGTCTTAAACCTTTGATCGTATAATACACAGAGTGTAAAAATTCAATATTTTCAAACTGCTTGAAAAAAAACGTCCAATTGACGCCACATGCATGTGTCTGCATGTTCAGTCAGGGAAGCGGAGGACGCGCTGCCCACTTTGAAGGTGGGAGGAGGGATGAGATGAACAAGCTGAGCTGAAACACACCCAACTCTCCTCAACTCAAATATCAGTTCTCCTTTTAACATTTAGTAGTCTAACAACGAGGTGATATCAAAATATTAAAACAATGATTTAATGATTATATGACTTTTATTTCATCAAATTTAGATTAGATCCATTTAAATGCAGCTCATGTAATACATGAAAAGGTTTGTAATACACATATTATAACAGAAAATAGTATCAAATAAGGTGCAAAGTTCAGCAGTGATATTTCTCCGGCTGAACTCACGCCACCTGCTTGTGTCTCTGCACAGAGCAGCTACATCAGGGCTCTCAAACCTGCGGCCCGGGGGCCAGCGCGGCCCACGTCAGCCCTGCTTGCGGCCCGTATATCGACTTAAAGAAATATAATGCAGTTTGACTGTTGAAGTGACTTTTTTGTTTGTTGTTGATTTAAATGTTAAAATAAGTTCTTCAAATGATTGAATATGAAGGCAACATGAGCAGAGACACAAACATGAGAGGGATTGTCTGTGTTAGTTCACTGACAGACTCACAAACTAATGTGCACACTTATGTCTGCACTTTGGTTTTGTTAAATACAAACACAATGACAGCAGAAGTGCTGCCACCTGTGGCCTCACATGAGATGACAGAGAGCAGCGGCTCACAGCTCGTTTGAGACCCCTGAGCTGGGGCGAGGGGGGCAGACAGATGGCAGAGCTCCAGTGGTTTATTTGGTACTGCCTCCTAGTGGACGAAAAGAAGAACGACTGAACGAACAAATATAGAAAGGATTCACGGACATTATTGTAGAAAGTTGAACACTTAAAGGGGAATTCTGTTACTAAGACTTCATAAAAAATATTTAGAATGATCTATTTTATATGTGGAGGACGCAGACAGTCATAGTTTTCCATCAGACGGAGGGACTCATCTATTCTCTACAGCAGCGGTCCCCGGGCCACGGACCGGTACCGGTCTGTGAGTCGTTTGGTACCGGGCCGTGAGAGTTGAGGCTCGGCTGTGAAATTGATGGTTTTCAGGGTTTTTTATAATTAACTCGGTTTCCCTGGGTCTTTCCCGTGTTGTAGTTGTGTGTCTTATTTTGAAAGAAATGTTTACACGTTACCATAGCGACCAGAGAGCATTAAGGGGCAGAGAGGAGGATGTTACTCTCACCCATATGGAAAAGATATATATAAATCTTATAAAGTTTGTATCTGTCTTGTGTGAAACTTGTATGAAAAGCATACAAGAGTGAAAACAGATATAAGATCCCTTGAAAAATTATATAAATGAAACTTGTATGTTTTGGATACTTCCTAAAACAATATATGAAAGTAATGAGAAAGTGGCCACTTTCATGAGTAAATCATATAAGCCTTCTATGATTCACTATATGAAGTAGGCCACATCTGATGCAAGTCTTTTATAAGTTTTTACTATTTCTTTTCCATATGGGCAGTCTTGACTGGTTACTAGGGCTGGGCCATATCATACCGTTCACAGTAATACCGGTATAATGTTGGGCAATGATAAGAAAATGAAATATCGTGATAGAATATGGATAAAACGCGCATGCACAGTGCCTTTGTTTTCATACGCACATGGTGGAAAAAGCATGGCGGCGACGGAGAATGAGAAGGGCGAAAGCGGATCGTTGAATGAAACGGATGAACCAGAACTGGTTTGTAAAAATGCTGCAGCTTCAGTGGTGTGGAACTGGTTTAGCTTTCGTCCGTCAGATACACAACAAAGCACTATTTTTGGTAGAGCATGCTAGCGGGCCGTCGTTATTACCGTGTTTTTTGGAAAATACGGTGCAGTGCCCCTGATTATAAGGGGCACAGTGTCAACAGTGCTCCTTATAATCCTGTGTGCTTTATGTATGAATTCTGGTTGTGTTTACTGACCTCTAAATAATTTTATGTGCTACACGGCGCTCGAAAATCTGTCAAATGTTTCAGTACGACTTTGCTAAGCTACGAAGCCGACATATCCTCAGCATAACCATGTATAATATCCACAAAACTTAAAAAGAGGTTATACACACACAATACGGTAATATTATGTTGAAGCACAGTACGTATCACTCCGCGAGGCTCCTGCCTATGATAGCCGTAATGCTCCGACAATCCATCGAGCGGTGCGGCTTCGTAGCTTAGCAAAGTCGTACTGAAACATTTGACAGATTTTCGAGCGCCGTGTAGCACATAAAATTATTTAGAGGTCAGTAAACACAACCAGAATTCATACATAAAGCACACAGGATTATAAGGAGCACTGTTGACACTGTGCCCCTTATAATCAGGGGCACTGCACCGTATTTTCCAAAAAACACGGTAATAACGACGGCCCGCTAGCATGCTCTACCAAAAATAGTGCTTTGTTGTGTATCTGACGGACGAAAGCTAAACCAGTTCCACACCACTGAAGCTGCAGCATTTTTACAAACCAGTTCTGGTTCATCCGTTTCATTCAACGATCCGCTTTCGCCCTTCTCATTCTCCGTCGCCGCCATGCTTTTTCCACCATGTGCGTATGAAAACAAAGGCACTGTGCATGCGCGTTTTATCCATATTCTATCACGATATTTCATTTTCTTATCATTGCCCAACATTATACCGGTATTACTGTGAACGGTATGATATGGCCCAGCCCTAGTAACCAGTCAAGACTGCCCATATGGAAAAGAAATAGTAAAAACTTATAAAAGACTTGCATCAGATGTGGCCTACTTCATATAGTGAATCATAGAAGGCTTATATGATTTACTCATGAAAGTGGCCACTTTCTCATTACTTTCATATATTGTTTTAGGAAGTATCCAAAACATACAAGTTTCATTTATATAATTTTTCAAGGGATCTTATATCTGTTTTCACTCTTGTATGCTTTTCATACAAGTTTCACACAAGACAGATACAAACTTTATAAGATTTATATATATCTTTTCCATATGGGTGAGAGTAACATCCTCCTCTCTGCCCCTTAATGCTCTCTGGTCGCTATGGTAACGTGTAAACATTTCTTTCAAAATAAGACACACAACTACAACACGGGAAAGACCCAGGGAAACCGAGTTAATTATAAAAAACCCTGAAAACCATCAATTTCACAGCCGAGCCTCAACTCTCACGGCCCGGTACCAAACGACTCACAGACCGGTACCGGTCCGTGGCCCGGGGACCGCTGCTGTAGAGAATAGATGAGTCCCTCCGTCTGATGGAAAACTATGACTGTCTGCGTCCTCCACATATAAAATAGATCATTCTAAATATTTTTTATGAAGTCTTAGTAACAGAATTCCCCTTTAAGTGTTCAACTTTCTACAATAATGTCCGTGAATCCTTTCTATATTTGTTCGTTCAGTCGTTCTTCTTTTCGTCCACTAGGAGGCAGTACCAAATAAACCACTGGAGCTCTGCCATCTGTCTGCCCCCCTCGCCCCAGCTCAGGGGTCTCAAACGAGCTGTGAGCCGCTGCTCTCTGTCATCTCATGTGAGGCCACAGGTGGCAGCACTTCTGCTGTCATTGTGTTTGTATTTAACAAAACCAAAGTGCAGACATAAGTGTGCACATTAGTTTGTGAGTCTGTCAGTGAACTAACACAGACAATCCCTCTCATGTTTGTGTCTCTGCTCATGTTGCCTTCATATTCAATCATTTGAAGAACTTATTTTAACATTTAAATCAACAACAAACAAAAAAGTCACTTCAACAGTCAAACTGCATTATATTTCTTTAAGTCGATATACGGGCCGCAAGCAGGGCTGACGTGGGCCGCGCTGGCCCCCGGGCCGCAGGTTTGAGAGCCCTGATGTAGCTGCTCTGTGCAGAGACACAAGCAGGTGGCGTGAGTTCAGCCGGAGAAATATCACTGCTGAACTTTGCACCTTATTTGATGCTATTTTCTGTTATAATATGTGTATTACAAACCTTTTCATGTATTACATGAGCTGCATTTAAATGGATCTAATCTAAATTTGATGAAATAAAAGTCATATAATCATTAAATCATTGTTTTAATATTTTGATATCACCTCGTTGTTAGACTACTAAATGTTAAAAGGAGAACTGATATTTGAGTTGAGGAGAGTTGGGTGTGTTTCAGCTCAGCTTGTTCATCTCATCCCTCCTCCCACCTTCAAAGTGGGCAGCGCGTCCTCCGCTTCCCTGACTGAACATGCAGACACATGCATGTGGCGTCAATTGGACGTTTTTTTTCAAGCAGTTTGAAAATATTGAATTTTTACACTCTGTGTATTATACGATCAAAGGTTTAAGACCACTTGAAAAATCATATCATATTTTGCATGTTTGGGTCTCAACAAGGTTCCAAGAAGAGCGTAAACATGCAACACGAAGAAATGGGAGCAAGACAAAACATTTTTTGAGCAATTTATTGGATGACTGAGGGCCCTCGTCTGTGTGGTAACCACAATGCCCACAGGACGAGGGACTACTTCCAGGAGAATAACATCACTGTTTGGGACCATCCTGCATGTTCCTCTGATCTAAATCCAACTGAGAAACTTTGGGGATGGATTGCAAAGGAAGTTTACAAAAATGACAACAGTTCCAGACAGTAGATGCCCTTCATGCTTCATCTTTTGTCTCACTCCCATTTCTTCTTGTTGCAGAGACACCTCGGTGTCTCTGCAACAAGCTGATGTGAACAAACAAAGCCCTTTCCACAGTGAATACAGTCTTACCTCGCTGGCATCATTTCTAACCAGTCAAGACTGTTGACAAGCTGAGCTTGAGCGCCAAACGCTACCACGTTGCTATGGAAACTGTTTACGAAGACCTTGAAGCCTCTTTTTAAAAGATGGAGTGGGCGGTGAGCGTTGGCTGTTCACGGCTCGACAGCTCTCTCACTGCTTTGCTGTTTGCCGCTGAGCTGCAGCAGACCTTTTTCTTCTGTGTGTCTGCAGCAAAACAAGCGTAGCACAGTTATTTCAGGCTGACAGAGAGCATCCATCAGTCAGCTCACACTCCTGTCACAGAACAAAACACCCTGCTCTCTGTGAAGGCATGAAGTTATACCACTATGGTGGAGAGGTACATATTCTGTTTAGGTTATAGCTGTTACTCAGTCACCCCGCCTCACCTGATTGTGTTGGCAGACGAGATGACGGTCCAGGCCATGTCTGTGGGGAAGGTGCTCCTCCTTCCTCTCTGTCCCATTCTCCAGAAATGCTCAGCATGCTGCCAGATAAACTTAGGCTTTGCCTGCTGTTCTCTATCCTTCTGTCTCTACAACAGAGGAAACACTTACCTGCTTTTCTTTCTGTGGGAAAGTATTTATCAGCAGGTAATGTTCTGCATGAATGAAAGCATGCTCAGTCTTTGTTCTGCCAGCTTTCTTCACTGTGTCCACCTCATGTTTCCTGAGCTCAACACATGTGGTGACACATTAGTGTAAAACAGCTGGTTCAGAATAATCACTGTTGTGGTGTCTTTGTGAAACCAAAGCAGTTTGCCATGCAAGAAGGATAAATGTATCAGGCATGTTTCCAACCAGACGTCCAACATTTTACTAATAACTTACCCACTGACTTCAACTCAAAATAGGACTTCACTTACTCTGTTTATCAGCAGCTCTTTGCAGCTACTTGTTACTGTTCAAAGCACATCTTTTATGGTTCATCAAACAGAGCACAGCTACAGTTACAATATTTCAAACAAGAACAGCAGAGAGCGTTGCCACGACGTTAAGTAGTTTGGTAATTAGGCAATCACAAACACACGTTCAAGATGTGGTATCTGCAGAGAGGGTACACAGTGACAGCAGCTCACTGACATGATTACAGGTCCCTGTACTACTAACTCAGTCTTTCCTCTTTTCTGGCAGTTCATAAGAAACAGAAAATAAACACTTTCACCTTTTTAACTATTCTTTCCCAGGTTTTTGTGGATTCAGGTGCTGCTTTTCAGTAACATCTGTATTTCCATGTGTTCATGCACAGGTGGCTTTTCACATACAGCCATACAAGGGCCGGACGGACCAGAGCATGTATGACAACATCAAATACATTATTGACAAGTAAGCTGGTTTTCTCTGTGTCCCATTACCTCTGTGCTGCATCTGTGCCCTGCAGAATGATCAAGCTGTCTGTGTCAGTTGGTGCTAACATTAAAAGCCCACACATGTGATGGAACATGAACCCTGATAGATGAGGAACAAGTCATTAAATATAAATGCCCAGCCTGTGATCTTACAGAAACAGATCAGCAGGTTTCTGCTCCTTCAGCTGATTTAAAATGACTGAAACGAACCTTTGTTCTACAGTTTCATAGTACTCCAGTGTTTGCAGAAGTCAAGCATCATATAAAGTAGTTTTTAAAGTGAAATATTATAAGATCATTGGTACAAATCCTTTACTTTTGATTTCCCAAAAATACTGGCGCCAATATTTGTGTGAAAACCGCTGCGATGACCATCTGCATATTAGGACACAAATTCGAGAGTCAGTAAAGGTCATGATGTTTTAGAGCAGCGGTCCCCAACCTTCGTTGCTCCACGGACCGGTGTTCTGGGAATCCATCCTACCTGGCAAACCATCCTACCCGTTGTTTCTGCGCATGCGCACAACACGAAATTCAGTGGCAAACCGTCCTACCTTTGTGAATATTAGCTAGAAAAATACTCTGACCGGTAAAATTAACTGCCAAATCATCCTACCTTTGTGAATATCACCTACAAGCATACTTAAACTGCTAAAATTTAGTGGCAAATCGTCCTACTTTTGTTAATCTCAGCTAGAAGCATACTTTAATAGCTACATTTAAGTGGCGAACCATCCTACCTTTGTGAATATGAGCTAGAAGCATACTTTAACAGCTAAAATTTAGTGGCAAATCGTCCTACTTTTGTTAATCTCAGCTAGAAGCATACTTTAATAGCTACATTTAAGTGGCAAATCCTCCTACCTTTGTTAATAACAGCTACACACATACTTTAACGGGTAAAATGAAGTGGCAAACCATCCTGGCTGTATGCATATGAGCTACAAGTATACTCTGATGGGCAAAGTTAAGTGACAAACCGTCATACCTACTTAAATTGGTGCTGCAATTACTCTGTGACAGCAGAAATGTGCATAAACTACTTACGGTAGGACGTTTTGCCAAAGTAGGATGGTTTGTCAGAACACCGGTTTAACGTCAGACAGTATTTTCACCGACCGGTCTTTAAGGTGTGGCGGATAAATACAACAAAATAAAATGATACGACAAAACGGTGGTATTTTGTAAATATAACAATAAACGCGAATTAACTGTGTAATTGTGTAACTCTGCCCCTTAATGCTCTCTGGTCGCTATGGTAACGCGTAAACATTCTTTCAAAATAAGAAACACAACTACAACACGGGAAAGACCCAGCAATGTTCCCTCTAAGCTGCGCGCGTGCGCAATTGCGCACTGTTGGCACGGTCTCTGCGCACAAAAACAATCTAACCTGAACTGAAATTAAAATTAAAACTTTAACAATTCTGTTTTGCAGTGTTAGTCAGTAAGTGACTGGCTGCTCCCGTATGGGATTAGAACGATGCCACCTTATCCCATAGTCCAGCCAATGATGCGATTCACATTCGTATATATGCAGCTAATCAACGTAGTTGACAGGCTATGACAGCGTCCTTATGTGCCGACACCGGTGTTTTAGCTAGCAAAGCGGCGTGGCTGATGTGGAGTGAAGCCACGTTAATGACAACGTGTACAACCATTGGAGATGTGAGCAGCACAGACGGAACAACTGACGGAAAAAGTGTGGACTTTATACCAGTTTTTAAATTGTGTTGATCGGCCACGTAAAACCAGAGTTATGATAAAAATATCTGCAATGTTTGGTTTTCTTCCTGAATACTATCGTTGTTTATATTTACTGCGGGAAGAAACGGTAAAAACAGCGTTTTATAAGGAAAACGCTCGAAAGCGCTCTCCGCCTGTGAGCAAAACCAAAACCAAAAAAACCCCCACCCTTTCCTATTGGTGGAAAAATGTACCATGTGGACCAATCAAAAAATGATATGGCAACATGGCATTTAGTTGTTTAGGAAGGGGGAAGTTTTAGGAGTGACGGCGTGTTTGAGATGTGAGAGATTTGAGACGTTTAGCGCAAATCTTGTGTAGTTAGTGTGTAGTTAGTGTGTAGTGTAGTCAATAGTTTTGTGTGTGTCAGAACAATGAGGCGACTGCTGAATGTTACAGGTGTTACAGCAGTGATACATCTCCTGTTGTCAGGCCTGCAGGTATCAGGCTGTTGTTCTCCTTTATCTCATAGTGGACACAAATTATTTTTTGGAGTGGCACAAATAATTTGTGTGGCATCAAATTTGATGCAGAACAGCTGATTGTTCTGTAAATAGTTTGAAATGTTTATTTAAAAAAACGCCTTGGCTGCATTTTTAGGTAAACAGCTGCAAAAAACTTTGTTGTTTGCATAACTTGAAGAAGTAACTATATGATTAATTTCCCAACATTGGTCATTATTTACTGTATTTTGCAGACAGAGTTACAGACTCTCTCCCAGACCACAGACTCACACTCATAATACAAGTCAGAGCTTTATAAAAAAAAAAAAAAAAAGTTGTGTTTTCAAAATTGGAGTTCAAGTTATTTTTACTTCCAATAGTGTTAACATACTACACAGGTCATGAACAAGATTTTTTTTTTAATTTTCATTGTAAGTGGGCTAAAGCAGTTAATTAAAAGTAGTCTAACATAAAGGTAAATGCTGTAATTTGATTACTTTAATAAACCATGTAACTTGGATGGATTCGATGCTGGCGTGACCACAGTGCACACGTCTGATGTCGCTCACAGTGGTCCAAGTGTCCGCTCAGGGAGTTTGTGTGTTCGCTCAGACACATGAAACATTAGAGGGAACATTGAGACCCAGGGAAACCGAGTTAACGATAAAAACCCTGAAAACCATCAATTTTGCACCCGAGCCTCAACTCTCATGGCCCGGTACCGGTCTGTGGCCCAAGGGTTGGGGACCGCTGAATTAGAGGTGCTACATTTAGCATCACTGCATGTTAAACATACCATGAAAACAAGTGTAGACATCACACGCAGACCCGTCCACACATTCATGCTTTGCAGCATCTACTTCTTTATTCACAGTTGTCGTTAGGAACACGGCTGCAGCTTTTCAGCTCGCACCCGAACATACACACGAACAACGACAATATTAAACAGTCAGCACAGACTTTTGAGGCGTGATTGCAGATGCCGTGCAAGTCGCGGTGCCGCCATCACCCCTGCAGCAGCACCGCAGACCACACCCCGCCACAACAAGGTTTGGACGAAATAGGCGTCTAGGCTGGTGGCTGGTATACTGACCCTGGATCAGCTGACCAGAGGACCCATGAAGTGTCTGATTTCCTGTGCTGTTTATATGTTAGACAGCTCGCATATATTTGCAAAGTGAACCAGAAAGACGCTTCTGAAACATGCTGTGATTCGTTCATTTGGTGGCAGCGCCCTCCTTATAAATCACATCAACTGCCCCTCCCTGCTGCCGGAGGTTTCTTCCTGTTAAAAGGGAGTTTTCCCTTCCCACTGTCGCCAAAGTGCTTGCTCATAGGGGGTCATATGATTGTTGGGTTTTTCTCTGTATGTATTATTGTAGGGTCTACCTTACAATATGAAGAACCTTGAGGCGACTGTAGTTGTGATTTGGCGCTGTATAAATCACATTGAATTGAACTGAATACAGCAGCTTAACACATCTCATTTTTCTCAGGTATGGAAAACATGGCGCCTTCTACAAATTCAAGTCGAGCACCGGGCGAGTACTGCCTCTGTTTTACATCTACGACTCCTACCTGACACCGCCCGAGTCCTGGGCAGAACTTCTGACAGCTAAAGGCTCCCGCAGCATTAGAGGCACGCCTTACGATGGGATTTTTGTTGCACTCATTGTCGAGGAGCGTCACAAATACGACATCCTAGCTAGCGGCTTTGACGGCATGTACACATACTTTGCCTCTAACGGCTTTTCGTTTGGCTCGTCTCACCAGAACTGGAAGGCCATCAAGGCATTCTGTGACGCAAACAATTTGCTGTTCATCCCAAGCGTTGGTCCCGGGTACGTGGATACTGCCGTTCGACCGTGGAACAACCATAACACCAGGAATCGTGTTAACGGACGTTACTATGAGACGTCCCTGCAGGCAGCTTTGTCTGTCCGTCCAGAAATCGTCACCATTACGTCCTTCAACCAGTGGCACGAAGGCACACAAATAGAGAAGGCTACGCCCAAGAAAACTGTGACCCGTTTGTATCTAGATTATCAGCCTAACCAACCAGAACACTACTTGGAGCTAACACGCCAGTGGGCAGAGAACTTCAACAAAGAGAAGGACAAGTGGCTGATGTGAGCGTCAGCTGAGTGAACAGTCTGAGCATCGCTACAACATGATGTTGAGCTCGCTGCTACACCTCTGTGTTCCTCCACTTAACTGTTTTTCCCCAAGTCTGAGCGCTCCACACAAAGTTTCCGCTCAGCGCTCTCTTCCTGTTTCGATTGCCTGTCATTTTTGTACATGTTAACAATGACATTCACATGTTGATGCTTCAGGGTTGCAGTGATAAACAGCTAACACTGGTTTTGTGAGTAGTGTGGGGTTCTGACTACTAAAACCATGTGGATGTGTACAGTAACTCTGCTACTCTGTGAGGTTTATGTTGTATTATCCAATGCTCCAGACTGTTCTTTCCTGTCTTTCCATGGTGACAAATTAAACTGTGTGTCTGTTTACAGTTGGACAATCAGTTGCTGATGTGAAAAAGGTCTAAGAAAGATGTGATGTGTACAAGATGCTCAGCCATCGGCACAGTCCAGATGTTTTTTTAAATCACCTAATTTCTCACTAAATTGACTAAAGACAATATGAAACCAGAGACTCTTTGTGACAGTGAACAATCAGTGAATGCTTTGAGCTTTTGGTTGTCAGAGACCAACTGTTATCCAGAGCATGCAACACCCCAAACTCTTTGTGAGCACATGCGATCGCCAGCTGATTGCACTCACTGGTTGTCTTGTGGTAGTCAGTGTGTCTCCAAATAATTGCCGTCTAAAATATAAATGCAGATAGACTGCAAGCACATTGCAATCAACCCGAGTTCACTGCAAATGCAACTGCAACTCATCTGCAACACATCTTTACATTAGGGATTTGCACAGACCTGGTCTCAGTGTTCAAAGCGACAGCATCTTGGGTTTGCTGCACAGATCATTTTGGTCTCCAGCCGCCGTTTTCCCCAGTGTGACTGCAGCAGTTCTCTGTTCCTCCTGCTCCAAAGTGGCCAAAGATGAGTCATCGCAGCTTCATTACTAACATCTCAGAACTATCGATGTATACTTTTGGAGTCAATTTGACAGCTGGGATATGCTTTAGCTGCCTGAGTTTAGATGAGCAGCCAGCCATGAGTCAACAGTCACTACAAGAAAGTTTCCTGTGCTAATGGGCTTTCTGAAAAAGATGCTTCAAAGTTCTGATCACAGAGTCCTACTTGACATAAGTGCCCCCCCCCCCAATATATTTGTCACTCCTAGGAGTGATACTGGAGTAAACTGGGGATCTTTTGCTTCTTAGGTAAATGTGTAAAACACTGCACTATGGAGCCACTATCAGTAGTGATACACTCATAACGACATATCGGAGCTGGTCCTCTAACAATGGCCACTTCTTTTATGTACGTCCATCACTTAAATGTAAGGGCAGGGAGTAAAACGGTGGTCTGTGAAGAAAAGAGTTTAAGAGGTGGGATAAAAGAGGTGTGATGAGCATCAGGGGGCAAAAAAATCCAACTGGGATCAATGGAGAACCTGCTGGTGTCACTGTCAGACACACCAGAGCTAACATTCAGTGCAGGGGAACATTTTAATGAGGTTATTAAACCTAGTGGTTCTCATAATGAGAAAGAAAACAGAACAGGGTCGTCTCTCTGGTTCCAAAGGGAATAGGAGTTTCTGAGAATGAACAGAAATTACAGGGACGGTGTTTGGACACACAAGACCTTCAGTGATTAACACATTTATCAAAAAAACACAAATATTTTAGAAACTTCCATAAAACTAAAACTGATGTTGGTATTTATTAGACATTAACTTGATATGTTTTTATATCTGAGTTTGAGCTGGCACTCTGGACTCCTCCAAGATGCCAGAAAGTAATCAAGAAATTAATTTCAGAAAATTTGTTAACCACTGTCTCTCCAAAAGCAGCCTTGCCACATCCGAACTGTGTTTAGGATATCAAACATTCGAGTTTGCATTAGCATGTCAGGTCTTTTGGATATTTCCTGCATTTTTTCCCCTTTCAGATTAAAAGAAGACACTTTCAAGCTGTTTTTATCAGAATATGTTTTCATACGGTAGAGCAGCTTTCATTGTGTAGATGAGGGTTGAATACTTTTGTGTAATTAACCTGATGGCAGTATTTCGGTGGCGTGCAGTTGGAAGAGGAACACATCAGCAGACAAAAGCCAACCATCGACATCCAAGCAGCCCGGCTCTCATGTGAAGGAGGACTCACTGGAGCAAAGCTGATCCCTCGGGACAATCTATTGCCTTGCTTTAATGGCTCTGCCTGTGCCCATGAAAATGAGATGTTCGTGCTGCTGGCAGTGAACATAAATTGTCGAGCCTTGAGTCACCAATCACTGCAAATGTACAGTGTAGCACTTGGAAGGCAGCGTGCTTCTCTCAGAAGTCTTTTTAGAGAAAAAGGCTGAGAAATAGAAAGAAGGCAAACACAAGGATAACAATACTATTCTTATTTTAATGATTACCGACACTAAACAGAGGTTTTACAGCTCCAGTCCTGCTGGTGTGGCTGCTGTGACTGTGCTGGACATACTCATAGAAATGTCAATAACTCTTGACAAACAGTTATTGACTTATTGAAGATGGTTTGCCAGATGACAACTTCTGTAATGCTCTGATTTCTCACCACCACCAGTACATGTTTCATTTATTCCATAAATAAAATGCACTGGGCAGGTCCACACAAAATGTTTCCACCAACCATCCTTATCCCCACACATGGCATTGAGCCATCTTATGTTATACCCGTTAACAGATCTTTAGAGATTTGACACCACATTTTCAAAAGTTTAATATTACAGTATCAGGTTATTAATCTGATTACACATTAAGTCTGATACCACAGATAGATTAACACAGTTATCCACATATTTCTAAATAACTTTGCTACAGTCACGTCACAGTGGTCAGGCGTGGCAGTGTTGGATGCAGCGTTGGTTTGAAAGAGCCACAGCTACTTCCATATGCATATAAGTGGATGTCAAGAGTACCTTTTCCACTGAGATAAGTAATCTCTTTAACTACATAATGACAAGAATGGATCAACCATGAGGGTTGGATAATCATAATTTACAAATTTTTCATCACACATGTCAGCATGTTTAGAACGTGCAGACGGTAGTAACAGTAAGCAGGTCATACTCCCCCCCGTATCCATTCTTGGATCCATTCAGCTAACCATAGCTAGCTGAGATAAGCTAAGCTATGTTTTGACAGGGAACAAAGTGAGTGAGCAAAGGCTGTGTCAGAGAACGTCTCAGTGCAGTTAACTCACTGTGATGATCCAAAAAACTGTTTGGACATCACAGTGAGAGCAGTTTGAGATGATCTAACATCCTCTGAACATGATGACTTTTATGAAATGGTCAGCAACAACATTCAGGCTGTCACATTTAAACCAAGGAGTCCACAGTGGTGTACCACCACCACCAGCCTGAACCGCTGGTACAAGGCAGGAAGGTGCTTTCATGTTGTTTACTCGAACTGTGGATTGACAGATGCCTTGGTTGTAAATGAGTTACGGCTGCCGTCCTGTCAGCTTGAAGCATTCTGGCCATTCTCAGAGGTCAGAGGACAACCACCACTCACCTGAGCCTCTGTAAAACCTGGAAACCTGGCCTCAGGGGGGAGTATGACCTGCTTACTGTTACTACCGTCTGCACGTTCTAAACATGCTGACATGTGTGATGAAAAATTTGTAAATTATGATTATCTGTCAAAAACATACATAAATTTAAAAAAACACGATGCAGGTGCTTTGATACGGCACCGTATGTTCCAAGCAGGAAAACCTGAGGTGAGGACTTTCAGCAGAAATACATCTGCTGAAGGACGAGCCATTAATCAGAGTAATCTCTTCTGTTCACAATATTGTCATAGCAAAAGGCAATATATTACAAGTGTGTGTGTGTGTGTGTGTGTGTGTGTGTTAAAATATGAAGGCTAAATCCACCATAGATTTTTTCTTTTTTAACAAATGTTTTCAAAATATGGACGTAATTTAAAAATCTACCCTTTATGCCTGTATTGTTTTAGTTTGTCATGCTTATTTGTCATGTTCTAAAACAGTTAATGGACTCTTAAGTCTACATTGTTAAATCCTTTTTCTTTTGTTTTCCCAGAGTTATGTGTGCATAGAAGCAAGAGCTCCATCTGGTGGAGTTCAACAGCTCCATGAACACGATTCAGTGCAAACGATAAAGCTGCTGTATCGCTGACAGGGTGGATAAAAGCAGTGCACCTCATCAGTCTGTGGATTCTAGATTGGAGACAACTCTCCTCCACAGCCTTAACTATACATGATAATATGATGATCAAATGAATGTTACACTGAAACTCTTCTGAGATATACTGACTCCTACATCATATCGATAAATGATTGCTGTTCCTTTGTGATGTGTTGTCATCAAACTAATTAAAATTGTTTTGAATGAATAATCACAGTTGATGTTATCAGAGTTTTAAACTATAGAGTTACATAGAAAGGACATAGCACACACAAGAGTGGAAGCATATACACCAAGGGAATGTCCACAGAGATAAGAACAGAAGCAAAAATCATGTAGCAACATAGGAAGTGTTGAGTACAGAGGGATTCACCACAATCTATATCTATAAGGTTATTGTACCATATTCTTGTACTTTGAATGAGCAGAGCAACCTGGGCTCTCATAACACCTGAGCAACTTTCACTTTTTCAATTGAATTGGTGAAATAAATCAACTTTTTGATGATATTCTTTGACCAGCACCTGTATATTATATAGATAGAGTCCTCCCTCATCGAGGTTGTCATGTTCGAGGGCTTCGGAGGTTCTGCTGATGGTTTCAGACTTCATTTCCAAATGATCTGGGTCATCGTGGTTGTTGTAAACCAGGCACGGCTGCAGGACCTGAACCGCCGACTACAGATTATACACAATAGCTTCATCTTGAGCAGAACTTGCTCCTTACACATCCATACATCAGTATTAAAATATCAAATCTAAATATTTAAGGGACTATTTTCAGTCCTCTCCTGGTGATTTTAAGAATTGTTGAAGGACCACAACGAACAAGCATGCTGACAAAAGTTTCTACTTTATTATGATCATAAATGGTCGCCACATTACAAAGTTATGAAAAGGAAAAGAGAAATGGTGGTGATACTGTTAAAACCAACTTTACAGCTTACAAAGAAGAAACATGAGTAAACGTGATAAAAATATATCAGAGTTTAAAGGAAGCTGTTCAGAGTTGATGTTTTTCAGCCCCCGTCTACAACAAGCCCTGTCTCTTCAGATCCTCGTAGGTCTTCTTGTTGACCACATTTCCACTGGAGTCCTCATACTCTTCCTGAAAAGCACATCAGCAAAAGCAATTAGCAGCTACACCACAACAAAATACAAATGTCTGCTGAATAAGTCCTGAGTGTTGTTACCTCTGTGTCTGGCTGCCACCGCTCTGATGCTTTCTGGGACTTGAGCTTTGCCCACACTACAGTTGACATAAAACACATAAATACATGAACATCTGAACATGAGCTGCATTCAGAATCTGCTCCAATCAACTCACAAGACACAGCATCCTCGATCTGTGTGACGTTGGCAAAGTGAGCAGTGTTGGGGATTCCCAGGCAGCGCATCCCGTGAGCGTGTCTCCACTCCTTTAAAAAAACATGGAAGTTCAACATCAACCTTTAAACGGTCCCACAGTCACTGCCAACCCACGAGAAAACAACAACAGCAACATACTGCAAAGTGCCTCTGGAAGGCTTTGGGTCCTCTGTAAGTGTAGTTTCCACAGATCTCACAGTTGTAGTTGATGTTCAGACCGTGGAGTTTATAGAGCCAGTATGGAATTGGCTGCAGGGAGTGACAAACAGACACGGTTACTGTGGGTAATCAAGTAAACAACAATGAAACATCTTATGTTATTTAAAAATAGCAAGCTCAGTGCCTGAGTGACATTAAAGTGAGAGCATGTCCTCTAAGTGATCTATCAGCGTCAGTCATGTAACAGCAGCACAGGCTGCGTGTGGATCGACGCTGACACAGACTCACACGCTAACACATCCGGATTTCAAACAGACATGCGTGTTACTGAGGACCGTAATGGTCACTCTGTTGCAGGTGTGTCTGTAGCTTTACCTTGCCGTCCCAGCCCAGTGGCAGGTTCTTGGGGTTGTAGATGATCTCGTTGTCTTCGTCTTCGCTCTCACTTTCACTGACCTGCTCTTCCTCCTCCTCCTCACGCTCCTCTCCGGTCCTGGCCTGCTTCCTTTGCACGTTCTCATGAGTGAGCTGCCTTTGCTCCTGTAGCCACATACGCAATATATCAACATGTGGTTTTCTCATGAAGCTGGCTCGAAACATGAACTCCAACAGCAGCATTAACACATTCAGACTCACCCCAAGGATCTCCACGTATTCGTATACTTGAGCTTCCAGGAAGGCGATTTCCTTGTTCCGCTCTGTGTCTCTGTTGGAGTGACGGTAGGAAATCATTAAGAACTACATACTGAACACTTTGATGAGACATTATGAGGACGTGACTTCAGAGGGACAGTTTTACACACACTTACTTTTTAGGTCCCTTTGCTTTGGGGTTCTTGGCAAACAGTGAAGGATCCAGTGATTCCAGGGACTTGCCTTTGGTGCTGAAGAGCCTCTGAGCTCTCTCCTCCAGAGTCCTGAACACAGACACATTCAACCATTAACTGCTGGCTACCAGCTGCCATAACACCGACGTCCTTTTAACTCTTTTACAAGGCCCTTGTACTGTGCTGTTTTAAACATGTCTCAACAAACAAACTTGACAAACACTAAAGACAGTTTTCGTCAGCTGCTTTGTTTTCCAGGTGCACAGCAGGCAAAACGTCTGACTAACCCACAGAGAGATCGGTTAAAACCAGCCGACATGTAGGGTCAGCAGCTGTCTGCAGCTTTTTTTCATCTGCTGCCTTGTCCACAGAGGTCACCACATCAGATGGCTCTGCATATTTCATTTGGGTTTTTTGAACACCAGATGCTCTTTGTGGTTTCAAACAGGGGCTCTCACTATACTAAGGACGCACGGCGTGAGGTTATCTATAGTTCACAGATGATTCCCTGTCCTCATAGAGCTGGTTTTCCAGTAATATTCTGCTTGGAATATGAAAACAACCAGCCTTTAATGTTGTAGAAAGAGAGGACGTCTGTCAAAGTGAGTTATTACGGTGTTCCTGTCATGTTTCTAGAAGCTTACCCTCCACATTTCAGTCCCAAAGCCATGAGTGCTGACTTCAACCTGTCCAGACCCAAAGAGGCCAACTCCTACAGCAAAGAGGAAAACAGAGAGTAAAAACAAATACGAAACTATTATTTATGCAAAACACTTTGATTTCAGTTACATGTCAATGAGGATTGATTTTACCTCCCAAGAGGAGAAAGCAGAGAGGTCCAGATGAGCACCTGCATGTGTCAAAGCACTACTCGTCTCTTTCTACAGTCAGATTTAAAATAAACACACGCAAAAAGTCAGAGAAGTTCCCAAAACCTAACCATCATCTCTCACTGGTCCCAGCAGAAGAACTTACAGGCCAGCCTGGAAAGGTCCCATTCTCCCATTTCTTCTCAAACTCTGACAGCACTTTGCCATAAAGGTCGTTCTGGTCGAGCAGCGGTTTGACCCGGTCTGTGTAGTCCTGCAGGTACTCCAGCAGCATCTCTAGATACCTGCACAACACAAGCATTTAAACGTGTCCACATCTCCACTTCTGCATGCAACACTGACATGTGACTGAGGAATCAGATTCCCTACAGTTATACTTCCAAGCTGACATCTTGAATAAGCAGCATGGACTTACTTTTTGTATTCAGCATTTTTCCTGTCCTTGGGAATGTCGAACAGCTGGTCAAATGAAGACAGGTAAGTGATGTACTCCAGTTTCTGTACAGACACAGGGCACAGAGAGCAGTCAGACAAATCCTGGCTCAGAGGCTTATTCTTTATTAATGAGAGTAAACGGGCTACTTTAGGATCATAACCTCAGCTCCCTTTAAGTTGATGTACTTCAGGTAGCAGTCGTGCAGATCGAGGTATCGGCCGTATCCTTCCTCATCAGTGAAGTCCACCATATCTGCAGCACGTAAACACAAATCATTCATGCACTTTAAGCCTGGGTATGAAGGTCACAGATGTTACTTACAATAACTGTTAAGTGTAGTTATGTAACTGCAGAGCAAACGTGGGGGAACTCAACACAATAAAGTGTGTTTGGTAACCAAAGGCAACCAGTGCTTTGCCTAAATTAGCCTTTTCATTAATGAAGAAAGAGTGTTGATGCTTTCATGAGGGCAGTTAATCCAGCTGTGAGATGCTAACAAAACCTACAGCCTGTCTGACACATTCTCAAACACGAGGCCCTCTGTTAGTGGTGACAGTGATGCTAACTGAATATTTTATTGAATCTCGCAGCAGAATTGATTAGCATAAGCAGATGATCGGTGCTTTGCATGCTTCTTTTCCAATGAGCTCTGGCATCGATCACATTTCCTAATTTGACCCAAGAACAAAAGTAGCCAGAAAAATGTCTCCTTACAAACGTTACTGCTGCTCAACACTTAAGTTTAACAGTAACTACATTAATTTAACGGGAGCCCGCACCATACTGTTACATAACAACACCGGGGATCTTGAGTAAAGCTTTTCAACCAGCTGCTTAAAACCCGGCTTTTCTACCATGTAACACAGAAATGACTCGCATCCACTGTGGACCACACCATACGGCCAAACTTCAAAGTGATGCATGAATTTATGGACGTCCATGTCTTTATATTGTAAGACCCTACAATAACTACGTTTAGTAGTAGTGAAGCCTACTGATGGGTTCAAACTTCTTCCATTTATTAATATCATATTTGTGAGGTTTACAACGTGCTCTTCTGCACTTCCAATGCTGCACAAATACTATGAACTATTGTGCTTTTCCATGACACAGGTCTACTGTGCAGGTCTACGAACAGCCCAGCTTGTTTTCAACTCTATTTAACTTCCTACATTTGATCGATTGTTATCCAGTCAACTAAGCCAAGAACAATAAAAAAAAAAAGTGCCAGGCGATGAAACAGATTCTAATAATGACAGTCTGCTACTACTACATGTTGACCATGTCCCGTTTACCTGGGAGAAAAAGGATACGGTCAGTATTCACATCTGCAAACATCTGATTATTAATCCTAATTTTGACATTGAACCACGTCCTGATTGTTCCTCAGCTGTTACAAAATGAAATCAAACTTTATAACTTGTTGGTTACTGTGTGGATCTGTAAAATTAAAAGTGTATTGGTAAAAATGTGTGATAAATGTCATTCATTCATTCAGGCTCATTTAGAAACCAGAGGGGGCCTTCACAAACAGGATGGACACCAAACGGCACAAATTTACTACAATTAGAACTAAAAGAGAAACTGTACTGTCAGTAATCAGCTGCTCTAATCGTCTTCAGTGTCATTTCTCTAAAGTAGATTGCTGTGTTTTTATTTCAACTGCAGATTTCAAACACACTTGTGCAGAAAAAAATCTAACAACACTGATCTGCATTCTCACACTTCAGTAATCATTCTTCACACAAAGTGTTACTTAATGCAGTGTAGCTACTTTCTATGAGTTTCCTCATTAGATCCCATTTTTGTTGTTGCAACAAATTAAAAAGTCAGGAAGCATTTGTTCCTCTAGCTTCTGTTCTGTGGGATTTTCATGTCGTGCACTGTTTGTTCTTGACTCAAAACAAGCACGTGTTGTTTGAACTCACTCTGAGCCTCCTCGCTGGGGTTATCTCTGGCCTTCATCAGCTCCTCAAACTCTGCAGACATGGGGATGGAAATCTGCAGGAAGGACAACAGAAATCAGTTTCAAAGACCTGATGTACGCTTTCAGTTAAAATTTTGGAATCAAAAGAATAAATACTTCATTTGGATGCTTTCGGTGGAACTCCTTTATCTGTTTGAGTCTGTTGTAGAACTCTGCAAACTCATTTGGTCCTGAGATGGCTGCAAGTTCGTCTCTCCTCATTCTGTCAGAGAAATAATCCAGGAACACGAGAAGAACAAGAGGAAGTTATCAGGACAGTTGGTTTTTCTAAAGCAGCATTCATGCATTCACCTCTGGACTTTTCAAGACATGAGCCAATGGAGGTGCACGGGAGAGGCATACTGACCAAACTCTTAACCATCTTTACTCAGACAGCTGTCTATTACAAAGTCTGCGTACTGTCCTACTGCACTCATGTGAGAACAGTGTAACTGTGCAGTCTTCACAGGGAGTGTGAGTCCTTTTGTCCTGTAGCCTGTATAAGCGCTTCTCCTCATATTATCCAGAGTTCATATTCAAAAGCAGCTTAAGTGGAAGATTATCCTGATGGGCCATATTACTGAATTGTGGAAAAGGTCGGTTTTCCATAATGAACCTCAGGAAGTCTTGCTTTTGTGCTCAGCCAATCAGGCATCAGACATAAGCTGCCACATGATTTCTGCCTTCTTTTGTTAAGTAAAACCATTTCTCTTCAGTAGACAGACCGAATCTTTGAATGATGTAATCATCTACATGCTGCAGAGTAGGGCTGGGCGATATGGCCTAAAATTCATATCACGATATAATTTGAAGCATGTGCGATAACGATATATATCACGATATATTCTTTTCTTCTGTATAACGTATTTTCCACACTATAAGGCACACTTAAAATCCTTTAATTTTCTCAAAAATCTAGAGTGTGCCTTATGTATGAATTCTTGTTGTGCTCACTGACCTTGAACCGATTTTGGCGTGTAGAAATCTGTTAAAAAATGTTTTAGTACAACTTTGGTAAGCCTGCTGATGGACTGCTTGATGGATTGTCAGAGCATTACGGCTGCCGTAGTGAGGAGTAATCTGGGTCCAAAACTCCGTCCCCTTCAGGTCCCAAAGTCAAACGAACACTAAGAGTTAAAAACAGTCTAAATTCTTTCATCTTTAATTAAATCATCAGCGTTGCTGCTTTATCGGGTGTAACAATTAAGTTTAACATCCATGCATCCATGAAAACAGAATTTATTAAATTTAACGGAGTTAGAAGTTAACAGGAAGTTAGCTCGCTAGTTTATACCTAAACATTTCATACCATGTTCTGACTGAGAGATTTTTGAAACTAATTCAAACGTACAGCTCTGCTATCACTCCCAACATAAATGAAGACAGAAACACTAAACAGTAGTGCTGGGCGATATGACGATATATATCGTGTGGACGATAGAAAAGTGTCTATCGTGCCATTTGTCTTCTATCGTTTCTAACCCGAATTTTACAAATTTTTACATAAAATATATCATTAACCCTTTACAATCGGTCGGAGCAGGCACACTCCGTTTTCCCTAACTATTTTTAAATCCCTGTAGAACTGTAACCACGTAAGGTAGTGCAATAATGTTTTTGTTTTTTGCATATGAAACCGTAAGAGTTGTACTTAGATCTTATTCCATTAGCTTGCCCTAGGTCACGGTTTTCTTCCACATATAGCTTTGCAAAAATTGCATAAAAAGCACTTCCAGCAACAAAAACATAATATTCCAGACTTGCAGCAACAAAAACATAATATTCCAGAAACAGGCTTTGCCGATCCGATCAGCTGTTCATAACACTTCCTATGTTGGAATATAAGTCAGCGCAACTATCGCATGTCCGCCATTACCTGTCCGAAACCGGAAGTGACGTCACTTTCGCGGAAAATGTAGTTTTTTAAGCTTCAAAGTCTATGTTGGTGTTTTTAAAAGTCATGTTTGACTTTATGCTCTTCTGTATCGTTTCTGGGATGCTTAGAAGTCATATTACACTGTTGGAAATAGTTTATTTTGATGCACATGCTGTTTTTTTGCAAATTTGCATTTATTTATTTTCATTTATATATAAAAATTTGTGTATCTCAAAAATAAAACTATGAAGACACTCAAAATAAATAAATGTAAAGATAAGCTCTGGCGGACTTGGTTCTATGGTAGGTCTTAAAGGGTTAAATAGCCTGTGCAAATATATTAGTGTTGTCTTCTCACTATACATACTCTGAACTTTATGCAAGAGAAAATAAAGTATCAAAAAATGATATTTTTCGCAAAGAAACTGTCTTGTGGTTTTGCAACATGGTGCTGCTTTACATGCACCCGGATTTGCGACATACTTTACAGTAACTCAAAACAAAGACTGCACCCTCTCCACTCGCTGTTTACAGACTGCATACTTTCCAGATGACCACAGGTCAGGTGGTATATTGTGATATATATCGTTATCGTGATATAAAATAATTCATATCGTGATAAATATTTTTTCCATATCGCCCAGCACTACTAAACAGCAGTGGCGTTTGCAGGGTTACTGAAGTTGGACTACCTGGTATATAATGTTGTGCTACGTGATTGCTAGCGACACAGCTATGTTAGCATAACATTAGCAAAGTGAAGCTGGTGGATGAACGGCAACTTTTTTTCCACTCGATAAAAGTTAACATGAGGGATTCTGGTTGTCAGGGACACATGCAATCGCATAGCAGGATGCTATACACGGGCCAAACTTCAGTCAGGAGAACATAATTTACAGATGATAATGGTTGTAGCCGCTGCAATACTTTCGACTAAAACAGGCGCAGCTTGATGACATCATCAACATGCGCTATCGCGATAGCGCGACATAGTCAAAATCTCTATCGTTGGCCAAATCTATATCGTTTCTATCGTATATCGTTTATATCGCCCACCCCTACTGCAGAGCTCATACTTCCATCTGGACTGTAACAGCGGCTTGGTGAGCATCGCATTTAACACAATTCAGCCACTGTTGCTGAAAGTGAAGCTACACAAATGTCAGTAAACACATCCACCAACTACCTGACTGTCAGGACGCAGTATATGAGACTGACCAGGGCTCTGTCTGAATTGGTGATGTGCAGTACAGCAGCTGTGCTGTCTCCATGTTCACCAAGTGCACCTCAGACATCCCACCCACAAAAATACTCTGAACATCCTGCAGTGGTTGGATGTATTAGTAATGAGCAGAAGCAGAAGATTCTGTAGACTTCTGAATGTGAATAAGACCAGAGAGATAGTGACCGACTTCAGAGGGAAGAGAACAGCTACACGATCCACGTCTGTCCTTGGAGAGGATCTTGATGTGGTCGAGGAAAAATGGACCCGATTCTATTTACAACAGGCTGAAGTGGAAGACCGACAGAGGGCGTGTACTAGGGCTGCCACGATTAGTCCACTAGTCACGATTACGTCGACTATCAAAATCGTCGACAACCAATTTAAGAGTCGACGCGTCGTTTGAAGCCTTGTAAGATCCCAAAAGACGCAGGAATAAGTAGTAGGATTTAAGAGTGTAATAACGGACTGAAACAGAAGATGGCAGCACTGCATGTACAAGGATGCCAGCTGCCATTAAACCCCGAAGAAGAAGAAGCTGTGTCCGGTATCGCAGCTGTGTCCAAATTCAGGGGCCGCAGCCTTCGGAGGCTGCATTTGTAGGCCGATTACATTACAGCAATGCGACAAAGGCTGTCCAACTTCAAAGACTCCAACAAATGCAACCGACAAATGCGTCCTTCATTTCCCCAGACTTGAAGGATGGGTCGGGTATATCCTTGTGGTCCAACCTATCCCAGAATTCATAGCGCGGCCCTGCTCAGTTTCCAACAATGGCGGCAGCTAGTTAGTTTTAATATTACTCTCATTATACTTTCTGGGTCACAAAATAAACATTTAACGTATTTTCAGACGAGAATGTAGCTGTGTAAACCTCAAATATCTGCTCGGTTTATCAAGACACCACATATTTTCAAAAGCGCTCCGACGTTTTCGGAGACGTCTGTTAGCCACCAGCTCGATAGCGAGCCGGGGTTCAAGGCTCACTAGAGCCGCTGAGAACACCGGACTCCCAGCAAATCGTTTTCAAACCCACCGCCGTCTTTCGCTACTCAGGTTAAACATGATATATAAGTCACTTAGATAACTTAAAAATGTTATTGTTTGGCTTTTTTCAGTGTTTTATTTGTTCCTGAGTAAATCGGTTTGGCTGAGATTAAAGTTATAGTTTTTACACAGCTGAATAAACGTCAAGCAGACAACTGATTATCAGAAGTGTGAGATGCTCGAGAATTTACTCCGGTGTCCTGATATATTTTAGATAGCAAGGAGCAGACGGCTGAGTTTATTAAACTCCACTGAGACAATCTGCAAATTTCATTAAAATGTAATAAACTATCATCTTGTCTTTATTTTTAGTTAGCACCTTAAACACTTAAAGCTGTAAGCTAATGATAGTTATATAAGAGCAGACGCTGCTGGTGCAATAAGCTGTATGTTTTACATCCAATGGATGCATGATCTGATTAGTCGACTAATCGCAAAAATAATCGGTGACTAGTCGACTATCAAAATAATCGTTTGTGGCAGCCCTAGCGTGTACAAGAAGAGTGAGCATATATAAACAATGCAGGCTCAGATGCTTCAGTGTGAGGCGATTATCTCACTCAGTTGTTGCAAGCACATTACTTTGCTTTGGTGTGCTGGGGAAGCAGCATCGTGACACAGACTGAACAGACCGATTAGGAATGCTGGCTCTGTGGTCGGCTACAAACTGGACACCTGATGCTGGAGAGGTCGTGAACACACTTATCCACCACGAACAATCCCGACCACCCTCTGAAAAACTTAAGCTTATCTTAATCTATCTTACCTATCTAACTTAGGCGTGAAGCGTAGTTTTGAGCTTCTTGTGCTGCTGGTTCAGTGAATTTTGGTCAGAGTGACGAAACCTGCAGCTTCAGAATCTGTGAGCTGTCTGCTTTTAGCCCCGACGGCGTGTCTGTGTGCGTGCCGTCACGTGAACGATCCACGCTGTGTTTACGTCTTTGGTGGGATCCATGTACCTGCTCTCATTTTGTGTTTTAGCTGTTTGGTGGTTGTTTAAATAGTTTTGTGAGCTTTAAGCTGAGGTTCTGTCGTTTCCGATAAAATACATTTATATTTAAAAACCGATTCAGGATTAAATGAATCGATATCGCTTTATTCAAGCTAAAATCGATTTGAATTGGGAAATCGATTTTTTAAACCCAGGACCTAGTAAAAACAATTTGAGGTGTTATGTGCCTTTATGGAAATATGCCTTTGACACAGTTTGCTACTCCGATTCTTTATCAGACTTTAAATAACCAAAATATCTCCAGAATATTTCCTTGGACCCGTCTTTTCCAACAGTGTCCTCATCTTGTGAGCCCTGGGCATGTCCTTTCAGGTGTCTTGTTCGGTAATGTTACAGCTCACGTTTTTCTTCACAATTTGGTGTCATTTGGTCTTCTATCCTGCTCACACGCCTAACATACTGCTATGCCCAGCTGTAGTAGCCGGCTCCTCTGTGCTGGTTACTGCAACCTGCCTTGAAGAGGCACACGATTGGTTCGGTGTAGCGCTATTTTCATTGACGATGGGCCTTCTGTGTGTGGCAGAGGGGCATTGGGTGATAATACTATTATTTCCTCATCATTAAATAAAGTATATCTTATTATCATCTAGCTGTCGTGTTTCTGAGTGATTTGCTACTAGATTGGTGAATAAACCCGCGTGTGTGTGAACCCCAAGTTAGAGGAGAACAACAATGTCACAGTAGAGCAGACGATAGTGTAGCAGATTCACATCATTTCCAGAAGTGGTGAGATTGGAGCTGACGTTAACCATCTCCTGTCATGTGCCACATGTAAGAAAGGGCAACTTAGAAATACATCCCCATCCTTTTTTTTTAGGCTTCTCATGTGAATACACCTTTAGTTGGTCTACTTTTCAAATAACCGCTCAAAAGTTTGTTCCTCCACTTCTGTAACCGCACAAAGGTCCAGCCAACATATCTATATTTGAGTGGAAATGACTGTTCGCTAAGAAAACACTCACCCATCTTTGTCTTCATACAGGTCTCTGAGATTTGCGCTCACTTCCATATACCTCTGCAAGAAGCACAAATACCTTTTTACCAGCGTTGACCATTAACAGTGAAAAGTTGCTAATTATCAAAAGTGATTCTTTGTCTCCAATGTGCGTCTCTGAAGTCAGGTTTTAACCATTTATATTTTACACCTAGTTTTAATGACCTCTGATGCACTTGGGGGCAGATTTTTGGAGTGTCATTTCGTTGTGACACCGCTTCATTCAGTACATCTGATTACGTTCTTTATCTGACCTCTTTTCCCGTAATTAGTGTAAGAAAATGCATCAAATCTGCTAATAAATTGTGCTTTGCACGTTTACAAAATTGTAACTGGGGTTTTATGAAAGGTTAGTTATTCGTTGAATTTCCAGCAAATACTATTAGCCAGTTGGTGAGAGCCGTTTTAAATGAGTCCAAACTCTTACTCACATCCAACATCGCTCTTGTTCGATGGTCAGAATTGATTTGTTCACGCAGCTGAAATGAGAGTTGGAAAAAAACACACAGACAAATGTTAATTTTAGCGTTTCTGGGATTCACAACCAAGCGTAGCAATGCTAAAGCTAGCCTTAAGTGGCACCACTCACCGTCGACTTCTTGTGTAACATTTCTTTAGTTTTAGCATCCATTAGCCTCTCTTTCTCTTCGTGATAGCGACGCTGTTGTTCTAATATAGTTTCCATTGTCCGCAAAAATGTCGAACGTTTACTGGAGACGAACTAAGGTTTCTAATGGGGTAGAATACAAATGAACGAAAGCGGCAATACCCGCCGTATCTGGTACGTTTGTTTTCAATGGCGCATGTCGCCGAGCTAACGGCCCGCACTCTATTAGCCGTAAGAGAAACATGAACCCGTGGAAGGGTTCCGCAGTGGTCATGTCTGTGTACAATACTTCTATATTTTTTTATCTGAAGCCTTTCGACAGTTAATAATAACATTGGTTCCAGTTTATTTTTAGGCAATTACCGTGAAATCCTTTGACACAAATTGTTGAAAGTAATGGTTTCGTTTAGATTTTGACCGTTTTAGCTAGATGAGTTGATGGGCATAACAGCAATTCCTTTCAAGAGGATCCCTGGTGTTTATATTACTGAAATGTAGAAACTGCTTCTGAAAAGTACACTTTTTCAACGTGATGGGTTGGCACCACACGGTGCACGGTCTGTGCCGCGTGCTCGGTATTCTCTTTGCACTTCCTTTGTAGTCTACACTATCATCAAAGCCTGCCATAACACACAACGCACCCTCGCGGAGGCGCGCGCACGAAGGCAGTCTAGAGCCGTCAAGCGTCGGATTGGTTAAAGAGAAATAGACCGGAAGTGTGAACTCTGTGTCTTAACATAAAATACGTCCGTTCATCCATCTTCTTCGGAGGGCTTTTTTTTTCAATCAGTTGCTTGATTCAATAAAAAAAAAAAATCTGAACTAGGTTGCATTATAGACTGACATGTTTGTATATTCCTTGTTATTTTTTTTTCGGCAATTTTCACTGGTATCAAAATAAAATCCAAATTTAAAAATGTAATGGTTTGAAATAACATGTTACACAGTAGGATCAGGGAAGATAAAGCAAATAGGCTAACGAGTGCAAAACTATTCTATGAGTATTGATATTGGGTGAAAGGACATTACAAGCCTCAGGTCTACTCGTGCACACGTGAAAAATTACAGAGATTAAACAGATCGCCAGTGTAATTTCTTAACCTCATTTGGAATAAGTTAAAGTGTATTGCATCATATGAATATTGTTTTTTATAGGCAGTCTTCGGGGAAAATAAGCCACAGGCTTTTATTTTGACAGATTAAACCGGAAACTGTGCTCGTAACGGTCGCTACCGTGACAGTCGCGGTTTCACCACATTCTCGAGCAGTCAGTCAAAGCAGCGGACAGTAAAAAGAAGCGGACGAGCAGCGTTGCGGATTTACAGAATAAACAGTGGAGCTTATAACACATACGTCCAGCCAGCTTATAAAGGTGAGCTGCTCGTATTCTTCTCTAATGGAGTCAACTCTATGAAGACAACGAAGATTTATTGGGTTATTTTGTGGGGAAGGGGGCGGGGGTGGTCGTGGTGGTGGTGGGGGGCATCCATTCTGTCTTTTGTGCTGGAGCAGATTTGGCAGCGGTCACTGAGGTCCGCTGCTGTAGAGGAGAGATGTCGAACAAGTGTGTCCTTCAGCTTTATCTTCTTCGGCGCGTATAAAGATTGCGAGGCTGTCTTGCTGTTAACTCTTCACACATAGCCAACAAAACAGGCGATCCGGGCCGCGGGAGCTCGCTGGCCCCTCATATACAGCTTTATGAGCTGTTTGATGTTGACTAAAGAGGGTTCCCCCGAACGTGGTCTAAAATCTGAGCAGATTTAAACCCGTTTCTCATTAAACGAGTGTATGTATACCATACGAGACCTTTAGAGTCATAGGCAGATGCACATTAATTCGGCATATACCCATGCACCTAACTGAACTTAATAAAATGTAAACTATAATAATCGTTGGCCCAGTCGTCACTCAACCATTAACACCGAAATAGCCTTGCTAGGAATCCGAGCCAAAAGTGGGAATTCCCTCTTTACAGAGTCGGGTACAGGAAAGGTTCAGGGGTGTTAGCCGGAGAGAAAACCCAGACTCTTAACTGTTTTATTGAGCCTTTAGCCTTAGACAAAAGAACAGAATGAATCCACGGGACTGTGAGTGCCCTGCTGGGTGGGATGTGTGTAGACTCGCTCAGTAATCGGTGACCGGTTGAGCTGTTGTGACAGTTTGGCACCCGACGGGGAAAGAAAACATCTTCCGAATGTGTTTTGGCAAAAGCCCAAGACGAACCTCCGGTATGTTTCCAACTTTTGGTTTCAGTATGTTTGTCCTCATCTGACAACTGGAAACACGCAGATGTCTACAGAGATGTTAGCAGCTTACCCTGAGATCTGAAATGATGTCCTTCTGTATCACTCTAACCAACCCCACCAAAAACTAAAGTGTGGTATCAGCTCTCCACCACAGTTAACTGCACAGTCTTCATGCTGCAGCTGTTTGTCAGATGTCAAACGTGGAGTGAGCTAACCAAAGCCACTGTCATGTACACCCGACCATCTGTCCTTACTGACTGTGATTCTATATTCATGTGAGCAGCAAAAATGCCCTCACAGCCATTCGTCTGTGTCATGCATTTTTCATTGCACACCAGGGAATGTAAATAGAGGCATTCACCTTGAGCTCCTCTCTCACATACACAATAATGGGGACAATTGATTTAGCAAGGCTGACCTTGTAGGTGTCTTTTTCTGAGACTTGTAGGTTGTGACTGACAAACGTTCAGCCTGGCTGATTCTCAGAATGAGAGGGAACCACACCAGAGCTCGGTATTTAACTAATGACATCTGCGGGTGTATCTTTGGATGAGGACATAGGATAACCCTGCTTGTTTTTATTATCATTCAGCAGTCCAACGGGCAGCAGGTTGTGTTGTCAGTAGGCTGTCTCCTCCTTTATCGGACATAGAAGCGTATCACGGCTGTTTTTAGAGTTCTGCAAAAGGATCATTTTCTAATCCAGCATGACTGATGTGGGTTCAGTGCACTGATAAGGTAAATAAAGTTGGATGAACTTCAGTGGGGCAGTCTTCCTGCACAGAGATTTGTTTTGGGGGTTTTTAAACAAACCTTTGATTATTTCTTCACACTCCTCCTATTCTTGGTGAACTCCGTTGTCTTCCTTCCTTATTCTGGCCCACTTGTCAACCAGTAGGCATTTGACCAATGCATATATCATCCTCATTTGGATTTTGGAGGGCTACACAGGAGCGTGTTTGCAGTGGGTAAAAAACCCTGTTCCGCCTGCTATCTAAATGAAAACGTGTAGGCTAGGGCTGCCACAAACGATTATTTTGATAGTCAACTAGTCACCGATTATTTTTGCGATTAGTCGACTAATCAGATCATGCATCCATTGGATGTAAAACATACAGCTTATTGCACCAGCATGCGTCTGCTCTTATATAACTATCATTAGCTTACAGCTTGAAGTGTTTAATGTGCTAACTAAAAATAAAGACAAGATGATAGTTTATTACATTTTAATGAAATTTGCAGATTGTCTCAGTGGAGTTTAATAAACTCAGCCGTCTGCTCCTTGCTATCTAAAATATATCAGGACACCGGAGTAAATTCTCCAGCATCTCACACTTCTGATAATCAGCTGTCTGCTTGACGTTTATTCAGCTGTGTACAAACTAACTTTAATCTCAGCCAAACCGATTTACTCAGGAACAAATATAACACTGAAAAAAGCCAAACAATAACATTTTTAAGTTATCTAAGTGACTTATATATCATGCTTAACCTGAGTAGCGAAAGACGGCGGTGGGTTTGAAAACGATTTGCCGGGAGTCCGGTGTTCTCAGCGGCTCTAGTGAGCCTTGAACCCCGGCTCGCTATCGAGCTGGTGGCTAACAGACGTCTCCGAAAACGTCGGAGCGCTTTTGAAAATATGTGGTGTCTTGATAAACCGAGCAGATATTTGAGGTTTACACAGCTACATTCTCGTCTGAAAATACGTTAAATGTTTATTTTGTGACCCAGAAAGTATAATGAGAGTAATATTAAAACTAACTAGCTGCCGCCATTGTTGGAAACTGAGCAGGGCCGCGCTATGAATTCTGGGACACAGCTTCTTCTTCTTCGGGGTTTAATGGCAGCTGGCATCCTTGTACATGCAGTGCTGCCATCTTCTGTTTCAGTCCGTTATTACACTCTTAAATCCTACTACTTATTCCTGCGTCTTTTGGGATCTTACAAAGCTTCAAACGAGGCGTCGACTATTAAATTAGTCGTGGACAATTTTGATAGTCGACGTAATCGTGACTAGTCGACTAATTGTGGCAGCCCTAGTGTAGGCAGACAGGCACATTTACAGGACCCTAAATTATATTGAAGTGTGTAACAACAGCCCTATGACATGTATACAGTTCAATGAGCAATAAGTTACCAGTATGACAATGTTACGATCACACAAACATATTTTCCATAATGTTATTTAAGATGATGTTTTTTCTTCTTCGATCTGCTACCCAGAAAATACGCCGTTGGCTCGGTGACCTCAACTCCTTGTTGATGATTGCGAGGTGGAAAATCTTTGAGGCTTTGAGTTGTTGTAGTTGTGCTCAGTGGCTCAGCAATCTGATGAATTTCTATTGTCCACAGTTTAACTTTCAAACCCAAAAGCAGCAAGTATCTCCCTTCATTCCATTAATGGATTCACTGCACAGTGCCTTATAGGGTGGCTGAAGCCACAAACCTAAACTACCAGTTAATTCTTTGATACTTCTCAAGTCTGAATGAAAACAGACTGTACAGATGGAATAATGCTGGATTTAGACACCTCAGATTGAAAAAAATCAGCTTGATTGGATCATCATTGGCTCCTTATGAGCTTCAGAAAAATGACTGGATATCAGACCGTGAGGCCTCCCCTTAAATTTCCCAATATTTCGGCATACTTGTGTATGGTGGCAGTGACTACATGGCAACATGATTTTGTGATTCCCTTGAAGCACATATCCAAATACCAGTGGCTGGGAGCATGGCCTGGACATTTTGAAACCTCCAAACTGTGAAAACATTGTTGTGTGAACAAATATATATAGCTTACGAAATGTGTGCTGTTTCATAAAGTTTTACACTCACTTGTACGGCAGAGTCGTGGACTGTAGTGGAGGCAACTGTCAGGATACGGGGGACAAGGACAGCCACAAATGTCCAGCTTACTGGGTTTTGCTCAGCAATATGCGAAAGATCAACTGGCTGAACTGGGACACAGAATTAACAACTTCACCTGCACAGAGGAAGGTGTTTGACCACAGCACAGGTGAAGGCTCCCCCACCCCCCCCATGAGTACTAGTGCCAAGAAACGGAAAGGCCCACAAGCAAAACTCGAGGACTTGCAGCCACTACTTGGAACGTTGTTGCAGCGCAGCAAAGCTGTTGGTTTCTCAGGAATTCAAGAGTGACATCGTTGTATGATAAATCGACAAGACTCAGATCCGTTGAAACTTCTTCAGCAGCACTGTGAGAAATGCACAGATGCTGTTTGTGTGACTGATGCTATTGACACAGCATCCTGAGTTCGTCAGGAGTAATTACAGCTTTAAATATGCCCATGAAGTTTTGAAAGGCCAGCCCTGACTGTTGTGAAACAGGTGTGTAACCCACAGCACAGATTTTCTGACACACCCTCCAAACAGGGTGTTGAGCATGAGCTGGAAGCTGGAGAAGCCTACATTCAAAGCAGATCCCAGGTTGAACAGTGTGGTTTTGTGATTCATACAGGATTCCTAGAAACTGGAGTATGTCCTGATGAACTTAGAACGTGTGACTGCTGTGTGAAAGCATCCCTAGAAATCAGGTGTCCTTTAAAGTACAGGACAGACTGTTCGATTTACTATTTGCAATTTTACTGTTTACCGTTTTAAAATGTGTACTTTTCACTGACTCTATAAAAAACCAGTCATTTGAAGCTTGACTGTTGGGGTAGTGCCTTCAGCACGCAAATCAACAACAAGTGCTTACTTTTTCAAGAAGAACTAAAAAGATGTGTGCACATAAAACGGTGTCAGGAAAGGCAGAAAGAGTTTTACGTGACGCATTAAAGAGGCGTTAGACTGGATGATCAAGCCTCAGACGTATGAGAGTGAAAAACCCTCTGAAAGGGTGACAGCTTCTTTGCAGCTGGCAGGAAAGGCGTCAGATTATTGAACAGAGACATGAAAATAGTAAAAGATGGAAGACGTGTGTAGTGTCTTTGTCTGTGTCACCCTCCAGAAAGTTTTCATTCATCTGTCTCTTGTTCAGTTCGGACCTAAGCTCTCTTTGTCTCTTCACTGCAGGGTCATGTGCCACTTTATCTTTTGCTGCGTATTCTCCTTTTTCATTTCCATCCTCCTCCTCTCCCATATCTCATCATTCCTTCACTCGCATACCTGCCACGCCTCCATTTTCATCCTTGTCTCCACTCTCGTCCCCCTGCACCTCTGTGTGGTTGCAGACGTCCTCGTTTCCTGTGTAGCTCGTTTTACTCGTCTTTTTCACTCCCACACAAGACAAAACCAAACATAATTAATAGCAACGGGTGACACAGCTTGTGTTGTCATAAATAATAGGTAAATGAAACTGTAAATTTTTTTTTCTTCGATTATTTTTTGGTTACAACAAAGCTTCTTGGAAATAAATCTTATATTGTTGTTTAAATGGAGCCACGTTTGTAAGGAAAATGCATCTGTGGGTTGAGCAGCAGAGGTGAGGATGTGAGTAAAGGCCATGAAAATCCTGCCAAATCTTCTCTGTCAGTGCCAAACAGCTTATTGTGCTATTGACTCGTGTTCACTGTTGTTTATTAGGTTGGATAATTGACGTCTGAAGAAATCAGACGGGGCCTCAGCAGCATGTGGAACACTCCCCACAGCCTGGCGCCTCCTCATGCTGGTCACCAGTTTGGTCACACACTGTTGTGGGATCCCACAGCAGTGTGTGACCAAACTGTATTTAAAACTGTGTTTCTCAGGTGACCGACCTGCAGTGAAGGTTGAGTAAACCTCTTCAGGTGTGCTCGTTATGTGCCGTTAAAGCCTGTGTGCATGTGCAACCATCCCACAGCGTCAGCATGTCCAGTGAGGTGCAGCCGAGGCCGGACGACAGCCCCAACACCAGTGGGGGGAGTTCGGACGCCGAGCAGAGGGAGGCGGCTCCTCCGGAGCAGCCGGGCCCCGAGCAACGGGACCAGGCCCAGCCCAAAAAGAAGGAGGCCAAAATCTCCAGTAAGACCGCTGCCAAGCTCTCCACCAGTGCCAAGAGGTAAAGCTCAGTGCGCTCACTCTGCTGGGTGTGCGCCCGTTTAGCTTCTTGAGTAGTCGTCTGTCACTCACTTGTTCTCTGTGGTACTGCTATTTAAATTGCTGCTTTGGTTTTGCAGTCAAAAGCCAGCATCAACCCTGCACTGTAACTTTCTGTTAATGAGGTTACAACAGCCACTGTGAAATAAATACTAAACACGAGATGCAACATTAGGACACTCATTAGATAACTGGTTAAATAAAAAGTAGGCGAGTTATGAAATGATGAAAGTACTGCCTGCTTGTATTTAATACATCTTTTTTGTTAAATTGAGTAGTAACAGGAAAAAACAAATACTGGTGTTCTAATACTAATAATGGTGGTGTTTGGCACCTCTAAAGCAGTTGTGCTGAACTGGTGTGTATGTGACAATACAAATGTTCTACAGTGTTATTGGATATGGAGCTGTCTTTAAGCCACCAGGTCCCAAGTACAGAGTTGGTGTAGTGTCCGTTTGCACCCATGGTGCTGCTGACTGTCCTGCTGCCAGGCAGCAATGTCTTTTTGAACCAAACAAAGGATTTTCATTAGTGAGAGCTTGCAGGTTTCCCCAAACTTATAAACAGTGCATTTGCATCATGACTGAATCTAGCAGCACTGACTAACTGTGAGCTGCGGGATCAGTTTCATGATCTTTAATATGCAAATTGTCATGACCACTGATCAGTGGCCATGAGTCCCATTCACAGAGAGCTGGGGAATGGCTGCAATCACAGCATTGTAAGATGGTGACAGATGCACCCTTAGGCCCCCTCCTCGATTCAGAGATGGGCTTTCCCTTTTTCACATACGTGGTGGTGTTCCAGGGTAGGATAACAGAGCTCTCTTTTCCACTACTTCAAAGTATTAAGACACAGTTCCAAAGGCAAACCCACTTGTTTGGTGCTGAGAGTGGTCCTGTTGCTGAGGTTGGGGTCATCCTGTAATCTCTTACAAACTACCTCCAATGCTTCAGTGACTGGAACACAAGTGAAGAGAGATGTAACATCGTATGAGACCATGGTTTCATCTGCCTCACCTTCTCTACAAAATCCAAGCTGTTCTGGATGTGGTGTTCAGAGCTTCCTACCAATGGGCTTGAGCTGGTTTGAGTCAAGCAGTCCATTAATGTGAAAAGGGAAAGATCATCTCTGAGTCAAGGATGCAACTAAGGGTACATTTACAATGCTGTGATCTTAGCCTTGGCCATTGATGGTCATTGGTACATTGTATTGCATATTAATGATCACGAAACTGAGCTCACAGCTCATTGTTATACAGGGGTGCTCGTTTTGGTCATTACACAGATGTTATAAGGTTGTAAACCTGCAGTCAGCTGAGACTGAAGAAGTCACCTGGATGATGATGAAACGTTTCTCAGAAACAGCTTCCTGGGATTTTCTTACCTGAAAGATTCAAGTTTTGTTTTTATTTACATTCATTAATTTTTTATGTAAACAGCTGATTATGAAGGGCCTCGATGTTAGCTGATTAATACACCACAGCACGTCATCGCCACAATCCTTGGTTAACTAATTAATCATTGATGATTGGTTATTAATGCTGAATACAGTATGTATTATCACTTACCACTAGTGTCATTAACATAGTTAATATTAGCACTATTGTACATACTGATATAAATGTTGTTGCTTGTGTCTGTGCCTTGTGGAGCTCCTGTTGTGTGTCTGTTCCTCTGTTTATTCCACTGATCTCTTGAAGGGAACGAGAATTTTCCTCGGCATTAATAAAATTCTTATCTTATCTTAATTGTTTAACAGCAGCAAGCTGTTTAGAGGCCAACAAGGAACAAGCAAAAAATAAATCAACAAACTGGAAAAAGTCCTCATTATGTCACATGTTGCTCTGTTTCTCACCAGTTCATGGCAGGTTGAAACTGGGTATACTGGTGTGCTGACACTGGTTATCTGTCCAGCAGCAGAGAGCTGCTCCTATGTTGATGTTGATACCAGAGAAAGTGCTGAGAAAGTGCTTGTTGTTCTCCACACCGTCACTTATTGGCAGCTGTGCTTTTGATGAACGACATGCAGGAAGTGCAAGAACAGCTTTACCTAAATAAAGGCGTTATTCTACTACTCTTAATTATATTATCTGGGAGCCGCTTAATTAGTGTCAGATCCAGTCTGCAGCAGCTCCAAACAAACAGTCATCATCAAGTGTTCCTGTCCCAGATGGGTAGACACAGGTGGGCTGAAAAGACTGAGAGTCAGGTGGAGACCAGAGATGGACCACTTTGAAGTTTATTGGCTGGTTGTGATTTTCCTTCTTAGTACAAATACTGTAAACCTTTATTTTATGGAAGTCAGATGTAATCACTTTTTATGTCTTCATCTTTTCTCAAAACTGCAGCAGTTTAGAGTACACGCACGGGCGCGCGCACGCATACACGCGCGCACGGGCGCGCGCACGCACAAATACACACGCACGCGCACACACGCTTGCACACACACACACACACACACAGTAGTTGAGGAACATTTGTACATACGGCACATTGGCATGTACAGGCAACTTTATCTACACATGAGACTCATTGCAGCGTTGCAGTGCTGCATGTTCACTATGTCATGTAGCTACCAGCCAGTGTGAGGTTGAGGTCACAGCTGAACTAAATTAGCAGTACTGCTGATTAACAGAAAGCATTTTGGGTGTTCCTGTAATGTTTTGCTGGAGCTCTTTAATCCAGGTGATAGTTGTAATTTATTTTAATATAACTTGTTATTTAATGAATACATTTAAAATAGAATTTACATTTGGATTTAATAAAACAAACAGGAAAATACAAGAAGAGATTATTTTTTATTAAGATGAAAAAATACGTTTATTGATATACAAATGTATTTATTTTATAGAAAAAAATGTTGAATAATTTCTCAGAGAACAACACCCAAATCTTTGGGAAAAAATGTGTTTCTTACTTGCCTAATAAATAATAAAATCATTTTTAGTTATTAACATGTTTTTTCCCTAAAATATTCTAATATAATCTGATAAATGAGTTCTGCACTGTTTGCGAAATAAGTCTCAAAATGACAGCGTTAACTCTGACGTGATGCCAAAGACATGCTGCATAGCAGAGTTACAGCTGTTGTGTTTTACTGCGGGTGTCTCGCACTGCTTTGTGTGTTTTGTTATAGGCTGAAGTATCTTTTAATAAAGCACAAGGAGTGCAGTGCTGTGTGAGTGAAGTAGGTGCTGAGGCTCATACTTTCTTTCAGCAAAGATTTGGTTTGATGTGTGTGTGCCCACACTGTGTGGACTCTGTGTGGACACTCTGTGTGGACTCTGTGTGGAGCTGGGAAAGAGCCATCTGAGAGAAATGTTTATAGTTCATAGCAGGGGTTGGTTACTTCAGTCAGCTGCTTAAATCTGTTATTTCCCCCCGTGCTTTCTATTATCATGCCTCACAATAAAGTGGGCTCTTTATTTTAGCTGTTGTAAGGCGAGGCAAAGTGACTGGGACTGTAAAGTGTAGAGGATAGCACTTAATCACAGCCTTTGTGGAAACGTGCCATAGACACAGTTTGCAGTGCGTGCCACTTTGCTTTAAAAAGCCCAAGTATCAGACTCTCTTTGCCCCTTCCTTTCAACAGAGTGCTTGTCATTTTGAGGCTTGACTGTGTCTGTTGGGGGTCTTGTACAGTACGACTGTCTGAATGTCCGTGAACATTTTCAGCAGTCGTTGTGTTTTTGGGAGTTAGCAGCCCAAACATTAGCACGTGTGCTGCAGGCTGCTCCTCTTGGATTTTGTCAGGATAACTTGATGTGGCTCTAACTCTAATCCAGCCACATGGTTGACTTGGCGTGGTATTATTCTCATTGTCATTGGCCTTTTTGCTGGCTGTCAGAGCACGGACACAATGAGTTTTATCGACTTTATATTGACCGCGCGACATATTTCTACTGAGGAAGCTCATCCATGATGATTATCTTCATCACTTGAGTCATGTTAGTTTTTGTTTTTGTTTTGTATGAAACCCTTTACATTTTCACACCTTGTTGTATATTTTACATTAAAAGCCGTCCACATGCTGTATTCACACTTTGAAAATCATAATGCATATATGAAAAATGCTTCATCGTGCAGCATTTCATAAATGAAAGTGTGTGGATTTGCTCTTACATTGCACAGGATATTTCTGTGATTAAAGAATCTTATATGAAATGAGGTCAGTCATAGCAGACGCTGCATCAAATACATACAGAGAGGACCGCTCGTCCACAGTGGGGGGCCGTGTCATAAAAATAAGGACCTCGAGGGTAATCACTTCATTAAGGTTTATTTGGTTTATTTCACTGGTAGCTTTTGTAATAAATCAGGTGCCACACATGCAGAGCTGCTTTTATACATCATAGACTGATCCACATACATGCAGAGTATAACAGTGTAGTTCATGCACTGTGGAACCTCGGGAACGAGCCAGAGCTCGTGCACAAGCATGAAGAACTGGGAATATAATCAGAGGCGCTTTTCCTTTCAGGTTCATCTCACTGCTCTCCCTAACAGGTCCCCAGCTGCACTAGTCAATTTTTGGCACCTCAGAAAATCCTGAAGCTGTTTCACGACTCCATAAGTGTGGAGATTGTGTTACCGGCTCCTGCTCCTCGTGTTTCCTCCCAATCTGAGCTGCACTCAGTTTCACAGTAAACTTGTCCTTGCACACTCTGTGATATATTGTCATCAGCCTGTGACGTACACCCTGATCCACAATGTTTTTTAATGATGAAGTAAAAGAAGCATAATTAACTTCTTTGCACATCTTTGAATCTGTTCTGTTTAGGTTTTTATTCTTTAGTCAGAGTTTTCTGTCTATGTTTCCTAAAGCCTGAAAAAGAAAAGTAGCAACAGTTTTGGTCGAGTTTCTTTCTTTATGTGCACGAGACCATTAGACAAAGTGAACCTTGTTGTATGGCCATCCTCCCACTCAGCAGTAGTAGCTTTTAACAGCCTTTTTTCCCCACAATTTTCCTTTTATTCAATGGAAACAAGAGATAGAGGATAGAAACTCAGACACAGGGAATTAGACTGATGTGCACTGAAGCTGTAATGGTATCCATCAGACGACAAGCAAGTGCTTTGCTGCTGTCAGTCAGTTTTCAATGTTTCTAAAAGAGCTTTTACGGCTGGATTTTTCTCAAATGTTTAGACGGGATACTCCTCAGCTGTTTGTTTTTGTAAATTTGATGTAATCCTACCTGAAAATGTAAGATTGTAAAGAAAAACGTAATGCAATCTGCACTACAGCAGAGCATAACTCATTGGGAATACTTGCCTGTGTAGATTTTATTTTGATAGTTAGATTTAATGTTTAGATAAAAGGAGAATCACAGGAATATTAGAATGTCTTTGGCCTTAATAAGAGCAGCACTGCAGCTGCTGATTCCTCTGTCATCCAGGAGTTTTTCACAGGTGTGTTTAGGCTGCAGCATGAGTCCTTGGTTGGTATTATTTCAAATCCATTAATGATGACAAGCTGTTCTGGCCCAGATGCACCAAAGCAGACCCAAAGCATCTAATGTCCTGATAGTGGATTGCAGTGCCGTTCTGACCACAGCGCTTCATCTGGTCACCACAAACCTTTCAGCAGCCTCGTCGTTACCAAACTGCAGATGGAGCGCGCTGCTTTGTTTCGGTCATGATGTTATCCTGATGTTGGGCCAATAATCATGTCATCAGTCCACTTAAACACAAAAAGCATTTATTTAGCTAAGACGGTCCTCTTGGTTGACTTGATGTTGTTGATGTTTGTTTGTCTGCTGAGAACAAACCAAAGTCATCTGTAATGGATTTGATTTGTTGAGTGCAGCTGTGATGAGTGACGATGGTTTGATCCCTGACATGATGTAAGGCGTCCTTGAGCAAGATACCGAATTCCAGTTTGCTCCTAGTTTATCCATCAGTGTGTGTGTGTGTGTTTGTGTGTGTGTGTGTGTTAGATAAGTGACTTATATATAGAAAAGATACCTGCATGAACAGGTGAATGATGCTAGCAGTAAAAGGTGCTTTGAGTGGTGAGTTGAGATGTTGAACAGCACTTCTATCTAACAGTCCAGTAACTACTCGGTGTCTGTCACACGGTGGGCTGGTTAACCTTTACAGATGGTGTCGTAGCGTGATGAGCATCAGTGGCTGTTTCTCTAAAAACCCTCCTGTGTGTATGTCATGGTGAACATCAGGCTGTGACAGATCGCTGTCCTTTGAGTAAAATCAGGTCGTCGTCTAATGCTGCATTTTTATGCAGTAGGTTAATTTTATGTGTTTTTTCACTTCACATGTAGCACATGTGTAACAATGCTGTTCCCCTGTTCAGCTCTCAGACTGAGCTAATACTCACTGAGCAGAATCATGTGAGCTTCTGCTTTGGAAATGTGTTCGGTTTATCTCAGGATCAGGAATATTGTGAGCTTTGAATTTCTAATATTCTAAGTAGGGATCTAGATATAGAAATGTCACATCTACAGGCTTTCAGCATAGATCAGTCCTGGTAGCTTGAAAATAAAAGCACACCAGTATGAAGAGTTGATTCTCTTCTCAGTTACCTTTCTGAAAGTACAGATGCTTTATCAGCAGCACAGTTAATTTACCTGATATAGCAGATATTGTGTCTTTATTTATCCCAGCCTTTTGGCATTATTATCAGTTTATCCATGTGTGCTTGATAAGAAAACGCAAATAGTCGCCGTGTTGATCCTGCAGATCAGGACTTATTCCTGTGCTCAGGCACAGCTCAGCAGCTCATTAGAAAATCACTGAGGTGTTCAGCGTGTACACTCACAGATTGATTTTCTAGGCAGGATTGATGTAACTGTGTGTGCGTGTGTGATTATAACACAGGACGTCCTTTCGTTTCAGAATCCAGAAGGAGCTTGCAGAGATAACCTTGGACCCACCGCCGAACTGCAGGTAGGAGCCTGTGGATTGTGCGTGTGTGTGTTTTTAAAGAGCTGAAACCTCGGGCACGTGTGTGTGTGAGCCGTCTGCATGGATTGTGCCGTGTCAGCGACCCACAGGAATAGATCACAGTGCTGCATTTGCATGCGTGTTTGCTCCAGCTGAAGCAAAGTGAATGAACCTTGTAATGAGTCTGAGGCATGAACCAGACTCGGGATAGAAAGCCAAATAAATGTCAGTGTACGCTGGACTGTTAGGATCACTGTAGCAACAGCGCTGTGCTTGTGCGTGGTTCATTCTCCTCCCCAGCTAATGAAAGGCCCGTGTGTTGCTGCTTTGGCCACTTTAGTGTTTTCATTGTTTGTTCTGTTTGTTTGAGTCAGCGGTTTTTGTTCATATCTTTCAGGAGGAGTGTTACGTAATGGTATTTTAGTGTTAGGTGGAGGAGTGCTGTTAAAGCAACACACTAGAGCAGAGCAAGCAGCACGTTGGTAAAGTCCAGGCATTTCCTGCAGGCCTGAAAAAGCAGCGATGCGTGTAAACTCCTAAGCTAGCACGCAGAGGAGCTGGCTGTACACACACTCATCTGCCCGGGATGCACTAACGTCATTCCTCATAGCTCAGCTCACATTTCAAGTCTATAAATGTGAAACTACTAATACTCTTAAAGACAGTAACAAGAGACAGGTTTTTTTTCATTATGGTGACACCTGAGGTTGTGCTGAGTAATGGTGGGAAAGAATATGGACTGTGCTTCTTGTGTAAAATAATAATAATGAGTCAGTCCATCCACTCGTCCGGCTTCTTCCATTTCTTCATCCTGAGCTGGGGTTTGCAGCCTGTCCCAGCTGTCACACCCCACACAATCTGCTGCATGGCTAACACATGTGGACAGAGAGAGCCCACACTGACACGGGCAGAACATGCACACCCCACACTCTAACAAGCACTGTAAGAGCTGCCTTCACTGGTCCTGGTAGTAGTGGCCTAATTATGAACACTAGTGGACGTGGCACAGTAGTGATTAAACACACATGCAGAGTCTTTTCCAGATATTGTGATAATGTGTGCTGTATCATGGATGTAGATCATTACTATAATAATGTGGTGGGATCATAGCAGAAACAAAGCACTCACAGATGAGTACACACATCATTAAAGGACCGTTTATCTTATGTTTTCTCACGACAGAGCACCCTATTCAGTAGGGGTGCAACGATACTCGTAGGGATATTGAACCGTTCGATACAGTGCTTTCGGTTCGGTACGCATATGTATCGAACAATACAAAAATTTTTATTTATTGTATCAACTTTTCTTCTGACGATGCTGTCTGTGTTGAGCGCTCAGTGGATCTGCGTTCGACTACTCCGCCTAGGCTGCACTGTCGAGCACAGATCCACTGAGCCCAGCGCAAGCTAGCAAGACAGAAGCTAAGCTCGCTGCAACATGGCAACTGCCTCAACGCTAGCCGAAATTGAACTATCTTGGTCTTCATGTGAAGTATGACCATGATGGTAAGCGCGTCATGGACAAAAGTAAAACAGTATGTCAGATGTGCCACGCAATGCTCAATTGGTGGGAACTAGTGCGTTAGCGCAGTTAGCTCGTTAACGTGTTGACGCCGTCCAGACCCACGCACGGGACGATCCGCGGTAACTCGTTAACGGATATTTGCCGCGTTATGGCGTTAATGTCATTTTAACGAGATTAACGCTGACAGCACTAGTGGGAACACAATGAATATGACTGCACATTTACTCCGACATCATCCTAGTGCAAAGACAAGTGGAAGCAGACAAAAACAACAAGCACGCATGCTACAAACTTTACCCGAGTCATTTAGACAGGCGTTAGCACATGATTCTCCTTATGGGGACCTGATATGTTTAATATGCTGCTGAGAATATAGCCCACAAGAAGCGTATAGTATAGCTTTTATTTTGGAAAGAGCCATTTCTCTGTAATAAACTCTCTTTTCCAAAGATGAGGGATTTCTCGATCAGATAGATTTATTTTTTTATTTTGTTGTTTCAGCAACATTAAATTTAAAAACTGTACTTTTGAGTTAAAATATATATTTATAATTTTAATAAATGACAAATTAAAAAGGCATGAACATTTTTTTTTATCGAAAAAAAATCGAACCGTGACACCAAAGTACCGAACCAAACCGTGAATTTTGTGTATCGTTGCACCCCTACTATTCAGAGTTGAGCAGAGTGTTACTTTGAATCGCTCTGTGACTCCTGCGTTAATATCACTACGCCTGTTAGTCACATGCAGATTTTAAAATAAGCTCAGTGTTAGCCTGAGACCATATAAAAGCTCAACCTGCCTTCGTGGTCTGGAAGGTGAAGCCGACATGGGAGCGCCTCAGACCTGCTTATATGGCCAGCAGGAGCTTCCTCTATGGCTGGGAAAGACTTGTGGTCCTGAGGACACCTGTAGGAAAATCCCCTCACATGGTCTAAGGAGCTTGGAAAGAAAAGCGTCTGGACTTCTTAAAGTTGCTTGAAGACGTTTCACCTCTCATCCGAGAAGCTTCTTCAGTTCTAAGGTCAAATGGCCGAGAGTCCCAGATTTAAACCCAGTGGGAGTATCCCCCCAAAGAGGGACAAAGGACCCCCTGGTGATCCTCTAATCACATGAGCCAAGGTGTGAAAGCGGGTGTGGGACCTAATCAGCCAGGGTTTCGGGTGAGCTCATTGTTAAACCTGGCCCCACCCTATCATGTGAATTCCTGAGGTCTTTAAGAAGTCCAGACGCTTTTCTTTCCAAGCTCCTTAGACTACGATGACCTGGATGACTGAGAACCTTCACAGACATCCCCTCACATGGTTTTGTCTGTGATCCCAGTGAACTCTGCACTCATCAGGTAATAAGCTCAGTCCACTTTGTCCATTTTGGTCGTTCTGAGAGTCACAAAGGAGGATGATCCAGACTATTGGCCAACAGAATATGACTCATAGGTTCATAGTGAGTGAGCGTGTTGTTCCTCACTCATCACTCATGGAGTTATAGTCACAGCTATCTCCACCTTATCACAGCTCTGCCTGTATGTTCAGGGCTTCTCCAACATGAATTAAATGGCAGTTTTGATGGTGCCTGCAGTGTAAATGAACAGCTGCAGTGTTTGGTGTTTGTCTCAAACAAGTTTCATCTGACTGAAGTGAGCCTTTATGTTTTCACAGCCAGACATTTTGGTATAATTACACTTTTTGAATATATAGTTTTAAGGATGATTCCTTTAAAAACATCCATGGTGATAAACAGCCTTGGGATGAATCGGATCGGGCTCGGCTGTGGTCGTGGGTGAAAAATTGTGTTAGTGGAGGCGCGGCACTGCTTGAAGTGTAGGTTCGTGTGCACCTTTGGGTATTCGCCACACTCTTAACAGCGCCCGACTCCCCTGAAGCCTGTCACATGTTTTATTTCCATCTCAGCCTGTTCTCTGTGTGTGATAAATGAAACATACTGTCAACATTTAAAACCTTGTGCTATAATAAACTCTTATAAACCATGTGGCGCCTCCTCACACAGGCTTTGTATAAACCGAGGCCTCCGTGTCTCCCCAGCCCTTTCTTCACCTACTAATTGATCTGACAATATTAAATAGGCTGGGGTTATGAGCGGACATTGTGATGCAGCTCATTACCCCGCAGGCTTCACTTCTTTCTTCGCTCCGTCTCAATAAAGCACAGCTCATGATCACAGCCACTCCTACAAACATTGTCGCAGCTCATTTTCTGCATTCCCTTCATCGGTTGGAGGAAAAAGAGCGGAATAGCTCGTGGGAAATGAAAAGAAAAGCACCTTTAATTTTTCCTGAGACAGCACGCCCGGTTTTGAAGATCGTTTGGCTTCATGTTAAAAGGACTTAGCAGATTTTATGGAGCCATATGAGGAGATATTTTTCATCATTCTCTTTAATCATCTTTGTCACCCTTCCAGAGACTAATTAATTGAATGTGACAAGCGCTCTGGATGGGTATGTAAATAGCCCCCACACCAGACACATTGTATTAGCGCAGAGCTCAGTTGGCCTTTCTTGCTCTGTTTGCGTGTGCGCTGTCTGTAATTACCATATCCTTTCACCACAGTCCTGGCAGCGTTTTGATAAGAATCCCCCCTCGTCGGCTGACAGAAAACAATGTGTGTATTCCAAGGGGGTGTTTGCCATGTTTTCTCTCACCATCATTCATGCCTGTTGTGTCTCTCCCCGTCATAATCCAGCTAAGACTCTGTGTGTTCCAGAGGAATCACTTCCCAGTGAATATCAGTTGAGATCTTAAGAAATGAAAGCAATAAGGCAAATCAGAGTATCAGCACAGAACTGGGTGAATGGGAGAGATGTAGATTCATCCATGACTATCAGGCTCTAGATGTGACTGACTCACAATACAACTCAGCTGTTATTGTTTTATGCCAGAGAGAGCTTTACTATTATAGCTGTAGGTTTGTTCTCCCAGAGCCGTGTAGGTCTGGATTTCCCCTTAAAAATGTTTCATGTTGTTCATACAGCACCAAATCACAACAACAGTCGCCTCAAGGTTCTTCATATTGTAAGGTAGACCCTACAGTAACACATACAGAGAAAAACCCAACAATCATATGACCCCCTATGAGCAAGCACTTTGGCGACAGTGGGAAGGGAAAACTCCCTTTTAACAGGAAGAAACCTCCGGCAGAACCAGGCTCAGGGAGGGGCGGGGCCATCTGCTGTGATTGGTTATAAACAGCTTCAGTTAGAAACTGTGTTTTGTGTTTACTTGTGTTATCTTTGTCTAATATTTACATTTGTTTGATTATCTGAAACATTTCACTGTGACAAACAAACAAAAAAAAGGAGATCAGGTGGGGGAGTAAACACATTTTCACACCGTCTGTGGCTCAATAAAAACCTGTAAAGTGACACTTTGCAGCACAAAGGCTCCACAAAACCACATTTGATTTAAATGAACAGTTTGAATTAATTAAACGTACTTTGTCAGCAGTAGTTTTATACTGACATTGATGCAGTGGGAAAAAAGGCCTAAACCTTTGTCGACATTACCAGGTGGAGGTACATGTGAGACTACGCCTGTGTCAGACCTTTTACCTGCCAGCTACCTCAGAGAAAGACTGTGATGTTCCAGTCGGTCCCAGTCTCAGCGCTGGTGACTCTGTGTTCTACCTCCTGAACTCCCTCGCTTTCATCACATGCACTGAATGTCTTCGAATAATTACATCAGTCAAGGTTAACAGGGACCCAGCAACAATGTTGTCTTATAAGATAAGATAAGATAACCTTTATTAGTCCCACACGTGGGAAATTTGTTTTGTCACAGCAGGAAGTGGACAGTGCAAAAGTTATGAAGGACAATTAGAATAAAATAAAATAAGAATAAATACAGTACACAACTGTACAGAATAGAATAAAAATAGAATACTATATACAGTAGAATAAAATAGAATAAAATATACAATAGGATAAAAATAGAATACAAATGCTATATACAACAGAGTGAAAAATAACCCTTAAACTAGTGTGCTGATTCAGATATGGGAACTATTCCATTATGTCTGTGTGCACCAGAATGATGCTGAAGTACCAAACTAAGTTGTAGAGAGTCCAGACTTTTAAATACTTTTACTAATATTTTACAGAAAGGGTTAGCATGTCTTTCTCAGACGCTGAAGATTGTTAAACATGATGAGCCATCGCGTTATGCATTTTTACCAATATATATTTACCATAACTGTCCAGTGTATTGACACTTTGTGCAGGCACTCATGGTGCTGAATCCTGACTTCCTCTCGGACCATCATCAAGAAAGAAATGTTTATTTATCAGCGTGTCTGCAGAACAAATGGCATTCCAATGAACAAGAAGACATGCTGACTTGCTAGTGCATGAGCTTGTGTATTAGCATTAAACAGTTAGACAATACACTGCATTTGAGCACTGACACTGTTAACATGTTGCTGATGTTAGCATTTCATCTGAGAACCTGTGTGTGTCTAAGTGCTCTCTCACAGAGTGGCCGGTGTGCCCTCAGACCGCTGTGATACTCAACAGCAGAAAGCAGTCTGGTCAGGTTTCACATGTGGAGCTGAGCACATCTGGTGATTGACGGGACGACATCATCTGGTGAATCTGTGAGGCTGGGTTTGTGTCTCCTCCTCATGTTGTGTTAGCCAAACGTGTTAACCACTAAAACATGACCCCACAGTCAGCACGTTGCTTTTGAAACGGCCAGCTTTTGAAGCATTTTAGTCCAATAACAGAAAAAGAATGATACTTGATAGAGCACACAACAAAGTGTGGCTTTCTCTGTGGCCCAGTCCTTTTCCTCTTGCATACTGGGTTGAGGATCAAGTGGTTGTTTGAGGCGGGCTGGTGTCTGCAGTCACCAGAAGCTGTGTTTAGCTGCTAGAAATGTCCGTTCACTGATGATAGACTAACTAATGAAGGCCAGTTTACCTTCGCATTAAGACCAAATCCTCAGTCACTGATCCATTTGGGACTCAGTGTACTGTGGTGCTGCACATTTGATCTTTGAAAGCGATGGTTGCAGGATAGACTGAATCAGAAGATGCTTGGTCTGTAACATGCTTATGTTGGCAGTAAATCAGTCAGTCAGGGAGGCCTCTATGTGAATCCAGAGAACAGAGTTTTCCCAGAAGAAGGCATGCTTTCTTTTCCGCCTTAGCTGGTTTTATTGTTGTGGCAGTTGGCTGTACTATATGAACTCTGCAGTGGCAGACAGTTGCTGTATTACTTATCATAAGAAAGCTGCAATGCTGTTAGTTAAGCCTCTTTTTCATCAGTACCTACTCGACTCGACTCGGATGTTATCCCTGTTCCTCGGTCTGTGGCTTGTCAACACACTCGAGGGTCACGGCGTTGTCTTTTGGAGCCATTTTCCTTCTTTAGTGAGTTTCAAAAATGACGGTTTTGATTTTTGTGAACGGGACGCTCTAATGACTCATCCAGTGACGCCACTGACCAGCCAATCAGTGGCATTCAGTCTGACGACGTCACATTTTAGTACCTGCTCAGATCAGTTGGAACCCCGGGTGAGCAGGTACTAAAAGCTACCTGGTACCAGGTACTGTGACCTATGGAAAATCCTGGAAACTGTGGCGAACCGTGCCGAGTGGATCCGAGTAAGTACTGATGGAAAAGGGTTTTAGTGTTTACTCTGAGAACACAGTGTTTGTTTGTGCTATTTTGACTGTGAGGATGTCTGTGTTTATTGATTTTTATAGTGTAAGTTTAGTATGTCACGTTCCTTGATTCTTATGGCCAAACTTTGAGGGATCATGATTTTTTAAAATTAGTCTGGAACTGCACGGCGATGCTGTAAATTTAGGAGGGTTTATAGTAGAAAGGAAGAAATTGGAATGAAATGAGAAATTAAGAGAGAGATGTCCACACCTGCTTCATGAAGGAGTAAGATTTCTGCATGTCTGCGCCCTCCTGGAGCGACCGTAGAAGTCCTCATCATTCACCATCTTTTTAGCCAACGCTGTTTGACTTTTATTTTGGTTTCACACCCTTTGCATGTCTGCATCAGCTCTCAAGGGAAAATGCTTTATCTATGCAGTGTTTTCTCAATGTGGTGAATATATTTAGTTGATGTTCATCTTTTTAAGCGTCAGAGGTCAAAGTGATGCAGTATATTAGCTGTGCAGGGGCTCCTGTAGTGACGTTTTACGTCGATGTACATCAAAAGGAGTTGAATGCCTGAAACAAACTAACAAATTTTACTTAGACATAGAGCAGGGCGATATGACCCAAAATATTTATCACGATATACATTTGAAAATTTGTGATAACGATATAACTGACGATATAATTGACACAAGACAAAATACTTTACAACTCCACAACTTTATTAGTGCAAAAACCCATCAATGTATTTTCACTTGAACAAGCAGCTGTTTTTTATGTGCATTAAAGTTATATAAAAATGTAACAGTGCAAATGCAAATTCCTCACTGACAGTTTAACCAAAAGGCATTTCCAGTGGAAACTGGCCGACATATCCTCAGCATAACCATGTATAATATCCACAAAACTTAAAAAGAGGTTATACACACACAATACGGTAATATTATGTTGAAGCACAGTACGTATCACTCCGCGAGGCTCCTGCCTATGATAGCCGTAATGCTCCGACAATCCATCAAGCGGTGCGACTTCGTAGCTTAGCAAAGTCGCACTGAAACATTTGACAGATTTTCGAGCGCCGTGTAGCACATAAAATCATTTCGAGGTCAGTAAACACAACCAGAGTTCATACATAAGGCACACGGGATTATAAGGGGCACTGTCGATTTTCAGAAAAATCAAAGGATTGATTTTAAGTGTGCCGTATTTTCCAAAAAACACGGTAATAACGACTGCCCGCTAGCATGCTCTACCAAAAATAGTGCTTTGTTGTGTATCTGACGGACGAAAGCTAAACCAGTTCCACACCACTGAAGTTGCAGCATTTTTACAAACCAATTCTGGTTCATCCGTTTCATTCAACGATCCGCTTTCGCTCTTCTCATTCTCTGTCGCTGCCATGCTTTTTCCACCATGTGCGTATGAAAACAAAGGCACTGCGCATGCGCGTTTTAACCATATTCTATCACCATATTTCATTTTCTTATCATTGCCCAACATTATACTGGTATTACTGTGAACAGTATGATATGGCCCAGCCCTACTTAGACATTATAAACAAGAAGTTAATATAACCCAGCAGCTAATGTAGAGCTCAGATATTTTGGACTGACCTGATTCTGGCCTCCTTTCACTTTCTTATTGCAGGACATTTGTTTTCAGAATTGGATCCATGTTTTCCTCTGGTACTGCGATGTTTCCAACTCGGGCTCAAAAACACAACCTCAGTTAGCATCGTCATTTAGCCCAAAATCATAATAACTTTGTGTGAAACCTCGCTGTTTTGAAAATGAGGATTTTTGTACAAAATCATCTCTGCTGCAAAAAAAAGTGTTTTAATTCAACATTTTTTGGTACCGTCAGTAAACTTGGCATCAGATGGAGCAGCGGGAAACTGTGTAAGGGCCCATCTGTGACCTCACCAGCTGGTGTGAAATATAACTGCAGTGTGTTTTGCAGTCTGTGATCAAACACAAAGGAGGGTGCCCCTGTGCTGTGAGCTCATTTTTAAGGACGGGGGGAGGATTGTGGCAGGTTCTCAAGGTGTGCAAGAGCAGCTCTGTTTGTCTGTCTTTAAAACCTAATCTGTGACCTGGAACAAAGAGCTAATTTAATGTGCCAACAGTTATAGGAAACATGTCCACTGGCTGTGATAAGTGATTCTACACCTCTTTGTTTTTGCCTGTTTTTGTGCCTCCATCCTCGTTTATTTCCTCTCTTCTCTGTCTGCAGTTTTCTACAGCTGACTAAGCCTGTCTCTGCAGTGGTGTGTGTGTGTGTGTGTGTGTGTGTGTGTGTGTGTGTGTGTGTGTGTGTGTGTGTGTGTGTGTGTGAGAGAGAGAGAGAGAGAAAGAGAATGAGGTCATCGGTGTGCATATATCAGCTATGCACATCATGTCTCTGTGCTGGATGAATGATTAGCCTCTCATTAGTTATGCTGTCCTATCCTGTAGAGGAAAGTGCTGCAGTATCCTCCTCCTGCTGACTCCGTTAGAGAAATAATTACAGGCAGTTGCATATTCTATCACACGCAGCCACACCATGCTTCTGTCACTTGAGATTAATATGACTTAACGTCACAGCCTAGATACGCAGCCTAACCCTAACTTTAGTGTAACCGTTAACAATGGTTTGATTTGTCTCCGCAGCGTTGCTAACATACATTCATGCACATGTGCACACAGTAATCAAGCATAACCACAGTCGTACTCACATATATTGTATGTATAGCACTTCCTTTGCTGCACTTTAAGAGGAAACCTCATTCATTTCACATACACAAGAAAACCACGCTGACTTCCTCAGTATTACCCTTCGGGACTAGACTGAAGCAAGCAGCCATGGCCAGTGTGTCGCAGGCATGTGGCTTCTGGCAGCTCCATGTTTGTTGTCTGTATGTGTGAAGTGTCACTGTGTAACTATGAAAGGTTAAAATGCTGTGTAACATCAGCGGTGAGGGTATCTGCTTCAGGATGATGTAAATGCTTTCCATCTTTAAAATGATGATTTGTGCCACAAACAAGACTCGGATGTAAAACCACACTGGTCTGACTGTGCTACCATTGTGGGCTACCACACTACAAACAAACATCATGTTGCACATGTTGGTGTGAAAATGGGATAGATCTGCAAATGCGATCTACACTGGCTTTGAGGGGTCAGTAAGACAACAAAGTCTCAATAGAAATACCAGGCTGTTAGACATGGTGCCTGTTTTTAGTTTAAAAGGTTTACCAGGTGTTATTCTGTGTCTCAGTTCAGTTTCATTCTCAGCATCCTGAATCATGACATTTCTTTTTGTGCCCAAATCTAACACAGCTGAACTTAAAGGATCCCCTGAGGTTGATCGAAGGTCCTGCGCTGAAACAGCTGTTTCAGGAACACATTCATGGGCTGTTTCAGACAGCAACAACAAATGATTCAGCAAATCATTAATATAATCAGTGTGATGGAGAACTTGTTGCTTAAAACTCAAACTAAGAAGTAGCTGAAATGATAATAACCCTTTGATGTGTGCAGGGGGCACACATCAAAGGGTCAAAGGCCCTTTAAGGCTCAGTGCACAGGTAGCTTCTGTGTGTGACACACTGTGTGAGGTAAAGGATCATAGGAGGGCCTGATGAGGATTTAAACATTGATATTCTTTAATTCTGTGACCAACATGAAGTTTGTGTAAAGTTTTGATGAGCGTATTCTTAAAATGAATTTAATTATTGTTATTATTATTTTACCTTTTGCAATGGCAAACCTTTTAATCCAAAAACAGTTGTTAGAGTAATGAAAATGAATATAAAGCAGCATAAATAACAGTGAGAAAGGTGGCGGGGGGGTTAACAGAACAGCAGAGCTGAGGAGCTGAGGAGGCTTTTGTGACTGCCGAGCACAAACACAGCCAGCTGTGCCAAACTGTGTTGTGACTAGACTGTCGGATTTGAAGACGTCTTTCAAGGACACTGGACAGTGAGCCTGTTTGTATAATAGATCACCATTTGCAGTGATTTGCAAGGTCATGTGTGGCTGTGGGCATCAGCTGCTCCAAACTAGAGGCGTGAATGTGTGCGGCTGTAAACGTGTGGGAAAAGCACTTCTAACAACCCCCCCGGCCCCCCACCTCGGGCCAGTCTAAAACATCCAGATGCAACAGTAATTGTGAGTATAAGTGATGTGTAGAGGGGGGGTGAGCGGTGTGTGCTGAACGCTGGTTAGCTGCTGAGTTGTTTCTGTCACCACAGAGAGAACGGACCGCTGACATCAACAGCCCCGTTATCTGTGTGTGTTCTTACAGCTTAGCTCCAGCAGCCAGTGTGAGGGAGGCAAAGATAAGCTGAAGCTGTGCTTCACTGACAACGGTGCTCACGCATACCTGAGGATGATGCTGCCAGTGTGTGGCCTAAGGAAGGACTGGCAGATAAACGTCACAGTCGACAGTGTGGTACTGTGACAGGTGGGTCATTAATTCAAGATCAACGCTTACACTTAGACATGACAGTGTGGTCAAGATCTGTCTGGATGATTTTACTATTATTGCTCTCATTGAATCTGTTTGTAAAAAATAAGAGCCAGAAAAATGGAACAAAGGTTTGATTTAGTCAGTGATGGTCGTCTTTTCTCGTTTCTTATTAGTTATTGTTTCATGTTCAGATTCGTGTGGTAACTGACTTAAGAGTTCTCCTTTAGCATTGGATGCTGTTTTCATAGGGGGTCCAATTATTTAGTGTCATCTGCAGGCTACCACACAGGTCAGGTGTTAGAGCACTAACGAGAGTTCAGGACCTGAGAGTAGAAATTTGGTGAGAAGAAAGGCAAGAAGGCAGAGCTCACATTTGTTGTTCATGTTTCCATCTCAGTCACTCACTCCGAATTTAACGGTTTGTTCAAGAACTGAAAATAAAATAAAGGAGTTTGTATATATTTGAGTCTTTGTAAATTTCCCAAAACATGCACCGTTTGTTCACAGCTGTCTTTGGTACTTGTTGTGTTTTCAGTCAGCACTGTAGAATGGTGATGTCATCATCTACACACAGTTTTTAGTAATCATTTCAAAGGTTTAGTAAGTGTAAGTTAACATCTAGGCTCGACACAATCAACAAGCTGTGGGGTTTTTTGTATTTTCACATTTTGCCTCATGGACAAAATGATATGCACTTGACTCATAAACACTGAGCTGATGAAAACCCACCTAGCATGGGCGTAACGATGGTTTCTGCACAGTAACAAACTCCTGCAGTGATGCGAGAACACTGCTTCAGCTTGTTTGTCACACAGCTTTCTATAACTGAACATTTCCATGATGAAAAGCTAACCATGTGTTGACCCCAACACATGGTGTGTTTTCCTCACATGAAGTATATATGTGAGAAGGACAAAGGCACAGGTAACGACAGGCAGACTGAATGTTTCCAGCTGTAAGTGATGGCAGTCTGAGCCCAGCAGACGAGTGCCATTAAAATCAATGTTGAGTTTAGGGCTGCCACGATTAGTCGACTAGTCACGATTACGTCGACTATCAAAATCATCGACGACTAATTTAATAGTCGACGCGTCGTTTGAAGCTTTGTAAGATCCCAAAAGACGCAGGAATAAGTAGTAGGATTTAAGAGTGTAATAACGGACTGAAACAGAAGATGGCAGCACTGCATGTACAAGGATGCCAGCTGCCGTTAAACCCCAAAGAAGAAGAAGCTGTGTCCGGTATCGTAGCTGTGTCCAAATTCAGGAACCACATCCTGCTGTGCCCGCATTTGTAGGCCGATTACGTTACAGCGACATGACGAAGACTGTCCAAATTCGAAGACTCCGACAAATGCGTCCTTCATTTCCCCAGATTTGAAGGATGGGTCGGGTGTATACTTCGTGGCCCAAACGATCCCAGAAGTCATAGCGCGGCCCAGGCAATTCCAGTTTCCAACAATGGCGGCAGCTAGTTAGTTTTAATATTACTTTCTATCTGCTCTTATACCATTCAACTTCTCCATGCTAGCAGCTGAAATAATGCAGCTCCAACTGTCTTATACACCAAAAGAACAGACCCCTTACTTTTAAGCAGCACGTTAGTTTAATAGTAACAATGGTAAGATCTTGTCAGGCCTTACCAATTGGATGGTAACCACCGACAGAGTGTGCGTTTTTTGTTTTTGTTTTTCTTATTTTTGGTGATAACCACCTTTGTGTGACTGTGTAACAGGATTCATTTTTATTTATAAAGCGCCAAGTCACAACAACAGTCACCTGCTTTATATTGTAAGGTAGACCCTACAATAACACATACAGAGAAAAACCCAACAATCATATGACCCCTATGAGCAAGCACTTTGGCAACAGTGGGAAGGAAAATCTCCCTTTTAACAGGAAGAAACCTCCAGCAGAACCAGGCTCAGGGAGGGGCGGGGCCATCTGCTGTGACCGGTTGGGCTGAGAGAAGGAAGACAGGATAAAGACATGCTGTGGAAGAGAGCCAGAGATTAATAACAAGTATAGGAAGTCTGCAGTGTCCAGCTTACAGTGTACTATAGCATTTACAATGGCTCTCCCAGCAAACTAAAATTTTATCCACAACATGATTGTGTGGAACTTTTTTAAAGACACAGCATACATTTTCATTGCTATGCAGATGATACCCAACTTTACCTATCCATGAAGCCAGACAAAACATCAATTAGTCAAACTGCAGGAATGTCATGAAGCACATAAAGACCTGAATGATCTCTAATTTCTGCTTCTATGTTCACATATAATTCATGTTATTCCATTAGCCCTAAATTCTGGTGACTTACCAGGTGACACCAGTAACACTGTGAGGAATCTTGGACTCATTTTTGACCAGAATATTTCCTTCAATGTGCATATTAAACTGCTGTCTTGCATCCATACCTTAGCCATATTGGTCCATTTGAAAATGTGGTTATATTTTGGATACCTGTAGTAGTATCTATCCATTCTGAAATGAGATTAATAACTCTGTAATTAAAGCATTTACAATGGCGCTCCCCAACAAACTACAGTTTTATCCAAAACATGGTTGTGTGGAACTTTTTTAAAACTTGATAAATAATACAAAATTGAGGATGTAGATTAAATTCAGTCATCTTAAGGATTTCATTATAGGCACGTGACACTGCAAAACTAACTTTTAATCTAGTTGACAATCAACAAAGTCACTGATAAATTATGTAAGTCTAGGCTGTTACACATGTCGTTGCCACGTTATGAGATCACCTACTCTTTGAGGTATCAAATTTATTGGTATTGTGAAGATTTTCCATTTTTAACCAAAGTGATGGATCACTAATAGATTGGCATTCTGGTCCTTTTACTTTCTAGCCACTGAACAAGTGTACTTGTTAAATATGAATGAACATGCTGTCTGGCAGTATCTGCATATACTGCATATTGCATATCTAATATAATAAGTGGCTATTTTAAAAATCGTCTGGCAAAACTTTGATTTGAATAGGACACAGCAAAGAATAAAAGGACATTGTTTCAAACAGTATGCGCAGAGGTTAAGCAGCAGAATGACGTCTTAAAGTCTGACAACCTTGAGTGGTAGTAGACCAAAATTAAATTGGGGGAAAGCAATCATGCACTCATACAGAAAAAAAGAGAAAAAAAAATAAAGTTTTAATATTACTCTCATTATTCTTTCTGGGTCACAAAATAAACGTTTAACATATTTTCAGGCGAGAATGTAGCTGTGTAAACCTCAAATATCTGCTCGGTTTATCAAGACACCACATATCTTCAAAAGCGCTCCGACGTTTTCGGAGACGTCTGTTAGCCACCAGCTCGATAGCTAGCCGGGGTTCAAGGCTCACTAGAGCCGCTGAGAACACCGGACTCCCAGCAAATCGTTTTCAAACCCACCGCCGTCTTTCGCTACTCAGGTTAAGCATGATATATAAGTCACTTAGATAACTTAAAATGTTATTGTTTGGCTTTTTTCAGTGTTATATTTGTTCCTGAGTAAATCGGTTTGGCTGAGATTAAAGTTATAGTTTTTACACAGCTGAATAAATGTCAAGCAGACAGCTGATTATCAGAAGTGTGAGATGCTCGAGAATTTACTCCGGTGTCCTGATATATTTTAGATAACAAGGAGCAGACGCATGCTGGTGTAATATTATGTTGAAGCACAGTACGTATCACTCCGCGAGGCTCCTGCCTACGATAGCCGTAAAGCTCCGACAATCCATCAAGCGGTGCGGCTTCGTAGCTTAGCAAAGTCGTACTAAAACATTTGACAGATTTTCGAGCGCCGTGTAGCACATAAAATCATTTAGAGGTCAGTAAACACAACCAGAGTTCATACATAAAGCACACGGGATTATGAGGGGCACTGTCGATTTTCAGAAAAATCAAAGGATTGATTTTAAGTGAGCCGTATTTTCCAAAAAACACGGTAATAACGACGGCCCGCTAGCATGCTCTACCAAAAATAGTGCTTTGTTGTGTATCTGACGGACGAAAGCTAAACCAGTTCCACACCACTGAAGCTGCAGCATTTTTACAAACCAATTCTGGTTCATGCGTTTCATTCCTCCGACGTTTTCGGAGACGTCTGTTAGCCACCAGCTCGATAGCTAGCCGGGGTTCAAGGCTCACTAGAGCCGCTGAGAACACCGGACTCCCAGCAAATCGTTTTCAAACCCACCGCCGTCTTTCGCTACTCAGGTTAAGCATGATATATAAGTCACTTAGATAACTTAAAATGTTATTGTTTGGCTTTTTTCAGTGTTATATTTGTTCCTGAGTAAATCGGTTTGGCTGAGATTAAAGTTATAGTTTTTACACAGCTGAATAAATGTCAAGCAGACAGCTGATTATCAGAAGTGTGAGATGCTCGAGAATTTACTCCGGTGTCCTGATATATTTTAGATAACAAGGAGCAGACGCATGCTGGTGCAATAAGCTGTACGTTTTACGTCCAGTGGATGCATGATCTGATTAGTCGACTAATCGCAAAAATAATCGGTAACTAGTCGACTATCAAAATAATCGTTTGTGGCAGCCCTAGTTGAGTTAATGCTGCATGATGAGAGATTGGAAGGTTTCCTTTGATATGCCAACACCTTCCCTTTTCTAAATAATCCATGCACAGTGTGTATTATGATACTAATATGATAGTACTGCAGTTTTGACAGTACTTTATTTGTTCACCCGCTCTACTCAACTGGCTTTACTTCCACAGTAGATTAGCAGTTATCCACAGTGTGTGGTTGCTATCAGCCCTGCACACCACACTGAGAAAATGATTAACAAGCAGCTCAGGACATCCACTCAGATCCTCTGTGCACACCATGTCACAGCTGGGACTTATGGATGTTTATTACTTTGTGAATCAGTCGAGATTCATGCTCAAAGCACAGACTGGCAAAAAGTGGAGGTGGGAAGGATGATCTTCTTTTAATCTAAAGTGACTCCGCCTCTCCTGTGAAAAAGTGATCTGATTGAATTTAGGCTTTGAAAGCAGCAGGAGGGTCGTTCACCACATCTGTAAAGTGTTGCTGTGGTTCACACTTCAGCATCGCTCAAAGTGCACAAACACTTTACGCTGTATAGCTGCTCTCCCCCTGTAGTGTTCACTAAGACGTTACATCTGCATGCACAGCAGGGACCGTGACCCACTGTCACACATGTGGTATTTCAGTTTACTGTGACCCCAGGTCAGGGGTCACAGTAAACATCATTTTAGTGTTAGATTAATGTTTGATAGGGGAAATATTAAGTGATAATGTTTAATATTTCAAATATCACTGTGGCATCGTAACGCTATGACCAAAAACACAAACAAGCATACGAGTCAGTGTTCACGTGAGCCACCCTCACAATCAGATCCTACAGCATATATAACTATATCATATATATAACTATATAAGTTTTGGTCTCCTAATGTTTTTGTTGTGCTGCATCAGTTTGAATATTTGCACTAACTAGCTTTCTACCCAGGATGCACCAGCTGTCGCTGTGGTGTGCTCCCACAGGTAGATTGTGTTGCTGCCTGTCAAGGAATCTAAAATAAATTCCTTAACGAATCCAGAGCTTCCACCAGCGTCTCAGCACCTTCAGCACAGGTGTTTATTCCTCGTGCTTGAAGCCTGAAAGGTGGAGGCAACATTTGAGGCATTGCCAACTTTAAAAGAAGCTTTCCCTCTCAACAGAGCTCACTGCTGAATTTTGTTACCTATTAACCAGATGAGGCACGTGCATGTGTGCGCACACACATATGCACACACACCAGCAGCAAATCTCCATCCTCTTCCCAGAGTTAAATTTTATCCCCTCATATTTTGTTCTCTTTTTTTGACAGAGATGAAAGAAATCCGACTTAAGACGTTTTGCAAAAGATGAAAGAGGCTTTTTAGATAAAAGAGATTTTTCTGGTAAAGGGAAATCACACTGGCACCAGTCTGGTCTTCTGAACACTACAACACAGTCCAAGAGGAACGACCAGAAATTCTCAAAGGACCTGCCTTCTTTCATGACTTTTGTTAGAAGATTTCAATCCAAGTTTGCAGAGGGGAAAGCTTCTGTGACACATCATAAGTATTCAAAAGCAGGTTTTATAAATCAATGCAAATGAATGGACCCCTGAAAAACCTGATTCATTAACACTAAACAATATCAGCTGCCCTGAAGTGTTGCCAAGCTGCTTTCACGAGGCCTCCTCTGGCCACGAGACTGCTTGTCAGTTAGTTTGTTACCATTCTGTCAGTTTGTTACAGTTATGTGAACCTAACCATATATGTGTGCCCTTTTTGGCATTGATATTCATGAAATTGGACTGTTCCATATCCATGATTTTATTATTAGTAGACAGGTATTATTAGAGCAGGGCGATATGACCAAAAATATTTATCACGATATACATTTGAAAATTTGTGATAACGATATAACTGACGATATAATTGACACTAGACAAAATACTTTACAACTCCACAACTTTATTAGTGCAAAAACCCCATCAATGTATTTTCACTTAAACAAGCAGCTGTTTTTTATGTGCATTAAAGTTATATAAAAATGTAACAGTGCAAATGCAAATTCCTCACTGACAGTTTAACCAAAAGGCATTTCCAGTGGAAACTGGCCGACATATCCTCAGCATAACCATGTATAATATCCACAAAACTTAAAAAGAGGTTATACACACACAATACGGTAATATTATGTTGAAGCACAGTACGTATCACTCCGCGAGGCTCCTGCCTATGATAGCCGTAATGCTCCGACAATCCATCAAGCGGTGCGGCTTCGTAGCTTAGCAAAGTCGCACTGAAACATTTGACAGATTTTCGAGCGCCGTGTAGCACATAAAATCATTTAGAGGTCAGTAAACACAACCAGAGTTCATACATAAAGCACACGGGATTATGAGGGGCACTGTCGATTTTCAGAAAAATCAAAGGATTGATTTTAAGTGAGCCGTATTTTCCAAAAAACACGGTAATAACGACGGCCCGCTAGCATGCTCTACCAAAAATAGTGCTTTGTTGTGTATCTGACGGACGAAAGCTAAACCAGTTCCACACCACTGAAGCTGCAGCATTTTTACAAACCAATTCTGGTTCATGCGTTTCATTCAACGATCCGCTTTCGCCCTTCTCATTCTTCGTTGCCGCCATGCTTTTTCCTCCATGTGCGTATGAAAACAAAGGCACTGCGCATGCGCGTTTTAACCATATTCTATCGCCATATTTCATTTTCTTATCATTGCCCAACATTATACTGGTATTACTGTGAACAGTATGAAATGGCCCAGCCCTAGGTATTATTGAAGGAATGGAGAGTTATGACGTACCCAAATGAGTAAACCAAGATCTATCTGCAAAGGAGTCATTTCCTGTGGTTTGGCAGCTAAGATCAGGAGTACCTCAATAACAGATGCAGTTGTTTCAAGATTTCACATGCAGCACCTGTTCCCAAAATGTGTCGTACACAGCTGTATCATATGCATATATGTCACAGTCTGTGTGGTTAGCATTGTGGGGCATGTTTTGGTTTTTTCCTCTAAGCCATATCAACGGGAAAATCTCAGTGTCATGAAGCTGCAGCGTCTCATCTCTAACGAGCACACGCACTCAGCAGAAAACACAGAGGTGGTGGCACAGTGGAGATGGTGAAAACTGATAAAGTGAACCATAACTTTGAAAAAAAACCAATGTTTTGCAATTCTTGTTTCCTGTAAGGCCACCTCTGGGCTGAGAAACCACACACTGTCGTTGTAGGAGCAGCAGAGGGAGCAGGGCAGGAGACACGACTCATAGCCACTGATGTCTGATCTTCATGCTCTGCAAACTTCACTCAGTTATGGATTATGCCATGAATATTATTTATTAGCTATTAGGAAATGATTTAACAGGACTAAGATAAATTCAGGGCCTGCAAAGCGAAAAACAAAACAATAGATTGATAACAGAGACTTCTGTGTTATCACATGGCCCCGGGCACATGTGTATTAGTAAGCAGTAATAAATAATTCTTGCCTGAGCAGAGGAAGCATGCATCAACCACGCTCCACCTGCGACTCACCCAAATACTGAGAGAAAAAAAAAGATACTTAGCAGTAATAATTAACAGTTGTACTCGCATGCCTGTCACAGCTCATTTAGACTTCTGTGCTGACTCTCTGTAGACTGTGACATAGCTTATTTAAGCGCCGAGCATTTGCAGCATTGATGCTTGTGCACTGTGTTTTATCTTGTGCACTGTGTCCTGGTGTTTTACATGCTGTGCCAGCCACGATAGAAACAAGTAAGGCTACGTTCACTCTGCAGGTCGTAATGCTCAATTCCGATTTTTTGATCAAATCTGATTGTTTTGTCTGTTTGTTCACACTACAAATAAAATGCGACAGCAAACGCGCTCTAGTGTGAACCCTCAGAGCGGCCCGCATGCGCAAAAGAAGACGTCACACACAACGCGCTCTGTTTAGACCCAGAGCAAACAGGATTGTTTGACTGATGGCCTTAATATAAAGACTTGTTTCTGACTTTACGTTTCCCAGTTTTGCTTTAAGTTATAAAGTTATTGTGTTATTTACATATGGCCTAATAATGAGCCTTATTGCTGTTTTAGAGAGGAGCGGTGCTTCAAAGGATAGTTGCAGATTTCTGTCAGAATCTGCAGATTATACAGTATAAATAAAATGTTCACGTTTCTCCAACGTTGTCTTCCCAACAGTTTCACTGGATGGCCAGGAAGCGTTCACCATGTCTTCTCCAACGCTGATAATTGGCGTCTGACTCGTGTCAGTGACGGTAAAGACGGATTTAATGCGACATGACCATTCAAACAGCAGTCGCTTTCTGAGACATCGGATATGTATCGGATTCAGGACCACATACGAAAGTGACCCAGATCGGATTTGAAAATATCGGATTTGTGCCGTTCACACTGTCATACCATGATCGGATATGGGTCGCACAGGGTCAGAAAAGTTGGATTTGATGCGCTTTCGCCTGCAGTGTGAACGTAGCCTAAGAGTCTGTGTCTTTGTTGAGTTTAGATTTTCGTTGATGCTTTTCCTTTGTTTGCGCTTAGCACATGTTGTTTTCTATCATGTCCATTTCCACCCTCTCTCTGTTTTGCCACCAACGTCCCTGTAAATGCATAAAAAAATGACCAGTACTGAACAGGTCGATCACAACTGTTTCAGACTGCACCAACTTATTTCCAGGGAGGTGCACTCTGTATTACAGCACAGGCTTTCAGACAGGTTTGTGCTTATGGTGTACCCATACATAGATTTAACACGGAGGCATAAATCCCAAATACAATGCTATAAATAATTTTAGCCCCCTTACTGATTTCTTATTTTTCTTGTATTTGTCACAATTAAATGTTTACGATCATGGGACTATGCAAACCTATCTGTCCACGTGTGGAAAAATAACTGCTCCCTAAACCTTTAAGCTGATTGGGCCACCCTTGTCAGCAAGAACTGCAGTCAAGCTTTTTCAAAAACTGTGAATTTTGGCCCACTCATTTTTCCACAGTTATTTGAATTCAGTCACATCAGAGGGTCTTTGAACATGAGTGTCCTGTTTAAGCATCTCAGTCTGATTTAGGTCCTTCATTCTCCCAAGCTGGACTTGGTAGTGTCTTTTGGATAATTGTCTGTCCTTCGGGTGATTCTGCTTGAGAGCAGAACTCACGGATCCATCGAATACGCAAATACTGCAAATCCTAAAGCAGCAAAGCAACCGCAGACCAGCCGAACAAGCGCCGACATATGTGACTGTTGGTATGACGTTCTTCTGATGACGCAAACCTTCCAAAAAGCTCAACGGTTGTCTTGTCATCTTGAGGAACATTTTCCCAAATGTTTGGGGATCAAGCCTTTTGTTTTTGCACAAATGTACAAAAACTAAGAGGCCATATACTTTCGTGGTACTGTATGCATCAGGCTGAAAATGCTTCTGTGCTCAGGAAGCTTTGGTGTCTGCAGTGAAAGCTGTATGAAAGCTCTCTGTGAATCAGTCCAAGGCCAAACACGTAGTTGAAAACCCCTGAAAACGCTTCACATTTCCACTTTATCTCTTCCTGCAGTGACTGGTGAACAGTGCCAGACAGATCAGGAGCCACTCAGAAAGAGTCCAGCTGATCTATGTTTGAACTCATTGTTTCACATATATCACTACACACCTAGCCTTTTTTATACTCAGGTTAAATATATAACCATTAGTAAAAATATACTATTCTCTAATGATTTAATCTTAATGTCTATAGAAGAAAAGTTTTCATTTGTCTCTATACATGTGTTAACTTTGTAATATTTCACCTTGGGTCATTAACAAAAGCATCAGTAAACTCCTCTCTGCTCTTTTTGCTGGTCCCTGTTTTTTTGTTTTTATGTTATCTTGCTCTACGGAGTTTTGTTGGGTGTACTATCTCACAGCTCTATAATGGGATACACTACAGGCTACAGCAACAGTACAGTAAGTATTATCATAAACACATTTGCATCCATTTAGAGTCAAATTCAGCCTTATCACTTGCCTAAATGATCACAGTGGACACAACCTAATAAGTTATGGGGGGCATAAACTACACCGGCTAGTTATTGAGAATCTTTAAAGACGTTATTCATGATATCTGCATAGTGATGTCTTTTATTTGTTTGTTGACCAACACTAACAGTTTGGAACTGTTGCATCATTTCCTCAGGTATTAATAAATAAATATGTCATATAGTTTCTCTTCAGCACTGTAGCCAGGCAGTTGAGCCAACCATCCCGTTAATGTTAACTAGTAATGACTTCATGAACTTCTTCACAAATAACATTTTAATCATTAGAGAAAAAATTACCAATAATCATCCCACAGATGTAATATTATCTACAGCTACTTTCAGTACCATTGATATTCATTTAGACTCTTTTTCTCCAATTGATCTTTCTGAGTTAACTTCAATAATTACTTCCTCCAAACCATCAACGTGTCTTTTAGACCCCATTCCTACAAAACTGCTCAAAGAAGTCCTGCCATTTATTAATGCTTCAATCTTTAATATGATCAACCTATCTCTAATAATCAGCTATGTACCACAGGCCTTCAAGCTGGCTGTAGTTAAACCTTTACTTAAAAAGCATCTCTAGACCCAGCTGTCTTAGCTAATTATAGGCCAATCTCCAACCTTCCTTTCATATCAAACATCCTTGAAAGAGTAGTTGTCAAACAGCTAACAGATCATCTGCAGAGGAATGGCTTATTTGAAGAGTTTCAGTCAGGTTTCAGAGCTCATCACAGCACAGAAACAGCTTTAGTGAAGGTTACAAATGATCTTCTTATGGCCTCTGACAGTGGACTCATCTCTGTGCTTGTCCTGCTAGACCTCAGTGCAGCGTTCGATACTGTCGACCATAATATCCTATTAGAGCGATTAGAGCACGCTGTAGGTATTACAGGTACTGCACTGCAGTGGTTTGTATCATATCTATCTAATAGACCCCAGTTTGTTCATGTAAATGGAGAGTCCTCTTCACACACTGAGGTTAATTATGGAGTTCCACAGGGTTCAGTGCTAGGACCAATTCTGTTTACATTATACATGCTTCCCTTAGGCAGCATCATTAGAAGACATAGCATACATTTACACTGCTATGCAGATGACACCCAGCTCTATCTGTCCATGAAGCCAGATAACACACACCAATTAGTTAAACTGCAGGAATGTCTTAAAGACATAAAGACCTGGATGGCCGCTAACTTTCTGCTTCTTAATTCAGATCAAACTGAGGTTATTGTACTCGGCCCTGAAAATCTTAGAAATATGGTATCTAACCAGATTCTTACTCTGGATGGCATTACCTTGGCCTCCAGTAACACTGTGAGGAACCTTGGAGTCATTTTTGACCAGGACATGTCCTTCAATGCACATATTAAACAAATATGTAAGACTGCTTTCTTCCATTTGTGCAACATCTCTAAAGTTAGAAATATCCTGTCTCAGAGTGACGCTGAAAAACTAGTTCATGCATTTATTACTTCCAGGCTGGACGACTGTAATTCATTATTATCAGGAAGTCCTAAAAACTCCCTGAAAAGCCTTCAGTTAATCCAAAATGCTGCAGCAAGAGTCCTGACATGGACTAGAAAGAGAGAGCAGATTTCTCCTGTATTGGCTTCCCTTCATTGGCTCCCTGTTACCTTACAATATAAAGGCGATTGTTGAGGCGACTGTTGATGTGATTTGGCGATGTATAAGTAAAACTGAATTGAATTGAAAATCAAAACAAGTAGCCTGAAGGTGCTTTTGTAAGGTAAAGATCCGACAGTAACACAGAGAAATCCCCAACAATCAAGGGAGGCAGGAAAACAGGCACACTGTGGAAGAGAGCCAGAGATTAATAATAACCACTTTGCATTTAATTGTAATAATAACTAAAGATTAAATGCAAAGCAGTGTGGGTGACTGAAGAGGAAACAGTCGGTGCATTATGGGAATCCCCAGCAGCCAATACCTATTGCAGCGTATCAGCTTTACTCAGCTGCCTTACAAGTGACACTCAGATCTACCAGATGGACTTTAACTTGGATAGTGTCCCACAGTGTCCATGGTGCAGGAAGTCCAGTGTGGTCACTTACAGCTTACTGGGGCTTTGTTTTAGTTCTACCACAGAGTAGAGAGCCAGCCACAGATGCTAGACGTGTGTTTAGTTTGTTGATTGGTCGAACATATAAATAGGAAGGCTGTGGCTCGAGATCATCTACTAACTGAAAGATTGATGTTTTGATCCCTGGCTCGTCTATTCCACATATCAAAGTTATAGAGTATGACTGAGTGTGCTATGAATGAATGAATCTGGCTTGTAAGGTAGAAGTGCTTTTTGTTAAAAGTCAACTCAGCTGTACGCAGTTAGGATAACCTCATCCCTGTATATGAAAGCACCTTCAGACTGTCAGTTCTTTATAAAGATAAGACGTGAATAACCGAGTTGTGGATGATTGCTGCTTTTCCCTATACTGTGTTGTCCGTGCTTACCAGTAAAACAAATCATGCATAAAAGCCAAATTCATTTAAATCTGCTCTGTATTGATGCAAGCTTCACATCTTATTTGAGTTGTCATTATAACAGGTGTGCAGGGAGTGTGTTAGAGTTGTCTAACACACATCCATGAGTTGTGATTAACACTTAGGATGTAATCCGTGTCTGGATTTCTCTTGTATGATCTTATTGGCTGAAGGTCCTATTTGGACACTGTGAGCCACAAAGACTCGGTTCATTCGCCTGTGCTTTATCTGTAGGACAGATGATTTTCAGGTGAGTCAAGCTGTGCTGTTGTGTCTGCCTGTTGTTGTTTCCATGGAGATTCCTCTTGCAGCACAAAATCAACACACACACACACACACACACACACACACACACACACACGCACAAAGTCACTGCAGGGATACAATGTTGCTAGGTAACATGTTCAAGACAGTGGAGAAGTCTAATTGGTTTGGTGTTGTTTCAAAGGTTAGTGTGTGTTGGAGTTACACCAACGTTGTGCTTCCACCGTTAAACTCTGTCGCTGTGAGTCTCCGGCTGAAGATGGACGAAGGCGAGCCAACACTTTGATTTCACTGTTACCGTAGACCAGAGGTGGGACCTCCAGGCCTCGAGGGCCGGTGTCCTGCAGGTTTTAGATCTCACCCTGGGTCAACACATCAGAATCACATGATTAGTTCATTACCAGGCCTCTGGAGAACTTCAGGACATGTTGAGGAGGTCATTTAAATCAGCTGTGTTGGATCAAGGACACATCTAAAACCTGCAGGACACCAGCCCTCGAGGCCTGGAGTTCCCCCATAATTGTGCTTCTCACTGCTCACAGAGGCCAGTATCAGTGTTGCTGGCTCTGTGCTCTGGCTACATTTGGATTTAGCCAACTCCATGTGTTAGCGTCTTCATGCTGGGTGATGGTGACTTAAGTGGCTCATTAGGTTTGTTGTTACAGATCTTTTTTTGGTGGCTCCCATATGGCGTACTCTGGCGAATGTTGTGTCTTCATCACACACACGGTGAAGAACTCGCTAACATGTCAGCGTGTGGTTGTCGGCAGGTGCCTGGATGCACATGGATGAAACAGTCAAACAAATATGGGACCGAGCGCTGAGTTAGCTCTGCACCAGCCGTCATCCAGTTTTCATTTGGTTTGTAAAAGGCAGGCAGGGATGTTGTTAGATGGTTTCTGCAGTCCTCTCTTTCACTGCAACAACACGAGCTGAGTCTGACAACCTTCTGCTGGCGTGTCACAGGATACATATCTGCCCATCTTTAGCAATCACTTGTTCCCTGCTTATCAAAAAGGGTTGTTTGTGATCACAATCTAATCAGTCGGCTGTTGGACAGATAAAACAGCTTGTATTGTTAGACATGCTAAGTTAAGACTTAATTTAACAGAGCGGACGACTGTTTAAAAGCTTCATATTTACTCAGAGTTTTCACAATTCAGCTTTCTTAAAATAACAAACGGTGGGGAAAACGGAAACTGTCATTAATCTGAGCTGTGCAAACACACGAGCTTTTCCAGTTTGGTTGCTGATTGATTCTTTGGCAGCTGCGGTGGGATAGCCACCATCCTGAGCAGTACACGAGCATGTACGTGAATGCCGTTTCACAAAGCCGATGCCAAGATGCAGTCTGTGTTTTTTCTAGTCTAAATAAGACGGCTTATTTAGTGCAGATTCAAGAAACTGATACTGTGAAAACTGCAGTTGTTCCAAGATGCAGTTTCCAGCATAAAAAGGAAAAATACATGAAAAGTCAAATGAAAAGCATCCATGACAGATGATCAGATGATGAAAAGGTTGTGTTACCGTCCTTAAACCGTCATGTGACACTAGAGCTGGGCGATATAAGATTTTTTCATATCACGGTATGTTTTTTTCATTTCAGGCGATAACAATAAATATCACAATATAAGCCAAATAACTATATTTGTAAGATTTAAATGTGCCGTTGCTCACAAGTAAAATGTGAAATAATCAGCAGCTTGTTTTGATTTAAATATTTACTTCTGTCATGGTCCTGGGTCATTTTGACCCAGCGTTTTGTGTTTCCTTGAAGTTCATTTTTGTGCCTTGTGTTTATTCTGATTTTGCATTAGTTTAGGGTTGAACTTGAAGTTTAGTGTTTTATCAGCCCTACCCTGTGTCTGTCCTCGGTGCTCTGTTCATGTCCCCGTGTTGTGTTGTAAATCAGTCTGTGTGTTTCCTGCTTTACTTTGAAGGCTCGTGTTCTGGATTTCCTGTTCTATTCTGAAGGTCTGTGTCTGTTGTCATTGTGTTCAGCTTGTGTCCTCCAGTCATCGTGTGTATTAGGATCAGCTGTTCTCCCCTCCTGTGTGTCATTACCCGATTACCTTGTGTGTGTGTATATTTAGTGGGTGTCGGTCTGTGCTCGTTGTCGGCTCGTCTGTGTATCTCTGTGTAGTCTGCGTTCGTCTGTATATCTCTGCGTTAATCTGCGTTCCATGGTGCTTCGTTCCTGTCTGTGTCTCTCTGCCCCGCAGCCCTTTTGTATGGTCTCAGGTTTGTTATTTAGTTTTTCCCAGTTTAGGTTTCCGTTAGTATTTGCCATGCCTCACTGCCTGTTTGCCACCCTGCCACTTTGTAAATAAACGTCACACTCTTCATCAGTCGGCTGTCTGCATTTTGGGTCCTCCTTTCACTCCTCAACACGACTGCTGCCCCAGCCGTGACAACTTCCCATAATAAGTTCAACAGGGTAGATGTACTTAAGGAACATGAGACTTCAGTTTCAGATAAATAAAGGCAAATATTGCAAACGACACAAAAGGCAGCCGCTAAAGCGTTTAAGTTTCAAAATAGAACAAACAAAACAGACTACTAAATTGTCAATTCCACTTAGAAACAAAATTTTAATTCTAAAAATAAATCTTAGTTTGTTTTACAGAAGAACAGACAAAATTGACTAACTTTTGTCAATATCAAATAAACTGAGAACTAAAAGGAAATTCTCAATCTCTCCTTGTTGTATAGCTTAGCTTTTCAAACAGTTTTAAAATAAAGATGCTAACTGAACATTCTTCATATATATATATATATATATATATATATAAAATAAATATAAAAATAAACTTTAGTCTGACAAAAGCCGAATGACGAATTAGCGCTTTCAGTCAGAGATTGAGCATGCACCGGTTTATTGTATTTCCAGACTTGCTTTCGGCACAATTTACAGTGTGCGCTACTCTGTTTTTTGTCAGACTTGAAATAGCCGAAATACCTTCACACTACGGAACTTCTATGGCCCTTCCGTTCGACAATCTCTCCGGCATTGGAGCCATCATCTGTTTTCTCTTCGGTAACCTTCGCTCACGCTCTCGGTTGATTTTTCTCTAGTCGGCACACTCATTTCCTCCATTACCCGGGCGGCACGGCGGCTGGCTGCTTCCCAAACAAATACACATGTGCGGCTTGGCACTTGTGCTGTACGTAACAAGTCACGTGACGTGACGCTGCGGTTGTGATTGGTTCGGCTCTGTGCTACTTAATTTGGATTGGCTGTTCTTTTTTTTTTTTTTAAGAGGACAAGAGAGATGAGGCCTATCGCAATAGTTTAATTTTTCTATCGAGAAAAAGTTATTTCGCAATACATATCGTTATCGTTCTATCGCCCAGCTCTATGTGACACCCATAAAAACTAGCAGCATAGGCGAGGATGGACAGAGCTCCTGGTCGTCAGTGTCAGTGGCCAAATGGATCAGCTAACACAATCACAGACACACCCACAGGTCAAAGTGATAAACGGTGCCAGTTTGAACCCAGAGGTCACCGAGCCTGCTGTTCTAACCCAGCTGTTGCTTTATCGGGTGTTTCACTTGGTATTTGCTCAAGATATGGCTTTGACTGTAAATGATGAGATATGGATCTTTGGAGATTTTCATCACTGAACAATGCAATATTCTTGGTTAAAGTTCTCTGTGGTCTCTAATTTTAAATGCAAAGTGTGTAACAGTGTCAGAAGAGGAAGTGATCACAAATAGGTGGCTTTATGTCCAGCACAAGGGAACTGAGGACCTTCGTCATAAGCACACTCAGAGTATTTGTGCACAGAGAAAAAGACTTGATGTGTTTCAGAACAATGTGGCCGCTGACTGGAGCATACTGCCAGTCACAGGGACACAGCTGAGGATTTACACGTGTTTCTAAGAAATTAGGGCAATACATTTGTCCTTTATCTTTGTGTGTTTGAGCTCTGCAAACTGCAAACACTTGTATTTGCGCCGCCCCGTCCTTACTGTAAGCATCACAGAGTGTGTCTGTGTGCATGTGTGGCAGTGGACCGTGGCTCTCAGCATGAACTAATAACTCAAGAGTTTATTTTTTAATGCTTTGGCATTACACATTAGATTACCCAGTCTGGGTCCAGTGGTCTTGCAGATATGAGTCAGGATGTCTGTGCGAGGGTCTTCCTGTAAAAACAGCACAGGTCAGTCGCTGCTGCTTCAGTCTGTCAGATAATCTTTACATTTAATGACCTTCAAGTATGTTTGACGCTAAACAGAAGACATATCAATATTTCTTATTACAAGTCAAATGCCAAAAATTGCCCAGAACAGATACAAATTGTAATAATAATTCGAGTGTTGTTGTGAATGTAGCATGGATATGTGAAGCTGTGAAGCTTGTAACAGTGGTTCACATGTAGGTGAGTAAGATGAAGCGGCCTGAGAGCTTTTGTGTGACCACGTAAAGACTCAGCAGTAGCTCTGAGGTCAGGTGAAAGTTTGAAATCAGCTGGAAAAATGTGGAGTTGAGCTCTGAGCAGGTGCAGCTGAGCCAGCATTACTACACTGTGTTTGTCCTGCATGAGTCTGAGTGTGTGACAGAGCAGAGCTCCTCTCTAAATAAAGCTGTAAACAGGTAATCTGACATATTCACAACCTTAGCTGAGTTGGTCACGTGCTGTTTCTGTGCGCTTCGTTTCTTTCTTTAATAAGCGTCACTAGACATCAGCAGTAGTATCCAACCAGCTACAGATTCAGTGGTAATATTAGCCCTTCTCATTTTTAAAGACTGCAGAGCTGTTTGTTCTGTTAGCTGAGCACAATGAGAGCTTATCTCTGCTGCCAGGCTAAAAATAGCTTCTGGTACGAGAAAATAAATAAATAGATACACGAGCCACAAAATAGCTCAAAGGGAGGTGTGGCTGATTGTGGTCGTTGGATCAGCTGTTACACAAGAGTACAATCAATTAAAAATATGCAGACTTTTTAGAAGAACTTTTAGATGAAGGTTTAAAAAGTTTTTGCATTTGGTGACTCACATCTTTAAAGACCAAAACAAACAACCTGAACATCTAAAACTCTCCGTACTCTGCTAGTACTCGTTAATCATGACCACATCTTAGCCTGAAACAAAGTCTCAAACGCGGTTTTTAATCACAGATATCTCTTAGCATAAAGGTTTTTGAGTTTTCTCCACTCCAAGCTTGGAGATCTTCTGTAGGAGACCATTGTAGTTACAGTATGGACATGTGTTCATCCCAAATATCTCGACTTGACCTCCAGTCTACCTGTGAATCAAAGCCTAATCTCTGGCTTTTGATGCATCATTTATATGTTTATCAAAGAGACGATATTTCAGATATTTTTCAGTTCTAGTTTGTGCTTGTTGTCGTCCTGCTCAGCACCTCGACAGAGCGCTGGATTATGTTGCAACTTAGTAGTTTACATGGCCACTCATGTGCATGTAATGCACAAGGTCCTGAGTTCAATTCCTCCATCAGGTCTTTCTGTGTGGAGTTTGCATGTTCTCCACATTGTTGCGTGGGTTCTCTCCAGCTTCCTCCCACAGTCCACAGACATGCAGTTAGTGGGGTTAGGTTAACTGGAAACTCTAAGTTGCCCATAGGTGTGAATGGTTGTCTCTATGTGTTAGCCCTGTGACAGACTGGCGATCTGTCCAGGGTGTACCCCGCCTCTCCCCCTAAGACAGCTGGGATAGGCTCCACCCCCCACGACCCTGATAAGGATAAGCAGATGGATAGATTGAAAGTCAGTATTTGACCACCTTCCTTCACCACAGCTTAAATTCTCTTAGCCAAGCTTTCTTCTGATTTCTTGGCGGCCTGCTCTCCAGGCTTCTTGAGCCTCCTCCTGTTTTACACCTGTAAACACTTAGTTTGGTAAATTATTAGAAATATGTTCCTTTCTGTCTGTAGCTGACTGCAGGGACATTACTGGCATGTTAGCTAAGCTCCATGGTGAAAAGGACAGTTAAAGTAAGCTTTTTGTTCTGTTATAAATGTGAAGAGTTTCAGGTGTAATGATATCTCCAGCAAACCTGTGATTGTGCTGCTTAACAAAGAGCTGAACTGTGGCCACTACATGAAGACTATATTTAGACTCAGCATTCAAACACATGATGTACCTCTGGATGTTGTCTCATTAACTGCCAGCAAAATATGCAAAGCCAATGAAGTCATTCCACAATAAAGTCCACTAAAAACGAGCCGACTACCCGTTCTGAAGGAGAGTCTAATTTGTGTCACTGTTGTAGTTCAGCTATAACCAGAGACGAGGTTCTTTCTTTCAGAGAGAAAGACTTCTTCATTATGTCCCTGTAGAGGGACAAGCTTAGTGCTCATTATTAATGGCTTACAGTGTGGAAATAGCTGCGTCTATCACTGTCATTTGGCCCTCATTATAAACAAGCTCAGGTCATTCTCTGCTCTAGAAGTGATCTGAGATTTAAAAAAGAAAAGGGCAGAACAGTAAAGTTCCCTTGGATAAATAAGAGAGCAGACCCTTAGGTGAATTTTCAAGATCTGTGTCCTCCATCATCCTGACAGGCGTAGGAAGGTGATAAAAAATCAAACCCCTTTTCCGCTGGAGCTCAGATCTGTCCTCCTGCCAGAGCAGGTTGTATCAGGCTGCAGGTACAGGAAAAGAAAGCTGTGCTGTGACGGAGCACAGCCTGCTCATGTAAACTGCAACTGCAGGAACTCGGTGAAGAAATGAACAAGCTGAAGAGGTGTAGAGCACAGTGTCTACCTCTTAATAGCATTTAATGACATGAATTTTTGAATGCTGAGCTGTTTTTGGATTGAACCATCTAACATGAGCTTGTATGTGCTGTGTTCATTAAACCATTTTAAAAAGTAATTCAGTAATTTAAAATCCACATGCTTCACTCAGAGCTCTGTGATAGTGTTCACAAAAGGTTTGGCAAGAGACTCGAGGTCATCAACTTTCATCCATAACACTGTTTATGTAACACGTGAAATAAAGGGGGAAGTAAAACCAGTGTGAAAAATACACAACATGTCGAAAAGCAACCGCGTAATTTTGGGTGACAATAACAGGAGTTTAGATGATTTTACAGTGAGCCTTGCTGTGAATGATCAGCGGTCCCCAACCTTTGTTGCTCCACAGTTTAATGTCAGACAGTATTTTCACGGACCGGAGTTTAAGGTGTGGCGGACAAATACAACAAAATAAAATGATACGACAAAAACTGTGGTATTTTGTAAATATAACAATAAACACAAATTCACTGTGTAATTGTGTAACTTTATTAGCAGCGTCCTCCTGAAATGCACCAACAACATTGAGAGTAAAATCCTCCTCTCTGCCCCACAATGCTCTCTGGTTGCTATGGTAACATATTTCTTTCAAAATAAGACACACACGGGAAAGACCCAGGGGAACCGAGTTAACGATAAAAACCCTGAAAACCATCGATTTCACACCCGAGCCTCAACTCTCGCGGCCCAGTACCAAACGACTCACAGACCGGTCCGTGGCCCGGGGGTTGGGGACCGCTGCCTTATCTTCCACAGTGGCTGCAGGCTCAGCTGATTATTTGGCGATCCTTCTCCCCAGCCACTCTTCATAGTTGCCTTTGAGGCCTTACCAAAAATATCATCTCTCCGGCCAGTTCCGGGTCTACTCCTGCTTTTTTCCAGCATGTGTGCAACGCCTCTTATTCAGGTGCCTGAACCACGTCATCTGGCTCCTTTATAAGAAATTCTATGATTGCATAAAAATTCAGATGATGTCTCTGTTAGTAGGAAAATGTGTTTGCATTAATATTAGTAATTAAAATATTGTAGTTGGTGAGGATTTCACAAGTCAGTGCAGCATTGGAAAGAAAATAATGTTAGTGAGAAAGTAAACTGAGGTTATTCCCAGTCCCACAGGCCTACAGACCAATCAGCAACCACTGGGTGGCTGCTGGAGATGTGAAATCAGTTAAGTTCCACTCACTAGTGATGTGTCAGTGGTCCCATAGCAGCCACAAGTCACTATATTCCCAGACCAGTGGATGAGTGGTTGCAGGAGGTTGCCAGGTGACATATACCAGAAACATCTTTGCATGTGCTCTGGTCAGGAGCGTGTTGACACGGCCAGCTGTAGTTAGTAGTTCAGTGGTGAGCCACAAGGTTTACTTGGAAAGCAAATGTTCTCTGTTTCAGTTTGAATGGTGCTTGGTTAGTTAGCAAGTCTCTGCAGACTCCAAGCAGCCACAGCAGTCCTTCATCAGCAGGGCAGTCCCAACGTTTCTGTTTCAGCACCCTCTTTGTTCCCCCAGCAGAACCTTTAGCAACCCTTGTTCCTAGCGACTGGTGGTTAGCAGCGCTGACAGGACCCTCGGCCTGTGTGACTGAGGCCTTAGCCCGTTTCAGATTACGTCTATACAGGTGTTACGTTTTGAGACAAATGGACCCAGATTTCCCAGCTGGCATGTTTGTAATACACAGGAACAACAAGTCATCAACTAGAAAATGTGCTCCCTGTTTAAAATGCATGTGGATACTTGAACCTGAAATAAATGGCTTAAAATAACTGAAATACTCTGTCAGTGTCATCACCACGATGAATCCAACCACTGGCAGTAAAAACTGTTTGACACACAAACATAGATTTCTTTGAGCCACATCAGGCTAAAGCCTCACGCAGAGTGGAGAGACGTGTCGGCCTCGGGTCCCCCACCAGGCCCCGGCACGCTGCGACAGGCCAGACTATTTTTATCCATCCAGAGGAACATCGGCATCCTTTCGCCAGCCTGCTTCCATAATTCCTCTCTGTGTCCAAACACACGCTGACAAGAAATAGGTCTGCAGCGGCCGGCGCTTTATAACAGCCTGCTGTTTCACACCAACAGCTCCGCTCACAGTCTGTCCCTACATTTCTGTGCTTCACACACGGCTTTCTTTCACTGCGTAAATGATGAAAGTAAAAGCAATACAAGAACTGACAGGAGCATCTGGCCTAATTCCAGGAGAAAATGGAATTGGATTAGTGCATCTCCTCTCACAGCTGTGTGTGTGTGTGTGTGCCTGTGTGTGTGTGTGTGTGTGCGTGCGCGTGCGTGCGTGTAGCTGTGTTTCATGCTTGCATTCACATGCCACAGACATCAGCCCTCCACATGATATTAATCATACTCTACAAAGGTTTGAGATCCAGTCTTTGTTACTGACAGCGGTCTGAGTCTTGTATTGGATAGCAGCTGTAAACTTTGTGCAGCTGATAATTATAAACTTCAGTCATTTCCTGGCACAGTGACTGAAAACACACAAACAGCTTCTTCTTTAGCACCTGTCGGTAAAAAGATTCTCTTCTTTTCTTCCTCTTTTCTTTTTGTACATGCAGCGCCGGCCCTAAAGGAGACAACATCTATGAGTGGAGGTCCACCATCCTGGGCCCTCCAGGCTCCGTGTACGAGGGGGGAGTGTTCTTCCTGGACATCGCCTTCACACCAGACTACCCCTTCAAACCACCCAAGGTGAATGACGCCCTGCAGCTACGCTCCTCTCCTAGAGCTGTGAACAATGGCAGCGTTGTCCTAGCTGGCTGTCACTGTTGTCCAACAACAACGAGTCATTGAAGGCTCGTTAACCTTCAGCATGTTGACAAAACAACATGTGACTGCAGCCCAGGACAGAGGATGCTCGTACTGAGCGCACAAGGCTGATTTCTTTTTGTCTCTAATCCTCAAAAGACCAAATGAAAGAAGTGTCAGTGTATCTTTAAATGCAAAGCTGTTAGTAGTAGTCAGACTGAATTCTTTAGGATTACTACAAGTACTCATTGACAGCTTCTTTTATTTATTGTATTAACAGTCAGTTTTCATTACAAACTACGTTCATCGGTGGGATTTCACATGTTCTGTTCTTGGTTTCTCAGACAGTCCAGATCATCTCCTCTTTAGATGTTCATTTGGCTCTTTAACATTTTTACTAAGCCAGTATTGTCAGTTAATAATAACTGAACCCAAACTGAATTATGGTGTACAATTTCCCCACAGTGCTAATAAAATCAGATAAGAGAGGGGAACAAAACAGCAGATTAACCACACCACTGAAACAGGAGATAAAGACACAGTGACAGTCAGACAGGCTGTGATACAAACACACAAACTGGCACTTACAACAGTCACAGAGGAAACATCAAGAACAACATTGTAAACTTCAAAGTTCGTACTGTGCAGCTTTCAGGAAAACTGCAAAATACCAGGAGCTACATATCCGAGTGTGCAGATTTGGTTAGCGTGTTCACCGATGCCAGAAGAATTCAGAGTCAGCAGCAGCTTGGTGCTGCTAATCAAACACACTGGATTGGATTAGATCATTAGTGAGTGTGACCACCTCTATGGCAGTTTGTAGTCTGCAGCATGTAGGAGTGTGTTAATGCCACAGGAGTGGGCGTCCCAGGAAACTTACCCCAAGTTCAAACCATGCAGCGCTCAGACGTAACTGGCTGTTTGGAAAGGATTGTTAGGGCAAAGCTTCTCTTCTATTTATAAAGAAAGAAAGAAAAGAGTTACCTTGTGGACCACAAGACCACAGCTGAGATGCTCCAACTCACAGTGCCACAAAGCAGAGGTGGCATATTAGCCTCACTGTCAAACATGGTGGTGAACGTGGTGGCGATGTGGGGTTGTTTGGGTTTTGGGCACTCTGAAGTCATTGTATGAAGTCAAATGTGAGGCTGCCTGTCTAAATACAAAGGCGTGACCTAAAATGGGTCACACAGCAGCAGGACAATAGTGCCAAGAAACCCTACAGCAGAATCAAGGTTTCACAACAGGATCTAAAGAGAGCTGTGCATAGACCAACAGCTGTGAACTGAAGCAAACTGAAACCATGCTGGAAAGAATAGATGGACCCATGGTGCAGGAAGTCTAGTCGTTATTGTTTCTGCACAGTTTTGTCTGTAGCAGAGCTCCAAGTGTAGCTCCCTCTGTCATGAGCCACACTGGGTGCTGAGCCGTCTGGGATGTTCTCAACGAGCACTCGACCAACAGTTCAGTGACAGGTTGGTGAAAGTGTAGCTGGTCATGGGTGCGCTGTGTCACAGTGGTTTAAGCATCAGGGACATAGTGTTGTTTTTGTAACCAAGCATCTGATCTCTAATCTCAAACCCACTTCTCACTCTGGTTCTGTGTCCTTCCTCACACCATCAGGAGTGGATCTAACGTTTGAAGCAGCCACACAGCTGTGAAATGATATTCTCTGCGGGTCGGGTTCCCTTAAACTCTGCAGCAGGGCTCAGTCTTTATCGCCAACTTTTGTGGTGGAAACCCGGCTTTACAGTTTGTGCAGCCTCTGAGACGGCCACAAGATGTGCTGCTTTTCCCCCACCGTGTGTGTCCTACTGCTGTAAAACTGCTGTAGGACTTTGTGCGTTCATGCAGGCTGAGGAGGAGACGCACCATCAGAGACCGAGCCCTCAGAAACAGGCAAAACCCTGGAACAGAGATCTAAACTTTTTGCAGCATTTGCCTGTTCAAATCAAACACTGCCAGTTTGTATCAAAGCAATGAGGTGCTTCTGATCGCCTTGTCTTGTCCTCATATGCATGCCCTGGCATTCAGCTGCATTCGGCCACCCTCCAGTAGAGTCTAGGAATACTCACTAAGTAATATTTAACTGCTATTTATGTGCTTAAACGATAAGGCAAAGGACAAACAGGAAACTATCTGTGCCATATTTAATGCTTTACAGTGGGTCGTTTAGTGTCTGTGCACATGTGCCACTGACAGGAGCGGCCCAAAACTGTGTGTTAGGAAATATGCATATTCAACTACATATTCACAGCATGTTTTTAGCAAACTTTTGCTAAAGGTGTACTGACATGTATCAAACTCGCATGAACATTCACAGGAACGTCATATTTTTAATAGAATTTCACAAATCTGTGAAAAATGTGTTGAGCTTGTTTGTTTTGATTTTCTTTCATCTACTTTGTGTTACAAGGCCATTACAGACCACCATGATAAGTAACAAAGTCTGTTTACTTTGTTACAAGTTCTGAATTCTTGCTCTTTAATTTCCTTGTTGTTGGGTCTATATCTCTGACTTGTTCCAGTATGTAAAAATCTGCATCCTCAACACTGAGCCGCTTACAGACATGTGCTCTATGCAGACAGAACAGGGAGGAAGGGTCAGTGACTTTAATCAGCTGCTTAAATCTGATATTTTCAGCTGCTCTTCTTGGCATACTGTCGTTTACAATAAAGTAGGCTGCTGCATTTGCAGTATCAATATCTTAGTCATGAGGAGCAGCACTGGAGAAAGTACCTGTAGTGTTGCACAGTGCAGGTGAGCTGTATGTGCACTGTGCAAGGACAGCACGGCGTCACATGGTAGAAATGATTGGTGGCGTTCCCGCCTTTGTGGAAACATGTGGTTCGCAGTCACTGCTGGTGTATACAGCTGCAGTTGCCCAAACATGTGTCGATGATTAGTTCAGCTCAGTGCTGGCTGTGATAACATGGATAGACTTTATATAAACTATCTCTCATATTTCTGCATGTCTCATATGATTATGTGAAATAGAAAGTCACGAGTGTGAGGGACACTGCAGTGGTGAAGGTAAGACCAGCGTGGGAATCATTCAAATCATCCCGAACCTCGCCTACCAGGAGTCATCTGTGAAACACTGTTTCACAGTTTGTGTAATCAGAGTTTGATGCTCCATCTGTCCAGTGTGTATCACTTTTTGTTTTGTGGTTTTGAAATTTACAGCAGCTCAAAGTTGTTGGGAATCATGTGACCAGGCCTCGATATATGATCTCCTGTTCAGTGTCAGACATGACTCCCAAAGAGAAGGTGAGCCTGTGTGGTTCCTCACCAGCTCAAAGTGCCCTCACACAGAGCCCATCCTAACTTGGATCTCCTCCTCCTGCTCAGGGTTAGTGTCCAAGGATATTATGCGTGCAGACTGGAGGAGCCAGGGATCAAACACCACCTGAGCTACAGCCACCCTTTGTTACATGCACAACAAGAGGGACTCATACACGGGCTAATGTACATTCAAACATAAAAAACGCATACACTGCAGCTCCCTTACCTCACGTTGATCATCTGACTGTTCTGCTGAAGCCAGCTTACAGGCTCGGAGGAAGATGAGAGCCACCAAGGACTGCATCAGTGTGCAGCCACAGGAGGCTTCAGTGTGTACAGGGCTGCTTTGAGTGCACACAGTGGAGCGTTTCAAAGAGACGGCAGACCTAGAGGAATATTCGTGATGGGATTTATAAACAAATGCACCGATTTGCTAAATCTGTCAGGCTGCATTCCAGAAATAAACCTCGGCTAACAGGAGGTCGGCTTCTTGCTGAGGATTTGTGACGCTGCATTCAGAGCTGGTGACACTGAAGCAAAGAACAACCTAAAAACAGTTGTCCAATGAATACACCAAGGACATGAGGCATTTGTGGCAAAGACTTTAGGCACTGAACAGTGGACATGTTTGAGGTTGCAAACAACTATCACTGCCTCCAGCCTGCCAGCTATTGGATGTGGCTGCAGACAGCATGAGGAGGGTTTCTGCAACATGGGTCCAGATCACATCCCAGGCTGCGTGCCAACAGACTGTGAAGAACAGCTGACAGATATCTTCATGGACCCTCAGCCAAAGCAGAGTGCCGCCTGAACACCTCCTCCTGAGTCGTGAAGCGCAGCTGCTGTAACATGAAATGCTTTGAGAGGCTTCACATCAGCTCATGCTTCCCAACCAAGCTGGGCCCGCTGCTGTTCACGTACAGAACAAACCATTCAGCCGAGGTTTCCACCCTGTTTCTCTCTGACTCACGTAGAGACACAAGAAGGCTTCAGCCAGAATCCTGCTCACTGATTTCAGCTCAGCGTCCAGCATGACATGTTCCCTGAAATATGTCGTGGCTGCTGGGCTCGGAGCCTGACACGTGCACTCGGGATAGATAATGTTGCTAAAACACACAGAGCCCCTTCTGCTCACATTACTGACATGTGACATCACCAGTCACGTCACACACAGGTGTTGGTCTTACAGCCAACCACAACGAGTCCGCTTCCAGGAAAGAGAAGGAGCAGCTGACAGCCTGACACTATAACCGACTGACTATATCTGCAGCTCTCTGGCAGAAAGGATTCACGGCACAAGTTCTCGGGAGTTCAGACAGACGAGCTAACCGACCTCTCCGTCACCTGGCTGATGGAGGTGGACCTCCCGTCCCAGCTATGAGCATATTTTACAGAAGTGCCACTGAAAATAATCTCACCTACTGTATCTCTTCCTGGTTTGGAAACAGCACCGCAGATGACAAACACAGACTGACAGGACAGCGAGAGCTGCTGAGACAGTCGGGGCCTCGACATCTGCACTGAGAGTCAGCCCTCACATAGCTTGGTCACACTCATCACACCAAGGAGCACTCAAATGCCTGATAGCTTTTTCCCCACAGCACTCAGACTGCTTAGCCAGAGCATGTGTAATGATAATATTTCAAGTTTTTTAACTCTCATGCTGTTTAAGATAATACAATGTATATTTATAGTCTATCAATGAAGTCCTCTTAGATGTTTCCAACATTGTATGTGGCGCTGCACCACTGCTGACGGTGAAACAGTGACAGATAAATGAATCTGTTTATCTTCAGCTGGTGTTTCCTTCATAATAAGAGGAGGGTTTGTTTCTCTGAACGGAGGAAGGGTGACGTGAACAAGGGCAAGCTACAGCTCATCAGCCTCATTTCTAAAGACGCACAGAGGTCAAAGGTCACTCCTTAATGATGCAGTGCTCTTTGTGCTGAGCTATGGAATCTCTTTACTTCAGTGTTGATGCAGGCAGACCCACACAGGCAGGATATGAAGAGCGCTGTCAGGCTGTGCTGGTCGTTTAATCTAACTGACAAGTGTTTCATTGATTTAACTTGTCATGTCCTAAATGTCAGGAGGCACGTGCTAACAGACGGAGCCGCAGAACAACAGTACAAGTCTGTTATCATAGGCCTGTTTTATTGGGCCTGTTATGTTGTTAGTTATTCTGAAGGGAACAGAAATAGTGGCAGAAATGAGCTTTCTGTGAAGAGTGGCCGTCCTCTCCCTTAGAGTCAGGCTGAGGAGTTCAGAGTTAGATCTGCTACTCCTCAAAAAGAACCAGCTGAGGTGGTCTCCTCCTGGGTTAGGTGGAGAACGGCACAATGTGCCACGCTTTTTGTTTTTCAGATGTTAAGTTGTCATATTTTAATAAAACATGAGCATCTTTTGTAGTAATGTGTTTTCATATCATATTTAACATCAGTTTAAGTTTGTTGTTTCGTTTTCTTCATTGTGTCTTTGGAAGTTACTGTAATGCATCATGCAAGGTGCCACACAGTTAAGCAGTATTTATATGAATCATTATAACAGTGGGATTTGATATTGTCCATTGAACAGTCCTTAAATTTAACTTGCTATCTGACTGTTTCTCAGTTTTAGACTAGTCGGGCAGTCGGATAAAATTAGCTGCAAGGAACACCTACAGTTAGGAGGAGGGAGGGTTCAGTACAATTTCAGCCTCCACTCTGACTCCTGGGTCGATATCTGCTCAACAAGTGTCACCATCAGGTAGTAATAACACACACATGACTGCTAATTCAGCACCATGCTTCCCCTGTAAGTACCTGCGGTCATGTGATCAGAGAGTCATGTGATCAAATATACAGCATGTTAACAAGTTAGACTTGAAGTGATGGGATCATTATGTTTGCTCTCTGTTTCCCCACCTGGTTAGAAACCAGCAGCTCTCCTGGAAACACTGAGATGTGATGTGTTATTACACTACTAAAGTAGCTCTTTCTGATCAGTGTGATATCTGTGATAGCACCAAGATATCACACTGATGCATCCCATAATGTCCTAATGTGATGTTTCATTGTACTGAACAGTCTTTCAGCTGAACATGTCAGTAGACTCCGAGTACCATCGAGTTTTTGCCCTGACTCGAGTCCACCACAGTCCTAAAATATAAAAAACACTTGTTTGTTTGATCACCTTACATGTTGTTGATAATTAAACGAAACCTAACATAAGCCTTTTTTAAAACGTCTCATTGGCTCAGAGGTCAGGATGAAGTACGAGAGCGATGCAGCATCAAATGAAACTGTTTCTTAACCAATCAGGTGACGTTCCGTACGAGGATCTACCACTGCAACATCAACAGTCAGGGCGTGATCTGTCTGGACATCCTGAAGGACAACTGGAGTCCTGCCCTCACCATCTCCAAGGTCCTACTGTCCATCTGCTCCCTGCTCACTGACTGCAACCCAGGTGAGAGCCTCACACACACACACTCACACAGAGATGCTGTCAAGTAGTAATTTAGCTGTGACAGGCTGACTGACCTGCATAAATCATGTACTTTACTGTGAGGCTGAAGTTGTGTTTGCAGCAGCATCCCAAGAGAACAGACAGGCAGTGTAGTGATGAAAACAATGATTGTGTGTGTGTGTGTGTGTGTAACACTGTCCATCACAAAAGTGTCTCTTTTATATAAATGTTGTGCTCTGGCTCCATCACAGCAGCACAGGTACAGAGGTCCACGGTGTTTTTTGTTTGTTTCAGATGTGCTCTGCTCTGCATGTTAACACGCTGTCCTCTAGTAGCCTTCCTGTTTCTGAGACTGTTTGTGGGTCAGCTATTTTGAGCTATAACTACCTCTTGTGCTGTTGGTCACAGGTATACCTGGCTAATAAGAAGCTCTTTTCAGCTGCTCCCGTATTAAAGTGTGAGCCTGGGATTCCAAACTCCCTTTAATTCGTTCAACATTTAACCAAGACTGTCTGGAAAAACTCTGGAAACAGCTCACAGCAAAAAGGCCATTTGTGCCAGTCTGACCCCGATTACTGTAAAGACAACAGGGACCTGTTAAACCTCAGCAGTTGGTGTGTGTTGGTAATGAACAGAATAAAGATTCTCAGTTTTTAAAATCATTTTTTTATCTCTACATTATCAGCACTTTGAGATTTAAAGTGAGTTAACTCAGAAATGTGCTGGACCATGAAAGGTAGGTCAGGGCCAGAGGATGACTAGGGATGGGTATCGTTTAGGTTTTATCCGATACCGGTGCCAAACCAGTACTTTTGAAACGGTGCCAGTGCTTAAACGGTGCTCGAACCAGTGCTTAAAAAATGGAGAACACAAACTTTGTCCAAAAACCTCTCATGTTCAGCTGTTTTTTTTGTAAAAAGATAACAATGTTAGCCTTTTCTGCAGCTATAGGGCATATATGGTATCACTCTTGGATGGAAGCAGTGCTTAAACAATGGAAAAAACACAAACTTTGTCCAAAAACCTCTCATGTTTAGCTGTTTTCCACTTTTTCTTTGGTCATTTTAGCCTTTTTGGCCAGGGTGAAGGGAGTATCTGCCATCAAACAAGAAGACAGCCGCATGTAACTACGACTGTGTTTGCTAGTTCACCTTGCATGCATTAATGTAATAACGTGGTTAGCCTACTCAACGTAAATTACACAGGAACAACATTAACGCAGAGAAGAACGGCTGCTGCTGCCATCATCATCTGTCATCATTTCTGCTACACTGGCAGGGCTAGGGGCCAGGACTCTCCTCTTCGGGTTCTTGGGGGATGTTGCTAACTCCGGGTCCGATAACAGGCACCACACCCGCAGTAGATGTGCTCGGTGTGAGGTCTCGCAGCAAGCTATCAAATACGGTGCATTTCTCGGCTTTTAAAAAAACGCTATGCGTCGCCAGGTGTCTCATCAGATTCGAGGTGTTACCTCCTTTGCACAGTATCACCTTAAAGCACTTGTTGCAGGCTGCTGAGTTTGCATCATTTGCTGTGAAGTACAGCCAGACTTTTGACCGCTTCGCCTTGGCCATTTTTAATCTGTAGCTCTGCTCTAAAAGAACGTACGTACCTGGGCCCGCCTACTATCCTTGGAAAGGTAAAATGATTGGCTAGAAAGTGTATGACATCTCAAGAAAAATAAAGCACCAAAATGTGCACTGCTTTTCGGTCTGGTTACTACCGTCTATGTCAGATACCGGTACCCATCCCTAAGGATGACTGATGGTTTTAGACGCGAACAGCAGGAAATGAAATGGTTACAGATCAGAGAGTGGAAGGGAACTCTGGTGATAGCTCGGTCCTCTCTGCAGGGACTGCTCTGTGAGAAACGCAGCAGTGGAGATGAAGATGAGAGAAGCTTTTTCTCCCCTCCTCCTCAGCGCGCTCACATGAATTGAGACGGTTCCTTTTAAGTGTGATGCAGAAGAGGTTTAATCGAGATCACGTCTCTGGCAGAAAAGGGGAAAGACTCCTCCCTGTTACCCACGCACTCCCTCTTCCTCTTTCTGCCTCTTGCCTCATCAGAATCGACCCACTCACAACACGCCTCAGTAAGCGATCAAGTTTTGAAAATCTGAGTCTCAGGTGTAGCCCTCATAAACTGAGAGAGAGAGATCTGTACTTTAGAGATTTTATATCTGATAACTTGGAGTAAAGCCATGTGCCAGCTCAAAGCTGTATCAGCTCATGTCTTGGCAGAAATCCACATTTAAACCACCTTAACCTGCTTATTTTACAGAACTCCAGTCTGTGAGTGAAATCAGGTGTCAGACTGACAAAGGTTTGCTTTTCTACTTCACGGTTGGTGCTTATTAACAAAACCCAACAATGCAGATTTCAGGGTGGACTCTGTTGTGTGCGTGCATGCATGTGTGTCTGTCTGTCTGTGTGTGCGTGTCTGTCTGTCTGTGTGTGCGTGTCTGTCTGTCTGTGTGTGCGTGCGTGTCTGTGTGTGCGTGCGTGTCTGTGTGTGCGTGCGTGTCTGTCTGTCTGTGTGTGCGTGTCTGTCTGTCTGTGTTTGCGTGCGTGTCTGTCTGTGTGTGCATGTCTGTGTGTCTGTGTGTGCGTGCATGTCTGTCTGTCTGTGTGTGCGTGCGTGCGTGTCTGTGTGTGTGTGTGTGTCTGTCTGTCTGTGTTTGCGTGCGTGTCTGTCTGTGTGTGCATGTCTGTGTGTCTGTGTGTGCGTGCATGTCTGTCTGTCTGTGTGTGCGTGCGTGCGTGTCTGTGTGTGTGTGTGTGTCTGTCTGTCTGTGCGTGCATGTCTGTCTGTCTGTCTGTGCGTGTCTGTCTGTGTGTGCGTGTCTGTCTGTGTGTGCGTGCGTGTCTGTCTGTGTGTGCGTGCGTGTCTGTGTGTGCGTGCGTGTCTGTCTGTCTGTGTGTGCGTGCGTGTCTGTCTGTGTGTGCATGTCTGTCTGTCTGTGTGTGCGTGTGTGCGTGTCTGTCTGTGTGTGTGTGTGTGTGTCTGTCTGTCTGTGCGTGCATGTCTGTCTGTCTGTGTGTGCGTGCGTGTCTGTCTGTCTGTGTGTGCGTGTCTGTCTGTGTGTGCGTGTCTGTCTGTGTGTGCGTGCGTGCGTGTCTGTCTGTGTGTGCGTGCGTGTCTGTCTGTCTGTGTGTGCGTGCGTGTCTGTCTGTGTGTGCGTGTCTGTCTGTGTGTGCGTGCGTGTCTGTGTGTGCGTGCGTGTCTGTCTGTCTGTGTGTGCGTGCGTGTCTGTCTGTCTGTCTGTGTGTGCGTGCGTGTCTGTCTGTCTGTGTGTGTGTGCGTGTCTGTCTGTGTGTGCGTGCGTGTCTGTGTGTGCGTGCGTGTCTGTCTGTCTGTGTGTGCGTGCGTGTCTGTCTGTCTGTGTGTGTGTGCGTGTCTGTCTGTGTGTGCGTGCATGTCTGTCTGTCTGTGTGTGCGTGCGTGTCTGTCTGTCTGTGTGTGTGTGCGTGTCTGTCTGTGTGTGCGTGCGTGTCTGTGTGTGCGTGCGTGTCTGTCTGTCTGTGTGTGCGTGCGTGTCTGTCTGTCTGTGTGTGCGTGTCTGTCTGTGTGTGTGTGCGTGTCTGTCTGTGTGTGCGTGTCTGTCTGTCTGTGTGTGCGTGCGTGTCTGTCTGTGTGTGCGTGTCTGTCTGTCTGTGTGTGCGTGCGTGTCTGTCTGTCTGTGTGTGCGTGTCTGTCTGTGTGTGCGTGCGTGTCTGTGTGTGCGTGCGTGTCTGTCTGTCTGTGTGTGCGTGCGTGTCTGTGTGTGCGTGCGTGTCTGTCTGTCTGTGTGTGCGTGCATGTCTGTCTGTCTGTGTGTGCGTGCGTGTCTGTCTGTCTGTGTGTGCGTCTGTCTGTGTGTGCGTGTCTGTCTGTGTGTACGTGCGTGTCTGTCTGTCTGTGTGTGCGTGCATGTCTGTCTGTCTGTGTGTGCGTGTCTGTCTGTCTGTGTGTACGTGCGCGTCTGTCTGTCTGTGTGTGCGTGCGTGTCTGTCTGTCTGTGTGTGCGTGTCTGTCTGTCTGTGCGTGCGTGTCTGTGTGTGCGTGCGTGTCTGTCTGTGTGTGCGTGCGTGTCTGTGTGTGCGTGCGTGTCTGTCTGTCTGTGTGTGCGTGTCTGTCTGTCTGTGTGTGCGTGTCTGTCTGTGTGTGCGTGCGTGCGTGTCTGTCTGTCTGTGTGTGCGTGCGTGTCTGTCTGTCTCTCTGTGTGTGCGTGTCTGTCTGTCTGTGCGTGCGTGTCTGTCTGTGCGTGCGTGTCTGTGTGTGCGTGCGTGTCTGTCTGTCTGTGTGTGAGTGTGTGTCTGTGTGTGCGTGCGTGTCTGTCTGTCTGTGTGTGAGTGTGTGTCTGTGTGTGCGTGTCTGTCTGTCTGTGTGTGAGTGTGTGTCTGTGTGTGCGTGCGTGTCTGTCTGTCTGTGTGTGAGTGTGTGTCTGTGTGTGCGTGCGTGTCTGTCTGTCTGTGTGTGAGTGTGTGTCTGTGTGTGCGTGTCTGTCTGTCTGTGTGTGAGTGTGTGTGTGTGTGATAGACATGAGATCACAGTGAAAACTGTGCACACTGTCCATGGTCCTGAAAGTGTAATTTCAGTACTTTAGTCTAATTTGAATGTGTTTGCAGAGATCAGAAGAAAAGCATCTTCAACCATTCGAAACATTCAAATAAAAATGGCTGCTATTAAAATTCCCTGTGCCTGGATGATCATCAGTGTCGGGTCCAGAGTCAGGGTCACCATTCTTCTCTTCTCTTACATACTGCCACGCTTCGACCTTCGCTGGGCGTCTTCAGTTCATTCCAAATGCACATCAATCATCTTCATTATAGGTGCCGACGGGGGCATGACTGTAGCTCTGATTGTAGGGTTGGTTTTGATCCAGTGTCACGTTCCATGGATATAAGATGTAAGCATGGTCATCATCAACAGATCTGGATCATTTGGAGCACAAGGAAGATACTGTGGACTGACCTACGAGCCCATCTCTGTACTCCACCCCACAGTTCTTGAAAATGTCTGCTATTCTGGAAAACAAAGGCATTATGGACAGACCCCACATATTTTGCCTCAGCGTGGATTCTATAAGGTCTTGTTTTCCACATAAACACACAAATGTCCCATTCTTTTCCTCCATGCAGCAGTAACTACCGCCATGTCGGTTGGGTTGCTTTTTTTGTCATTCATTATCAGTACAATTAGCAGTGAACTGTGGCTCAGTTTGCTTGGTTCATTTGAATCTTTTCCTCCTTCTATTTTGAGAAATGCAAAAATCTCAGGTGCACAGTCTTGTTGCTCCACTGTCTTTGTAAATACCAGCGGTTAGTAACTAACACGTCGCTAAGTCTGGCACTAAACCTGTTAAACCTCTCCATCACTGTGTGCAAAGCGGCTCCTGGTTTGGTGTTCAGCCGGCCTGTCCAGAGACGTTGTGAATATGAGCAGAGTGCTTGTGAGGGCTGAATGAGTTCTTCTCTGCTCTGTCACTTTGCTGAGAGAGTAACCAGCAACACAATCAACAGTCATGGATGTGCCGTTTATCAAAAGATAGGTAGGCACAGGACTTACAGCTGGAGGCCGCCATGATCACAGCTCATTTACTGTGCTGTTGCATCAGATCACGTGATACAAGCTTGACATCAGACTTCAGGAAAGACTGAGCTCCACATGTTTGAGTTACCAGTGCTTGTAATAACATTTCTCTGCCTTCCAATGAGCCGAGGTTTTTGATGAGGCTGTGGTACCACAGGCCAGGTAATCAGATCTTACACAGCACCTTATGTCTGTTTGTGTAAACATGTCCTAATAAATGTATACCACTCACACAGATGACCCATCTGTGCCCCAGCAATATCTCGCTTCCACCAGAGAGTCTGACGTTTACAGTAAAGCAGCTGACTGATACAGGCTTTTTAAGACCAGTGCTAATATCTGGTGATTCAACCCTCTGTATTTCTGTTAGAATGTTCCAGTTTATTTTGACTTACCTGACCGTCCAAAGACCTTCCACAGATCTGTTGGACCTATTCAGGATGTCCTAACACACAGCGCATGAAACGTTTTTGCATGCAGCACACTAACAATGTGACAGGAGGAAGTGTTACCTAAACAGTTGTGGTGTAATTCCCGTCTGAAGGTTTTCAAAAAGAAATTTTGGCTGAGACCTGGTCAGAGCCCTTCCCCCACACTGAATAAATACACGATACCAAGGCAGCTGACCAACCGCTCATCAGACTGTCACATATAGTTTTGCTTTTGCACAGCTGTCCTGACGATGTGCCTAAAGCCTGGCTGTGCAGTCTTTTACATTATGAGTTTCATTTAGACTGTGAGAAACGTCACACCTGCCATATCAGAGCTGCTGTCAACATGTGACAGCCAACACGTGGTTAAACATGTCTGCCGTTTGTTCTTGTATTCCAGCTGACCCTCTGGTTGGAAGCATCGCCACACAGTACCTGACCAACAGAGCTGAGCACGACAGGATAGCCAAACAGTGGACCAAGCGCTACGCTACATAGAGCAGCTCCACTTCTAAAGGACCCCAGCTCCTACCCCAACCAACACACACACACACACACACCTCCTCTCTTCTGGAATCTATGGAAGCACACCCGCCCCTGTCATCCACCCTGCCCCGACCCCCGAGATACGAACTGTTATTTGTTCCATGCTGACTTGAAAAGCTTCTTTTTTATACAAAGAGTCTATTGGGATTGTATTTTCCAATACACTGAATGTTGATATGGTCATGAAAAGCTTTAATACTGTTATTGTTCTGTTGATGTTGTTGTTCTTATTGTTGTGGCATTGTTTATAACATTGTTGCCACCCGTGTCATTCTCTTTATCTAAAAGCGTGCGTGACGAGTTCCTCCCGTTTCATGTGATGTAAAAATGTTCATACTGAGTGAGTGCATTTCATTTTGTTTGTGTTTTTTCCAGCTCATGGTCAATATTAGTGCATGGCATCAGGATATGTGTTCATGTAGTGGACATGTAGTCCCGGTATTTCTGTTCAGGCAGAACTGTGGCATGGAGTGAGCCCATCATCATGTATGACAATAGTGCTTAGTTTGCTGTACACTTAATGCCTTGTGAGAACATACATACTCATCGAATACTCAATAAAACACTGGCTGTCATGTGACACAGCTTCTCTCAGTCTGTTGTTTTAATTCAGCACTGCATGATGTCAGTGCGTGCTCATCGCTGTGACCACTTCCTGTCAGAAATGAGCTGTCAGAGGCTCACCGCAGAGACTGAATGATTAGAAGGTGAGAGGTTATTCCCCTCTGGGTCAGACACGATTGTTAATGTGGCATCTGATGCAGTGTTTTCACAGTCACTTTCTAGTAACGTGAATTCATTCTACTCGGTCACGCAGTACAGACTCGTTTGTTCCCGAGTCAGTCACAGCTGTACACTTATGTAACAGTGTGTCTTACTTCCTCTTTGTGCTGTTAGACAAAAAACAGAGTTCGACAACACAAAGCGTCGTGACTGAGAGTGTACGTTCAGCCTTTATGGCAAGGACCTGCGTCCCTCAGTGCTGCTGGTCACTGATGTTCGAGCCGTTTGCTTTCAGAATCAAGTGAAGGAGGGGCAGTACCTCCTTACCCTGAACTGTGACTGCAGGCGTTCATCACCAACAAATTAACTCCAGAGCAAACAGCACGGCTAAATACTTAAAGTGGAACGTCCTCCTCTAAGTTTGTGGAGACGCGGTTTACTTTTCAAACGTTAACAATAAAATAATCCTGCATGCTGACACATTTACTTTTAGACTGTAGTCCAGGGTGAGCTTTCTTTTCTTATTGTTCCCAGTGACATGTTTGGAAGATGCTCCGACCACCACATGTCGGGTCAGTGACGTCTGGGCTCCCTCTTCAGTCCTCCTCTAACACTCAGCTGACTCGAGATGAAAACAATGGACTTCCTCATGTATTTGTCATAATTCAGAATTAAAAGCAAAACAAATCTTTAGTAGTACGTCAGACTGTTGCACTTTTATTATTTGCAATGTTGACCTGTTTGTCACGGCACTATTTTACTTCATTTTATTCTTACTTCCTTGTGTCCTCGAAATGTGTTGATAAAGACTTTAAAGTCCTCTCAGAGAGCTCCTATCCTGACAGTAGGTTCTAGCTTGATTAGTTCTAAAATCATATTTTCTCAGTCTGCAGCTGTGAGCACAAATCCTGAAAAGGTTTTAAACACTACTTAACCACCTTTGAGGTTCATAGCTGCTCTCAAATCATCAAATCATCTCTGCAAGATATTTTCAGCCCTTTGTTTACACTTTCCACGCGTGTCCTATGTAGTCTAAGGAGCTTGGAAGAAAAAGTGTCCGGACTTCTTTAAGTTTCTTGAAGACGTTTCACCTCTCATCCGAGAAGCTTCTTCAGTTCTAGGGTCAAATGGTGGAGAGTCCCAGATTTAAGCTCTGTGGGAATGTCCATTCCCTTCAATGTGCACGGCACAGCCCAGGAATGACAAACAGTTATCCTTTGTGTCTTCCCTGGTGAACTTGATGTTTTTATCCACGGCGTTAATAAGAAGTGGAACCACAGTGAAGGATTCCACTTCTTGTGTTTTAATTTTGACCCAGGTGTCGTCTACATATCTGTACCAGTGGCTGGGTACTCTCCCTTTAAAAGAGCCAAGAGCCTTTCTTTCCACTTCCTCCATGTAAAGGTTCGTTACAATCGGTGACACCGGGGAGCCCATGGCACGTCCATGCTTGCGTCTGTAGAATCCCTCGTTGTATTTGAAATATGTGGAGGTGAGGCAGAGGTCTAACAGTGTGCAGGTGACGTTGTGATTAATGCTGAGGTCTTAGGGGTAGACGTTATGGGCCAGGTGTTATCATGAAAGTACTGTGGAAGTGAAAGCTCTACCTGGATTTAAACAAGGACATGAAAAGCTGAATGGGGCTTGCACAGCTAGAGGTCTGAGTGTGACTGCCCCCCTGCTATCAGTGGAATGCTTTTGTGTTTCCATGGTTTGCATAGACGCTACAGAGCATGGCTCAAAGTGATGGAGTGTTCTCCTTTTGTTTCACAGCTGCCAGGCAATAAAACCTTCTAGTCCAAATCCATCCTTTAACTATCAAACATCCCTCATCTGTCTCCACAGCTATGAAATGTGAGATGTTTTAAAATCTCAGATAAAGATAATAACTTACAGAGAACACAACAAGATATTTATGTGCAGATCAGATCAAGATATTCAACAACAGCATGTGTGCACAAGTAAACCATCCAAGGTGTGCTCTCAGTGTCAGGGGAACAACGGAGAATAGCCCCACCAAGGCTGGAGACGGAGCATATGGGAGAAGGATGCAACACATAACAGCAAAGCTCATTGGCTAACAGAGCTGAGAGGAGACCACAGCAGCCTCCCTGAGCAGGCTCCAGCAACCGTCACAGTGACATCCAAGAACAGGTCTCCAGCATGAGGAGTTGGACAGCATCTTGTGAAACATGCATATCAAAGAAGAACCTTTCATGTGCAGTGAAGATATTTACCTGTGGACACCTTTAAAATGAGGACTGATTTACTGTGATTCACTGTTGGAATTTGTGATTCCAGCATTTTGTGATTTGTATCTGCAGCAGTTCCCACGATGCCTTTTTATAGGCCAAGTACAATAAAAACTAGAAAAATTTGCATTTCCTGCGAAAATGCAGTGTGGATGCTGGAACGCTGAAGCTGTCTGCTGAAACTAGCTGAAAAAGCTAAAAAGTTGCAGAAATTGTAAAAACTTTGCAGAAGCAAAGGAACTTTGCTAAAATGTAGTAACTTAGCAGAACTGTAATATCTTAGAGGAAACATAATACTTGGCAGAAATCTCATAAAAAAGCAGAAAAAGTACGATTTAGCAGAAATGCTGTATTTAGCACAAATCTCATAAAAAAGCAGAAAAAAGTACGATTTAGCAGAAATGCTGTATTTAGCACAAATCTCATAAAATAGCAGAAAAAGTGTGATTTAGCAGAAATGCTGTATTTAGCACAAATCTCATAAAATAGCAGAATAGTGTGATTTAGCAGAAATGCTGTATTTACCACAAATCTCATAAAATAGCAGAAAAAGTATGATTTAGCAGAAATGCTGTATTTACCACAAATCTCATAAAAAAGCAGAAAAAGTACGATTTAGCAGAAATGCTGTATTTAGCACAAATCTCATAAAAAAGCAGAAAAAGTATGATTTAGCAGAAATGCTGTATTTAGCACAAATCTCATAAAAAAGCAGAAAAAGTATGATTTAGCAGAAATGCTGTATTTGGCACAAATCTCATAAAATAGCAGAAAACGTATGATTTAGCAGAAATGCTGTATTTAGCACAAATCTTATAAAATAGCAGACAGTATGATTTAGCAGAAATGCTCTATTTAGCACAAATCTCATAAAACAGCAGAAATAGTATGATTTAGCAGAAATGCTGTATTTAGCACAAATCTCATAAAAAAGCAGAAAAAGTATGATTTAGCAGAAATGCTGTATTTAGCACAAATCTCATAAAAAAGCAGAAAAAGTATGATTTAGCAGAAATGCTGTATTTAGCACAAATCTTATAAAATAGCAGACAGTATGATTTAGCAGGAATGCTGTATTTAGCACAAATCTCATTAAAAAGCAGAAATAGGATGATTTAGCAGAAATGCTGTATTTAGCACAAATACTGTAAATCAGCAGAAATGCTATGACTTAGCACAATAGTAATAAGTTAAATACAAAAATTGGAAAAGCAAAATGGACAGCTGAAAAAATCCTTAACATGCTATGGGTCCCTCAAATGTAATTGTTAAATGAAACAAAATCAGCAAAAAAACAGTATAACAGTCACACAATCACAAATATGAACACATATGGAAACACACAAGCACAGAGAGACACACAGGATCAAATTCAGTCAACCAGTCTAAATATATTGAATTTGAATCATACAATAAGATGCTCCCATAAAAAGTCTCTCTCTCTCTCTCTCTCTCTCTCTCTCACTCTCTCTCTCTCTGTGTGTCACACACACACACACACACACACACGCACACACACACACACACACACACGGGGAGAGAACAGCACGTTTGTAGGTCATTCAAGCAGCCTGGGAGCTACTAAATTTGAATCCACCAATCAGAGAGGCTGTGTACTTTTTCCCGCCAAAACAGGTGCAACTGCTTACACATACGCAGCATAGAGAGAGCTAAACACACAGGGTCTATGCCAGTCAACCAGTCTGAATATATTAAATTTCTATCCACCAATGAGATGCTTTGTGTGTGTCTTTCTTTCTCTCTCTCTCTCCCTCCCTCCTTGTCTCTCGCTCTCTCTCTCTCTCTCTCTCACACACACACACACACACACACTCACAGACACACACACAGCAGCAGCAAAAAAACAGCATGTTTCTAGGTCAGTAAAACAGCTGTGAGCTTCTCAATTTGAATCCACCAATCAGAGAGGCTGTGTGCTTTTCCCGCCAAAACTGGTGCACCAAGTGCAGGCTTTTACACATGCAGCACAGAGAGAGACAGGATTTTTGCAGTCTATTTCTCATAGTCAGGACTCCCCTCAAACAAACAGCCATAAATTCCTAACCGTAGGGGCTAAAACAGTCATTCTTAGACCGTTTTGCTCAGAAGACATGGGGGAATCTTGAAATGTTGACCATTTAAAATACAAATATGAAATATTAAAGATATATGACATAGATGATTGGTTGGCTTAGAAGCCATGAATGACCCAATATGCAAATTTGAATGTGCCAGGGCTCAGATATGATTGGTTGTCTTAGAAGCCATGAAGGCCCCAATATGCAAATTTGAATGTGCCAGGGCTCAGATATGATTGGCTGGCTGGGAAGCCGTCCAGGTCCTGATAGGTAAGTTTGAATATTACAGTCCTTACAGAGGACTGACTCCCTGGGGACCTGGCAGAAATATATAGAAATACAATGATTACCCAGAAATACTGCATTTAGTACAAATACTATGTTTTAGCACAAATACTATAAAATGGCAGAAATACTATAATTAAGCAGAAATATTATATTAAGTACAAATCCTATAAAATAGCAGAAATAGTATGATTTAGCAGAAATGCTGTATTTAGCACAAATACTGTAAATCAGCAGAAATGCTATGACTTATTACTATTGTGCTAAGTTAAATACAAAAATTGGAAAAGCAAAATGGACAGCTGAAAAAATGCTGAACATGCTAAGGGTCCCTCAAATGTAATTGTTAAATGAAAACAAATCAGCAAAAAAAAAAGTATAACAGTCACACAATCACAAATATGAACACATATGGAAACACACAAACACAGAGAGACACACAGGATCAAATTCAGTCAACCAGTCTAAATATATTGAATTTAAATCATACAATAAGATGCTCCCATAAAAAGTCTCTCTCTCTCTCTCTTTCTCTCTCTCTCTTTGTGACACACACACACACACACACACACACACACACACAGCAGCAGCAAAAAAACAGCATGTTTCTAGGTCAGTAAAACAGCTGTGAGCTGCTAAATTTGAATCCACCAATCAGAGAGGCTGTGTGCTTTTCCCGCCAAAACTGGTGCACCAAGTGCAGGCTTTTACACATGCAGCACAGAGAGAGACAGGATTTTTGCAGTCTATTTCTCATAGTCAGGATTCCCCTCAAACAAACAGCCATAAATTCCTGACCGTAGGGGCTAAAACAGTCATTCTTAGACCGTTTTGCTCAGAAGACATGGGGGAATCTTGAAATGTTGACCATTTAAAATACAAATATGAAATATTAAAGATATATGACATAGATGATTGGTTGGCTTAGAAGCCATGAATGACCCAATATGCAAATTTGAATGTGCCAGGGCTCAGATATGATTGGTTGTCTTAGAAGCCATGAAGGCCCCAATATGCAAATTTGAATGTGCCAGGGCTCAGATATTATTGGCTGGCTGGGAAGCCGTCCAGGTCCTGATAGGTAAGTTTGAATATTACAGTCCTTACAGAGGACTGACTCCCTGGGGACCTGGCAGAAATATATAGAAATACAATGATTACCCAGAAATACTGCATTTAGTACAAATACTATGTTTTAGCACAAATACTATAAAATGGCAGAAATACTATAATTAAGCAGAAATATTATATTAAGTACAAATCCTATAAAATAGCAGAAATAGTATGATTTAGCAGAAATGCTGTATTTAGCACAAATACTGTAAATCAGCAGAAATGCTATGACTTAGCACAATAGTAATAAGTTAAATACAAAAATTGGAAAAGCAAAATGGACAGCTGAAAAAATGCTGAACATGCTATGGGTCCCTCAAATGTAATTGTTAAATGAAAACAAATCAGCAAAAAAAAAAGTATAACAGTCACACAATCACAAATATGAACACATATGGAAACACACAAACACAGAGAGACACACAGGATCAAATTCAGTCAACCAGTCTAAATATATTTAATTTAAATCATACAATAAGATGCTCCCATAAAAAGTCTCTCTCTCTCTCTTTCTCTCTCTCTCTTTGTGACACACACACACACACACACACACACACACACACACACACACACACACACACACACAGGGAGAGAAAATCAAGTTTCTAGGTCAGTCAAGCAGCCTGGGAGCTGCTAAATTTGAATCCACCAATCAGAGAGGCTCTGTGCTTTCTCCCGCCAAAACAGGTGCACCTATTTTTACACACACGCAGCACAGAGACAGGATTTGTGCTGTCTATTTCTCATAGTCAGGACTCCCCTCAAACAAATGGCTATAATTTCCTAACCGTAGGGGCTAAAACAGTCATTCTTAGACCGTTTTGTTCAGAAGACATGGGGGAATCTTGAAATGTTGACCATTTAAAATACAAATATGAAATATTAAAGATATATGACATAGATGATTGTTTGGCTTAGAAGCCATGAATGCCCCAATATGCAAATTTGAATGTGCCAGGGCTCAGATATGATTGGCTGGCTGGGAAGCCATGAAGGCAACAATATGCAAATTTGAATGTGCCAGGGCTCAGATATGATTGGTTGTCTTAGAAGCCATGAAGGCCCCAATATGCAAATTTGAATGTGCCAGGGCTCAGATATGATTGGTTGTCTTAGAAGCCATGAAGGCCCCAATATGCAAATTTGAATGTGCCAGGGCTCAGATATGATTGGCTGGCTGGGAAGCCATGAAGGCAACAATATGCAAATTTGAATGTGCCAGGGCTCAGATATGATTGGTTGTCTTAGAAGCCATGAAGGCCCCAATATGCAAATTTGAATGTGCCAGGGCTCAGATATGATTGGCTGGCTGGGAAGCCGTCCAGGTCCTGATAGGTAAGTTTGAATATTACAGTCCTTACAGAGGACTGACTCCCTGGGGACCTGGCACAAATATATAGAAATACAATGATTACCCAGAAATACTGCATTTAGTACAAATACTATGTTTTAGCACAAATACTATAAAATGGCAGAAATACTATAATTAAGCGGAAATATTATATTAAGTACAAATCCTATAAAATAGCAGAAATAGTATGATTTAGCAGAAATGCTGTATTTAGCACAAATACTGTAAATCAGCAGAAATGCTCTGACTTAGCACAATAGTAATAAGTTAAATAGAAAAATTGGAAAAGCAAAATGGACAGCTGAAAAAATCCTGAACATGCTAAGGGTCCCTCAATTGTAATTGTTAAATGAAAAAAAATCAGCAAAAAAAAAAAGTATAACAGTCACACAATCACAAATATGTACACATATGGAAACACACATGTACAGAGAGACACACACAGGATCAAATTCAGTCAACCAGTCTAAATATATTGAATTTAAATCATACAATAAGATGCTCCCATAGAAAGGCTCTCTCTCTCTCTCTCTCTCTCTCTCTCTCTCTCTGTCTCTCTGTGTCACACACACACACACACACACACACACACACACACACACACACACAGGGAGAGAAAATCAAGTTTCTAGGTCAGTCAAGCAGCCTGGGAGCTGCTAAATTTGAATCCACCAATCAGAGAGGCTGTGCACTTTTTCCCGCCAAAACAGGTGCACCTCTTTTTACACACACGCAGCACAGAGACAGGATTTCTGCAGTCTATTTCTCATAGTCAGGACTCCCCTCAAACAAATGGCTATAATTTTCTAACCGTAGGGGCTAGAACAGTCATTCTTACACCGTTTTGTTCAGAAGACATGGGGGAATCTTCAAGTGTTGACAATCCATCATTAAAATATGAATTATTAAAGATATTTGACTTCTAATGCACCATAACTGAGTAGAGGCGAAGAGAAAACTGCCCTGACTTGCCCTCGAACAAAGCTTTGTAACTCGAAATCTATTTGGAGTATCGATATCATTCTTTCACCGTAAGAGACAGCAGGCTTTGGTAAACAGTCAAGGAAATTTTCAGGTCTCTGTGGAAATCCAAAAAAAAGATATGACGAGAGAAAAAAGTGCCTCATTTCCAGAGTTTGAAATCTGAAGAAATCTGAGCGAAGGACGAATTTCCTACCCTCAAACAAGTGTAACTCATCTCAGAACGGTAATAGGTGAGAAAAAAATTCTTGAATTGTGAGCGTCAGGAGTGTCTGAAGATATACTGGGACAAGCCTCATGTTTTAACTTCGCTTCGTTAAGGAGATATGACGATTCGAATATGCCTCTCATGACAGAAATCAAGCGGTGATTTTGAACAAACTCTCCATTGACTTTGTATTGAGACTTTTTCAACCTTGTGTTGGTCTGAATAGATTTGGCAAAATTCTATAAATCCCACAATAATGACAGTGACATTCTCTGAAAGCCAGCAAAAATACCTACATTTTGATGTATAATTTGTGTGGGTTGAGTGAAAATTGAGCGAGTAGTAAGAAGTTGTTCGGACATGAAGAGAAGACTGCAAAACTTACAGTGGCTCACTGAAAGCCAAGTGCATAGCAACCATAACAACGCATGTATTTTGTGAAAAATCATAATTTTGCAACTCAGAACTTAAAGAGGGATAAGATTAGAACTATAAAAGATATGAAAAAGCTGAATCATATATGAATAGCCCAATAAATTGTGAACATTTTAAAGTTTGAATGGTTGTTCTAGGTGAAAGTATGAGGAAGTAGTTAAGTTTCAAAAACAAGCAAGTTTTAGCAGAATTTTGGAAGTTTCCCATTCATTTCAATGGGACAAATTAAAGGAAAAAAACGTAATATTTTAAAAAGTATAATAGCAAAAAATACCAAAAATCATAGCAGGAATTAGCAGAAATAGCAGAATAGTTTAAAATTTGAATGGTGAAAATAGCACAAAAATTGTGGAAGTAGTTAACGGACGAAAAACGTACGGAAGCAACTTGAAGAATAATAAAGAACTAGAAAAATTTGCATTTCCTGCGAAAATGCTGTGTGGATGCCTTAACGCTGAAGTTGCCTGCTGAAAAGGCTGAAAAAGTTGAAAACTTGCAAAAAGTTATATGGCGGTGAAGAAACTGAAAATTCTGCTGAAAACAGGTGAAGAAGCATAAAATTTTTGCTGAAAAGTGGTGAAAAGCCAAAATTCTACTGAAAGGGGTAAAGACGGAGAAATTTTTGCTGAAAAGTGGTGAAAAAAATTTCACCCTGAGCAGGATTCGAACCTGGCCTTCCTGATCTCAAGGCAGCCACTCATCTCACTGAGCCAAACTCATTCTGACAAAGAAAAGGTGGAGAGACTGATAATGCCGCTGAAATGAGCAGAAGCGGCTTAGAATTGTGCTGATGAGAGGTGAAAAGGCTGACAATTTTGCAGAAAAGAGGTGAATCAGCAGAGTTTCTGCTGAAAATAATTTTTTTTTCTGAAAACAGCCAAAAAAACCTGGAATTTGTGCTGAAAAGGGTTGAGAAAAATGAAAATTTTGCTAAAAAGTGGCGAGGAAGGTAAAGTTTACCAAATCAAAGTATTTGTGCCAAAACATAGTATTTCTGCCATATTGTGGTATTTGTGCCACAAAAGTTACTACATTACAACATGAATACGGATTAAAGATGAAAGAAACTGGCAACAAATTCCTCCACTACAAACCAGTCTGATACCACTACTTTGCAGTATTCACGTTTACTAAGGTACTACCCTAAAGGCGCCACAAGAGGGCACTCCAACACAAGAGATGACCTATGTACACTGATGCACTTAGTAACAGTCAGCCTCCTACTTTGCCACTACGTAATACAGCGGAAATACAGTAGCAGAAATACAATGTTTTTGCAGAAACACTGTAATTTCACTCAAATACTATGAAATAGCAGTAATACTATGATTTGGCAGAAATACTATGTTTCAGTACAAATACTATGAAATAGCAGTAATACTATGATTTAGAAGTAATACTATAACAAAAGGGATTCCTCAAAATACTATGTAATTGCAGTAATTCTATGATTTGGCAGAAATACTGTACTTCGTACAAATACAATGCTTTGGTAAAAATACTATATTTTGATTTGAACTCTATGATTTGAAAAAGATGAAAGCATTGAAAAAGGTGAAAAGGCTAAAATGAGCAGAAAAGAGATGAATCAGCAGAATTTCTGCAGAAAAGAGGGAAAGAAGCAGAACGTTGCGCTGAAAAGAGGTGAATGAGCAGAATTTCTGCTGAAAAGTGGCAAAGAAGCAGAACGTTGCGCTGAAAAGAGGTGAATGAGCAGAATTTCTGCTGAAAAGAGGCACAATTTCTGCTGAAAAGAGGCAGAAGGTTCTGTATGTAGAAAAAGAAACACGATGAACCATGTGTGAAATAAATAAAGAAATGAAATGAAAGAACAACCTGATTCTGCTCAAATTCACCAATCAGAGCTACTGCCTCTGTCTGCTTCATTAGGCTGGGTACTTGTATGTATTTCGGTCTATATTAGAAAAGCTGCTAAAATGATAAAACTTTGCAGAATTGTAATAAATGATCAATATAAATGACAGGTCTGTGATAGTGTTTAAATTTGTAATGAAAAAAAAATGTTGAAGCGAGGTGGGATCGAACCCACGACCTTTGAGGTGCAGAGCCGTGTCATTACTGATGGCGCCACCTGGCAAGGGGGCGGGCGGCTGAAAAACAAATAGATCAGCAATCAGAAATAGATCGCCGTGAGCGGCGAAAAGCGCCGTTTTTTGGAGTTACAAAACGTCGTGTAACTCAAAAACTAGGAGGGCTAGCAGAATAATTCTTGTACTGGGTGAATCAGGGGACTTTGGTGTATTTTGACTGCGATTTTCATAGCTCTTTGTACCTCCGTCGCGGAGATATGACGAGAGAAGAAACGGCTTCATTTTCAGAGTGTGAGAACTGAGAGGAGGACAAATTTCCACCCCTCAAACAAACGTAATTTATGGCTCAACGGTAAGATGAATGTAAAAACTGCTTCCACTGTGAGTGTCAGCAGTGTCTGAAGATATATTGGCACAAGCCTCATGTCCTAACTTTGCTTTGTTAAGGAGATATGGCGATTTTAAAATGCCTCCCGTTACAGAATTTCAGCTCTGAATTTCAAAACCTCCCTATAGACTTTGAATGGGAAGTAACCAGACTATGTGTCACTTCGAGGCAAATTGCGAAAAAACGGTAAAACTCACAATAAACATTGTCTGAAAGCCAGCAAAAATACCTACGTTTTGATGTATAATTTGTGGAGGTTGAGTGGAAATTGAGCGAGTAGCAAGAAGTTGTTCAGACATGAAGAGAAAATTCAGAACAGACCAGCACACACTCTGAGTTAATTGCATAGCAACCATAGCAACGCATGTATTTTCTGAAAAATCACAATTTTGCAACTGAAAACTTAAAGAGGTATAAAATGAAAACCGTAGAAGATCTGAAAAAGCTGAATCACACAGGAATAGCCCAATAATCTGAGAACATTTTAAAATTTGAATGGAGTTTCTAGGTGAAAGTATGAGGAAGCAGTTAAGTTTCAAAACCAAGCAAGTTTTAGCAGAATTGTGGAGGTTTTCCATTCATTTCAATGGGACAAATTAAAGGAAAAAAACGTAATATTTTAAAAAGTATAATAGCAGAAAATACCAAAAATCATAGCAGGAATTAGCAAAAATAGCAGAATAGTTTAAAATTTGAATGGTGAAAATAGCACAAAAATTGTGGAAGTAGTTAATGGACGAAAAACGTACGGAAGCAACTTGAAGAATAATAATAATAAAGAATAAAGAGAAACAGGAACTCAATAGTGTGGATGCCTTTGAAGGCATCCACACAACTAGAAAAATTTGCATTTCCTGCGAAAATGCAGTGTGGATGCTGGAACGCTGAAGCTGTCTGCTGAAACTAGCTGAAAAAGCTGAAAAGTTGCAGAAATTGTAAAAACTTTGCAGAAGCAAAGGAACTTTGCTAAACTGTAGTAACTTAGCAGAACTGTAATATCTTAGAGGAAACATAATACCTGGCAGAAATACAATAGCATAGCAGAACTTAGCAGAAATATTGTAACTTACCAGAAACACGATAAATTCTCAAAAATACAAGAATTTAGGAGAAATAGTATAAGATAACAGACAGAATATATTTAGCCAAACATTCTTAAACATTACAGAAATACTATGATTTAGAAAAACAGTACAACATAGCAGAAATGCTGTGATTTACCAGAGACACTGTAATATACTATTAATATTGAAATTTTAAATAAATACTATGTTTTAGCAAAAATAGTCCAGTTTAGCACAAATATTATAACATAGCAGAAATACTATTCTATAGCAGAAATGCTATATTTAGAAAGAAAAATATAATATAGTAGAAATACTATGATTTAGCAGAAATCCTACAATATAGCTTAATAACAATGATTTAGAACAGATACTATGATTGAGCAGAATAGTAATAACTTAAGTGAAAATATTGGAAAGGTAAAATGACAAGCTGAATAAAAAGGAACATGGTTAAGTTCGCTCAAAACTAATTTTTGTTCACCTGTGAAAAAAATAAAATAAAAATACATTTAGAAAAAAAAAACTAAGAACAGCCAACAGATACACACAAAATGAAATATGTATACACAAATCAACAAATACACACAAATGTACAGAGAGAGACACACAGACAGGGTCTATGCCAGTCAACCAGTCTGAATATATTATATTTTTATCCAACAATGAGATGCTGCCCTAAAAAGGGTCTTTGTGTTTGTATTTCTTTCTCTCTCTTTCTCTCTCTCTCACACACACACACACACACTCACACACACACACACATAAACAGCAGCAGCTGCAAGTGAACAGGGTCTGTTAACAGCATGTTTCTAGGTCATACAAACAGCTGTGACCTTCTCAATTTGAATCCACCAATCAGAGAGGCTGTGTGCTTTTTCCCGCCAAAACTGGTGCACCAAGTGCAGGCTTTTACACATGCAGCACAGAGAGAGACTGGATTTCTGCACTCTATTTCTCATAGTGAAGACACATCTCAAACAAATGGCTATAATTTCCTAACCGTAGGGGCTAGAATGGTCATTCTTACACTGTTTTGTTCATAAGAGATGGGGGAATCTTCAAGTGTTGACAATTTATCATTAAAATATGAATTATTGAAGATATTTGACTTGCAATGCACCATAACTGAGTAGAGGCGAAGCGAAAAATGCCTTGACTTGCCCTCAAACAACGCTTTCTAACTCTAATTCTATTTGGAGTATCGATATCATTCTTTCACCGTAAGACACAGCAGGCTTTGGTGAACAGTCAGGAAATTTTCAGGTCTCAGGTCTAACATTTGTTTGTTCAGAAGAGATGGGGGAATCGTCAAGTGTTTTCTTTTTCTTTTTTTTTTTTTTAAATATGAATAATTATAGATATATGACATAGATGATTGGTTGTCTTAGAAGCCATGAATGCCCCCATATGCAAATTTGAATGTGTCAGTCCTCGGATATGATTGGCTGGTTGGGAAGTCGTGCAGGCCCTGATATGTAAATTTGAATATTAAAATCCTCACAGAGGATTAGCTCCCTGGGGAGCTGGTAGAAATATATAGAAATACAATGATTACCCAGAAATACTGCATTAAGTAGAAATACTATGTTTTAGCACAAATACTATAAAATGGCAGAAATACTATAATTAAGTAGAAATACTATATTAAGTACAAATCTTATAAAATAGCAGAAATAGTATGATTTAGCACAAATGCTCTATTTAGCACAAATCTCATAAAAAAGCAGAAAAAGTATGATTTAGCAGAAATGCTGTATTTAGCAAAAATCTTATAAAATAGCAGAAAAAGTATGATTTAGCAGAAATGCTGTATTTAGCACAAATGCTGAAAAGCAGCAGCAATGCTATGACTTAGCACAATAGTGATAACTTAAATAGAAAAATTGGAAAAGCAAAATGGACAGCTGAAAAAATGCTGAACATGCTAAGGGTCCCTCAAATGTAATTGTTAAATGAAAAAAAATCTGTAAAAAAAAGTATAACAGTCACACAATCACAAAGATGGGCAAGTATAGAAACACACAAGCACAGAGAGACACACACAGGATCAAATTCAGTCAACCAGTCTAAATATATTGAATTTAAATCATACAATAAGATGCTCCCATAAAAAGGCTCTCCCTCTCTCTCTCTGTGTCACACACACACACACACACACACACACACACACACACACACACACACACACACACACACACACACACAGAGGGAGAGACAAGCAAGATTCTAGGCAAGTCAAGCAGCCTGGGAGCTGCTTAATTTGAATTCACCAATCAGAGAGGCTGTGTGCTTTTTCCCGCCAAAACTGGTGCACCAAGTGCAGGCTTTTACACACACAGACACAGAGAGAGACAGGATTTCTGCAGTGTATTTGTCATAGTGAGCATTCCCCTCAAACAAATGGCCATAATTTCCTAACCGTAGGGGCTAGAACGGTCATTCTTACACCGTTTTGTTCAGAAGAGATGGGGGAATCTTAAAGTGTTCACGATTTATCATTAAAATATGAATTATTAAAGATATTTGACTTGTAATGCACCATAACTGAGTAGAGGCGAAGCAAAAACTGCCTTGACCTGCCCTCAAACAACGCTTTCTAACTCTAAATCTATTTGGAGTATCGATATCATTCTTTCACCGTAAGAGACAGCAGGCTTTGGTGAACAGTCATGGAAATTTTCAGGTCTCTGTGGAAATCCAAAAAAAAGATATGACGAGAGAAAAAAGTGGTTCATTTCCAGAGTTTGAAATCTGAAGAAATCTGAGCGAAGGATGAATTTCCTACCCTCAAACAAGTGTAACTCATCTCAGAACGGTAATAGGTGAGAAAATAACTCTTGAATTTTGAGCGTCAGTAGTGTCTGAAGATATACTGGGACAAGCCTCATGTTTTAACTTCGCTTCATTAAGGAGATATGACGATTCGAATATGCCTCTCATGACAGAAATCAAGCGGTGATTTTGAACAAACTTTCCATTGACTTTGTATGGAGACTTTTCCGACCTTGTGTTGGTCTGAGGAGATTTGGCAAAATTCTATAAATCTCACAACAATGACAGTGACATTTTCTGAAAGCCAGCAAAAATACCTACGTTTTGATGTATAATTTGTGGAAGTTGAGTGAAAATTGAGCAAGTAGCAAGAAGTTGTTCGGACATGAAGAGAAGACTGCGAAACCTACAGTGGCACACTGAAAGCCAAGTGCATAGCAACCATAACAACGCATGTATTTTCTGAAAAATCACAATTTTGCAACTCAAAACTTAAAGAGGGATAAAAATAAAATGGTAAAAGATTTGAAAAAGCTGATTTATACCTGAATAGCCCAATAATTTGAGAACATTTTAAAGTTTGAATGGTTGTTCTACGTGTAAATATGAGGAAGTAGTTAAGTTTCAAAAACAAGCAAGTTTTAGCAGAATTGTGGAAGTTTCCCATTCATTTCAATGGGACAAATTAAAGGAAAAAAGCTTAATATTTTAAAAAGTATAATAGTTAAAAATACCAAAAGTCATAGCAGTCGTTAGCAGAAAAAGCTGAATAGTTTAAAATTTGAACGGTGAAAATCGGCTGAAAATTGTGGAAGTAGTTAAAGTCCAAAAAACGTACGGAAGCAACTAGAATAATAACTAGAAAAAATTGCATTTCCTGCGAAAATGCTGTGTGGATGCCTTATTGCTGAAGCTGTCTGCTCAAAAAGTGAAAAAGATGAAAAGTTGCAAAAAGTTGTATGGTGGTGAAAAAAAACAAAGTTTCACCCTGAGTAGGATTCGAACCTAGCCCTGCCAGACTCAGAGCAACTACTCATCTCACTGACCCAAACTCGTTTACACAAAGAAGAGGTGGACAGCCTGACAATTCTGCTGGAATGAGCAGAAGCTGCTGAGAATTGTGCTGATAAGAGGTGAAAAGGCTGAAAATTGTGCAGAAAAGAGGTGAATCAGCAGAATTTCTGCAGAAAAGAGGCAAAGAAGCAGAAAGTTGCGCTAAAAAGAGGTGAATCAGCAGAGTTTCTGCTGAAAAGTGTTTTTTTTTCTGAAAACAGCCAAAAAACCTGGAATTTGTGCTGAAAAGGGGTGAAAAAAATGAAAATTTTGCTAAAAAGTGGTGAGGAAGCTAAAGTATACCACATCAAAGTATTTGTGGCAAAACATAATATTTCTGCCATATTGTGGTATTTGTGCAACAAAAGTTACTACATTACAACATGAATACGGATTAAAGATGAAAGAAACTGGCAACAAATTCCTCCACTACAAACCAGTCTGATACCACTGTGCAGTGTTCACGTTTACTAAGGCACTACCCAAAAGGCGCCACAAGAGGGCACTCCAACACAAGAGATGACCTATGTACACTGATGCACTTAGTAACAGTCAGCCTCCTACTTAGCCACTACGTAATACAGCGGAAATACAGTAGCAGAAATACAATGTTTTTGCAGAAACACTGTAATTTCACTCAAATACTATGAAATAGCAGTAATACTATGATTTGGCAGAAATACTATGTTTCAGTACAAATACTATGATTTGGCAGAAATACTATGACTTAGAAGTAATACTATAACAAAAGGGATTCCTCAAAATACTATGAAATTGCAGTAATTCTATGATTTGGCAGAAATACTGTACTCCGTACAAATACAATGCTTTGGTAAAAATACTATATTTTGATTTGAACTCTATGATTTGAAAAAGATGAAAGCATTGAAAAAGGTGAAAAGGCTGAAATGAGCAGAAAAGAGATGAATCAGCAGAATTTCTGCTGAAAAGAGGCAAAGAAGCAGAACGTTGCGCTCAAAAGAGGTGAATGAGCAGAATTTCTGCTGAAAAGAGGCAAAGAAGCAGAACGTTGCGCTGAAAAGAGGTGAATGAGCAGAATTTCTGCTGAAAAGAGGCAGAATTTCTGCTGAAAAGAGGCAGAAGGTTCTGTATGTAGAAAAAGAAACACGATGAACCATGTGTGAAATAAATAAAGAAATGAAATGAAAGAACAACCTGATTCTGCTCAAATTCACCAATCAGAGCTATTGCCTCTGTCTGCTTCATTAGGCTGGGTACTTGTATGTATTTCGGTCCATATTAGAAAAGCTGCTAAAATTATAAAACTTTGCAGAATTGTAATAAATGATCAATATAAATGACAGGTCTGTGATAGTGTTTAAATTTGTAATGAAAAAAAAATGTTGAAGCAAGGTGGGATTGAACCCACGACCTTTGAGCTGCAGAGCCGTGTCATTACTGATTGCGCCACCTGGTAAGGGGGCGGGCGGCTGAAAAACAAATAGATCAGCAATCAGAAATAGATCGCGGTGAGAGGCGAAAAGCGCCGTTTTTTGGAGTTACAAAACGTCGTGTAACTGAAAAACTAGGAGGGCTAGCAGAATAATTCTTGTACTGGGTGAATCAGCGGACTTTGGTGTATTTTGACTGCGATTTTCATAGCTCTTTGTACCTCCGTCGCGGAGATATGACGAGAGAAGAAACGGCTTCATTTTCAGAGTGTGAGAACTGAGAGGAGGACAGATTTCCACCCCTCAAACAAACGTAATTTATGGCTCAACGGTAAGACGAATGTAAAAACTGCTTCCACTGTGAGTGTCAGGACTGTCTGAAGATATATTGGCACAAGCCTCATGTCCTAACTTTGTTTTGTTAAAGAGATGTGACGATTTGAAAATCCCTCTCATTAGAGAATTTCAGCTCTGAATTTCAAAACCTCCACATAGGCTTTGAATGGGGATTTGTCACACCTTGTGTCACTTCGAGGGAAATTGCGAAAAAACGGTAAATCTCACAATAAAGATAGTAACATTGTCTGAAAGCCAGCAAAAATACCTACGTTTTGATGTATAATTTGTGGAGGTTGAGTGGAAATTGAGCGAGTAGCAAGAAGTTGTTCAGACATGAAGAGAAAATTCAGAACAGACCAGCACACACTCTGAGTTAATTGCATAGCAACCATAGCAACGCATGTATTTTCTGAAAAATCACAATTTTGCAACTGAAAACTTAAAGAGGTATAAAATGAAAACCGTAGAAGATCTGAAAAAGCTGAATCACACAGGAATAGCCCAATAATCTGAGAACATTTTAAAATTTGAATGGAGTTTCTAGGTGAAAATATGAGGAAGCAGTTAAGTTTCAAAACCAAGCAAGTTTTAGCAGAACTGTGGAGGTTTTCCATTTATTTCAATGGGACAAATTAAAGGAAAAAAGTGTAATATTTTAAAAAGTATAATAGTAATAAACACCAAAAGTCATAGCAGTCGTTAGCAGAAAGAGCAGAACAGTTTAGAGTTTGAACTGAGAAAATCGGCTGAAAACTGAGGGAGTAGTTAAGTGCCGAAAAACGTACGGAAGCAACTTTAAGAATATTAAAGAATAAAGAGAAACAGGAACTCAATAGTGTGGATGCCTTTGAAGGCATCCACACAACTAGAAAAATTTGCATTTCCTGCGAAAATGCAGTGTGGATGCTGGAACGCTGAAGCTGTCTGCTGAAACTAGCTGAAAAAGCTGAAAAGTTGCGGAAATTGTAAAAACTTTGCAGAATCAAAGGAACTTTGCTAAAATGTAGTAACTTAGCAGAACTGTAATATCTTAGAGGAAACATAATACCTGGCAGAAATAAAATAGCATAGCAGAACTTAGCAGAAATAGTATGATTTAGCAGAAATGCTGTATTTAGCACAAATCTCATAAAACAGCAGAATTAGTATGATTTAGCAGAAATGCAGTATTTAGCACAAATCTCATAATAAATCAGAATTAGTATGATTTAGCAGAAATGCTGTATTTAGCACAAATCTCATAAAATAGCAGAAAAAGTATGATTTAGCAGAAATGCTGTATTTAGCACAAATCTCATAAAACAGCAGAAATAGTATGATTTAGCAGAAATGCTCTATTTAGCACAAATCTCATAAAACAGCAGAAATAGTATGATTTAGCAGAAATGCTGTATTTAGCACAAATCTCATAAAAAAGCAGAAATAGTATAATTTAGCAGAAATGCAGTATTTAGCACAAATCTTATAAAAAAGCAGAAATAGTATGATTTAGCAGAAATGCTGTATTTAGCACAAATTTCATAAAACAGCAGAAATAGTAGGATTTAGCAGAAATGCTCTATTCAGCACAAATCTCATAAAAAAGCAGAAATAGTATGATTTAGCAGAAATGCTGCATTTAGCACAAATACTGAAAAGCAGCAGAAATGTTATGTCTTAGCACAATAGTAATAACTTAAATAGAAAAATTGGAAAAGCAAAATAGACAGCTGAAAAATTCTTGAACATGCTAAGGGACACTCAAATGTAATTGTTAAATGAAAAAAGAATCAGCAAAAAAAAGTATAACAGTCACACAATCACAAATATGGACACATATGGAAACACACAAGCACAGAGAGACACACAGGATCAAATTCAGTCAACAAGTCTAAATCTATTAAATTAAAATCATACAATAAGATGCTTCAATATAAATTCTCTCTCGCCCTCACTATCTCTCTCTCTTTGTCACACACACACACACACACACACACACACACACACACACACACACATACACACACACACAGGGAGAGAACAGCACGTTTGTAGGTCATTCAAGCAGCCTGGGAGCTACTAAAGTTGAATCCACCAATCAGAGAGGCTGTGTACTTTTTCCCGCCAAAACAGGTGCAACTGCTTACATATACGCAGCATAGAGAGAGCCAAACACACAGGGTCTATGCCAGTCAACCAGTCTGAATATATTAAATTTCTATCCACCAATGAGATGCTGCCCTAAAAAGGTCTTTGTGTTTGTCTTTCTTTCTCTTTCTCTCTCTCTCTCTCTCTCCCTCCCTCCCTGTCTCTCTCTCTCTCTCTCTCTCTCTCTCCCTCCCTCCCTGTCTCTCTCTCTCTCTCCCTCCCTCCCTGTCTCTCTCTCTCTCTCTCTCTCTCTCTCTCTCACACACACACACACACACACACACACACACACACACACAGCAGCAGCAAGTGAACAGCATGATTCTAGGTCAGTAAAACAGCTGTGAGCTTCTCAATTTGAATCCACCAATCAGAGAGGCTGTGTGCTTTTTCCCGCCAAAACTGGTGCACCAAGTGCAGGCTTTTACACATGCAGCACAGAGAGAGAAAGGATTTTTGCAGTCTATTTCTCATAGTGAGAACTCCCCTCAAACAAACAGCCATAAATTCCTAACCGTAGGGGCTAAAACAGTACTTCTTAGACCGTTTTGTTCAGAAGACATGGGGGAATCTTGAAATGTTGACCATTTAAAATACAAATATGAAATATTAAAGATATATGACATAGATGATTGGTTGGCTTAGAAGCCATGAATGACCCAATATGCAAATTTGAATGTGCCAGGGCTTAGATATGATTGGTTGTCTTAGAAGCCATGAAGCCAACAATATGCAAATTTGAATGTGCCAGGGCTCAGATATGATTGCTTGTCTTAGAAGCCATGAAGGCCCCAATATGCAAATTTGAATGTGCCAGGGCTCAGATATGATTGGCTGGCTGGGAAGCCGTCCAGGTCCTGATAGGTAAGTTTGAATATTACAGTCCTTACAGAGGACTGACTCCCTGGGGACCTGGCAGAAATATATAGAAATACAATGATTACCCAGAAATACTGCATTTAGTAGAAATACTATGTTTTAGCACAAATATTATAAAATGGCAGAAATACTATAATTAAGCAGAAATATTATATTAAGTTCAAATCCTCTAAAATAGCAGAAATAGTATGATTTAGCAGAAATGCTGTATTTAGCACAAATACTGTAAATGAGCAGAAATGCTATGACTTAGCACAATACTAATAAGTTAAATAGAAAAATTGGAAAAGCAAAATGGACAGCTGAAAAAATCCTGAACGTGCTAAGGGTCCCTCAAATGTAATTGTTAAATGAAAAAAAATCAGCAAAAAAAAAGTATAACAGTCACACAATCACAAATATGAATACATATGGAAACACACAAGCACAGAGAGACACACAGGATCAAATTCAGTCAACCAGTCTAAATATATTTGATTTAAATCATACAATAAGATGCTCCCATAAAAAGTCTCTCTCTCTCTCTCTCTCTCTCTCTCTCTCTCTCTGTGACACACACACACACACACACACACACACACACACACACACACACGCACACACACACAGGGAGAGAAAATCAAGTTTCTAGGTCAGTCAAGCAGCCTGGGAGCTGCTAAATTTGAATCCACCAATCAGAGAGGCTGTGCACTTTTTCCCGCCAAAACAGGTGCACCTCTTCTTACACACACGCAGCACAAAGACAGGATTTCTGCAGTCTATTTCTCATAGTCAGGACTCCCCTCAAACAAATGGCTATAATTTTCTAACCGTAGGGGCTAGAACAGTCATTCTTACACCGTTTTGATCAGAAGAGATGGGGGAATCTTACAGTGTTGACAATTTATCATTAAAATATGAATTATTGAAGATATTTGACTTCTAATGCACCATAACTGAGTAGAGGCAAGCGAAAACTCCCTTGACTCGCCCTCAAACAACGCTTTCTAACTCGAAATCTATTTGGAGTATTGATATCATTCTTTCACCGTAAGAGACAGCAGGCTTTGTTGAACAGTCATGGAAATTTTCAGGTCTCTGTGGAAATCTATCAAAAAGATATGACGAGAGAAAAAAGTGCCTCATTTCCAGAGTTTGAAATCTGAAGAAATCTGAGCGAGGGACAAATTTCCTACCCTCAAACAAACCCAATTCATGGCCAAATGGTAATAGATGAGAAAATAATTCTTGAATTGTGAGCGTCAGGAGTGTCTGAAGATATATTGGCACAAGCCTCATGTCTTAACTTCGCTTCGTTCGGGAGATATGACGATTCGAAAATGCCTCTCATTACAGAAATCAAGCGGTGATTTTAAACGAACTCTCCATTGACTTTCTATGGGGATTTTTGAGACTTTGTGTTGGTCTGAGGAGATTTGCCAAAATTCTATAAATCCCACAACAATTATAGTGACATTTTCTGAAAGCCAGCAAAAATACCTACGTTTTGATGTATAATATGTGTGGGTTGAGTGAAAATTGAGCGAGCAGCAAGAAGTTGTTCGGACATGAAGAGAAGACTGCAAAACTTACAGTGGCTCACTGAAAGCCAAGTGCATAGCAACCATAACAACGCATGTATTTTGTGAAAAATCACAAAAATGAAACTCAAAAGTTAAAGAGGGACAATATGAAAATGGTAACAGATATGAAAAAGCTGAATCATACATGAATAGCAGAAAAATTTGTGAACATTTTAATGTTTGAATGGTTGTTCTAGGTGAAAGTATGAGGAAGTAGTTAAGTTTCAAAAACAAGCAAGTTTTAGCAGAATTGCGGAAGATTTCCATTCATTTCAATGGGACAAAAAAAAGCATAAAAAGCTTAATATTTTAAAAAGTATAATAGCAAAAAATACCAAAAGTCATAGCGCACATTAGCAGAAATAGCAGAATAGTTTAAAATTTGAACGGTGAAAATCGGCTGAAAATTGTGGAAGTAGAAAAGTGCCAAAGAAAGTGCAAAAGTGGCAACTAGAATAACTAGAAAAATTTGCATTTCCTGCGAAAATGCAGTGTGGATGCTGGAACGCTGAAGCTGTCTGCTGAAACTAGCTGAAAAAGCTGAAAAGTTGCAGAAATTGTAAAAACTTTGCAGAAGCAAAGGAACTTTGCTAAACTGTAGTAACTTAGCAGAACTGTAATATCTTAGAGGAAACATAATACTTGGCAGAAATACAATAGCATAGCAGAACTTAGCAGAAATATTGTAACTTACCAGAAACACGATAAATTCTCAAAAATACAAAAATTTAGGAGAAATAGTATAAGATAACAGACAGAATATATTTAGCCAAACATTCTTAAACATTACAGAAATAGTATGATTTAGAAAAACAGTACGACATAGCAGAAATGCTGTGATTTACCAGAGGCACTGTAATATACTATTAATATTGAAATTTTAAATAAATACTATGTTTTAGCAAAAATACTCCAGTTTAGCACAAATATTATAACATAGCAGAAATACTATTCTATAGCAGAAATGCTATATTTAGAAAGAAAAATATAATATAGTAGATATACTATGATTTAGCAGAAATCCTACAATATAGCTTAATAACAATGATTTAGAACAGATACTATGATTGAGCAGAATAGTAATAACTTAAGTGAAAATATTGGAAAGGTAAAATGACAAGCTGAATAAGAAGGAACATGGTTAAGTTCGCTCAAAACTAATTTTTGTTCACCTGTGAAAAAAATAAAATAACAATACATTTAGAAAAAAAAAACTAAGAACAGCCAACAGATACACACAAAATGAAATATGTATACACAAATCAACAAATACACACAAATGTACAGAGAGAGACACACAGACAGGGTCTATGCCAGTCAACCAGTCTGAATATATTATATTTTTATCCAACAATGAGATGCTGCCCTAAAAAGGGTCTTTGTGTTTGTCTTTCTTTCTCTCTCTTTCTCTCTCTCTCTCTCTCTCTCTCTCTCTCACACACACACACACACACTCACACACACACACATAAACAGCAGCAGCTGCAAGTGAACAGGGTCTGTTAACAGCATGTTTCTAGGTCATACAAACAGCTGTGACCTTCTCAATTTGAATCCACCAATCAGAGAGGCTGTGTGCTTTTTCCCGCCAAAACTGGTGCACCAAGTGCAGGCTTTTACACATGCAGCACAGAGAGAGACTGGATTTCTGCACTCTATTTCTCATAGTGAAGACACATCTCAAACAAATGGCTATAATTTCCTAACCGTAGGGGCTAGAATGGTCATTCTTACACTGTTTTGTTCATAAGAGATGGGGGAATCTTCAAGTGTTGACAATTTATCATTAAAATATGAATTATTGAAGATATTTGACTTGCAATGCACCATAACTGAGTAGAGGCGAAGCGAAAAATGCCTTGACTTGCCCTCAAACAACGCTTTCTAACTCTAATTCTATTTGGAGTATCGATATCATTCTTTCACCGTAAGACACAGCAGGCTTTGGTGAACAGTCAGGAAATTTTCAGGTCTCAGGTCTAACATTTGTCTGTTCAGAAGAGATGGGGGAATCGTCAAGTGTTTTCTTTTTTTTTTTTTTTTTTTAATATGAATAATTATAGATATATGACATAGATGATTGGTTGTCTTAGAAGCCATGAATGCCCCCATATGCAAATTTGAATGTGTCAGTCCTCGGATATGATTGGCTGGTTGGGAAGTCGTGCAGGCCCTGATATGTAAATTTGAATATTACACTCCTCACAGAGGATTAGCTCCCTGGGGGGCTGGCAGAAATATATAGAAATACAATGATTACCCAGAAATACTGCATTAAGTAGAAATACTATGTTTTAGCACAAATACTATAAAATGGCAGAAATACTATAATTAAGTAGAAATACTATATTAAGTACAAATCGTATAAAATAGCAGAAATAGTATGATTTAGCACAAATGCTCTATTTAGCACAAATCTCATAAAAAAGCAGAAAAAGTATGATTTAGCAGAAATGCTGTATTTAGCAAAAATCTTATAAAATAGCAGAAAAAGTATGATTTAGCAGAAATGCTCTATTTAGCACAAATGCTGAAAAGCAGCAGCAATGCTATGACTTAGCACAATAGTGATAACTTAAATAGAAAAATTGGAAAAGCAAAATGGACAGCTGAACAAATGCTGAACATGCTAAGGGTCCCTCAAATGTAATTGTTAAATGAAAAAAAATCTGTAAAAAAAAGTATAACAGTCACACAATCACAAAGATGGACAAGTATAGAAACACACAAGCACAGAGAGACACACACAGGATCAAATTCAGTCAACCAGTCTAAATATATTGAATTTAAATCATACAATAAGATGCTCCCATAAAAAGGCTCTCTCTCTCTCTCTGTGTCACACACAAACACACACACACACACACACACACACACACACACACACACACACACACACACACACACACACACGCACACACACACACACACACACACACACAGAGGGAGAGACAAGCAAGATTCTAGGTCAGTCAAGCAGCCTGGGAGCTGCTTAATTTGAATTCACCAATCAGAGAGGCTGTGTGCTTTTTCCCGCCAAAACTGGTGCACCAAGTGCAGGCTTTTACACACACAGACACAGAGAGAGACAGGATTTCTGCAGTGTATTTGTCATAGTGAGCATTCCCCTCAAACAAATGGCCATAATTTCCTAACCGTAGGGGCTAGAACGGTCATTCTTACACCGTTTTGTTCAGAAGAGATGGGGGAATCTTAAAGTGTTCACGATTTATCATTAAAATATGAATTATTAAAGATATTTGACTTGTAATGCACCATAACTGAGTAGAGGCGAAGCAAAAACTGCCTTGACCTGCCCTCAAACAACGCTTTCTAACTCTAAATCTATTTGGAGTATCGATATCATTCTTTCACCGTAAGAGACAGCAGGCTTTGGTGAACAGTCATGGAAATTTTTAGGTCTCTGTGGAAATCCAAAAAAAAGATATGACGAGAGAAAAAAGTGGTTCATTTCCAGAGTTTGAAATCTGAAGAAATCTGAGCGAAGGATGAATTTCCTACCCTCAAACAAGTGTAACTCATCTCAGAACGGTAATAGGTGAGAAAATAACTCTTGAATTTTGAGCGTCAGTAGTGTCTGAAGATATACTGGGACAAGCCTCATGTTTTAACTTCACTTCATTAAGGAGATATGACGATTCGAATATGCCTCTCATGACAGGAATCAAGCGGTGATTTTGAACAAACTTTCCATTGACTTTGTATGGAGACTTTTCCGACCTTGTGTTGGTCTGAGGAGATTTGGCAAAATTCTATAAATCCCACAACAATGACAGTGACATTTTCTGAAAGCCAGCAAAAATACCTACGTTTTGATGTATAATTTGTGGAAGTTGAGTGAAAATTGAGCAAGTAGCAAGAAGTTGTTCGGACATGAAGAGAAGACTGCAAAACTTACAGTGGCACACTGAAAGCCAAGTGCATAGCAACCATAACAACGCATGTATTTTGTGAAAAATCACAATTTTGCAACTCAAAACTTTAAGAGGGATAAAAATAAAACGGTAAAAGATTTGAAAAAGCTGATTTATACCTGAATAGCCCAATAATTTGAGAACATTTTAAAGTTTGAATGGTTGTTCTACGCGAAAATATGAGGAAGTAGTTAAGTTTCAAAAACAAGCAAGTTTTAGCAGAATTGTGGAAGTTTCCCATTCATTTCAATGGGACAAATTAAAGGAAAAAAGCTTAATATTTTAAAAAGTATAATAGTTAAAAATACCAAAAGTCATAGCAGTCGTTAGCAGAAAAAGCTGAATAGTTTAAAATTTGAACGGTGAAAATCGGCTGAAAATTGTGGAAGTAGAAAAGTGCCAAAAAAAGTGCAAAAATTGGCAACTAGAATAATAAAGTAGGATAAAGAATAAAGAGAAACAGGAACTCAATAGTGTGGATGCATAAAGCATCCACACAATAATAATAAAGTATAATAATAATAATAAAGAATAAAGAGAAACAGGAACTCAATAGTGTGGATGCCTCCAGCATCCACACAATAATAAAGAATAAAGAGAAACAGGAAAACAATAGTGTGGATGCCTTAAAGCATCCACACAATAAAGAGAAACAGGAACTCAATAGTGTGGATGCATAAAGCATCCACACAATGAATGTGTTTGGAGGAACCTGAATAAATCTACTGGGTGAACAGTGGGTTGGATTACAGTGAATTACAGGCGCAGCAGTCGCAGTAAAATACAGACACAAACACTTGTCGATAACAAAGCTACATCCAGCTTTGCTTTGTGCGCGAGGCCCTGCTTTTGGTGGGAAGTTCACTTGTTACAGCAGCACAGTGGACTAAAAGAAAAGCTGAGTGAGAGATATATTAGAAAAAATAAAAACAAAATAAAATAAATAAGAAAAATAGTGTGGAAAAATGTGATGGTTACTTTATGCAGTCAAATACACATTGTTTCTTTTTTATAAGTATATAATAATAATAATATAGATGTATTTTTAAAAAGCAGCAAGCTGATCTTTTTGCCACCTCCTATTATTCACACACTGCAGATGTAATGTTGTGAAGGAGAGGTGTGCTCACACACACACACACACACACACACATGCAGTGAAACGTAGGTGATCAATAGAAGTGAAAGGCCAACGTTGTTCTTTGAATAAATAGGAGCCTAGACTCCAAATAAGATTACTATGGATGCGTAACATGTTGGAGGCAATAAGCCAAGCAGATGATCATCATGCTGAACAACACAAACACTACATGCCACAGTTTTGGTAGAGGGGACCTGATGTTGAATCTCGTCTTAGAGCTATCATTCTGAATATTCACAGATACATTTATAGGCAGAGAGAGCAAGCTGGGGCAGGACGTGCAGCAGGTGAGGGTGGATAGAGACAGAAGTGTGCTAACAAGTGAAACGTGTGTGCAGAAGATGGAAGGAGCACTCCGAGGAGCCGATGAAGGTGGAAAATGAGAAGTGGAGCACGGATGGAGGACAATTAGCGAATCAGGATGTGCAGAGCATTAGTAAGGAGGAAGTGAGGGCAGCTATGAAGAGCATCGACAGTGAAAATGTGGTTGGTTCAGGTGACACACCTGTGCAGGTACAGAGATGTCTAGGACAGACAGAGTGGAGTTTTCTACCCACAGTTTCGGGGAGTGAGAGGATGCCTGCAGAACGGAGAAGAACTGTACTGGTGCTGATTTTCAAGAACAAGGGTGATGTGCAGCTAGCAAACCATAACCATGAAGCTGTGGGAGAGAATTAATGAAGGGGGGTCAAGACGAGAGGTGACGATCTGTGAGCAGCAGTCAGGCTTCATCCAGAGAAACAGCACTACAGACGTCAGGGATCCAAGAGAAGAACTGTGGAGCTGTGTGAGGAAGCCCGGAGTGGCAGAGCAGTCTGTGTGGACAGGATGTACGAGGAGGGCGAGAGGGGGTGAGGTGCGTGGCAGGAGTGACAGATGGGTCAAAGACGGGATCGGCGACCGCTGAAAGGAGCAGCCAGAAGGAGATCATTTGGAGTTACTCAAGTGACCACAAACTAATTACAGTCTTAACGCACAATTCTACAGATCCCTGAAGACCATTAGCGGGATGTTTTTGTTTACTTAAGTGCTCAAGATGATCATTTCAGGATTTAAAAAGAGAAAGTCTTGTGATATCTTAGAGTGATGCTACAGGTGGAGAAAACGATGCAGTACGGTTCATTTATGCTGTTGTTGGCTTAAAGGTCTTAATATTTTGAGTATAAACATCTTCAAATTCATCTTAAAAATGCTTTTCACACAGTACTAGTACACCTAGTAGTGGGTCTGATGTGTTGCCATCTGCATACTGATCATTCCAGGCAACATTTTTCCAATCTTCTCAATTTTGGTGAAGCCCAAAGTTTTGTTGTCAGCTGACAGGAGCTATGAACTGTCCTTTAAATGAACTCAGTGCAGCCATTCTCAGGCTGAACATTAGCAGTAGACAGGTTTTATTACTACCTGAAGGCACAGTAGTAAGGTGTGCTTGGGTTCTTACATCATTACCGTTAGTACATAACTAATCCAAATGTGGAACATCCACGTGTGGATAATAACACTAAATGTGCTGCATGACAGTGGAGACGCGTGCAGGGCAGCAGGGTGTAGCTGGCTCCAGTGACAAACTGGTTCATGGACAGGTAATGGCTTTCTTTCCAAATGAATGTTAAACAGCTTCTGTTATGACTGCATGACAGAAGCATAACAGCATCCTTTGTCCAGCGTGTCCATCATCCTCCACTGCACATGTCCAAACCATCTGAGCCTTGCTCCTCCAGTGTTGGTCTATTTAAACCTAAACCAGGATCTTTTTGTAAACGCCACAAAATAGTTTTATGCAAATACTTTGGGCGCATAATCCAAACCAACTCATGCGTGAAAACACCGAATAACGCAGAAGATTTCTGGCAGAAAGCCAAAATGGAAACTCCGCCGACTAGTGGCAGCTGCGGGACCAACACTTCCTGTCAGAGGCGCGCTTAGATCCATTGCGAACGCCAAGTTGATTTTTGTTATTGTTCGCAATAGTACCAGGAAGTACACTGTCAGAACCTACAAAATAAAAGCACCACATCTCAATTGGCAAATCCAGCTGTTGACACCCCATGACATATATAAATACACTTCTCAAGACCCGTACCAATCATTTTAGGCCAAGCAAAAAGATGAACCCTGTGTATTTGTAAAAATTAAAAATATAATGTCAACATAGTTTAAGCAACATTTTGGAATTGCAAAATTAAAATAGTACTACCACTACTACTATACCTACTACACTACTATTACCATTACTATTATTATTATTTTTTAAAATTATTATTATTAGTAGTATTAGTAGTAGTAGTAGTAGAATTTCGCACTTTTGCTGCAGAAAAAAGTTTTTGTCTTTAAAGGGCCCCACTAGAATGGACCTATACAGTACTGTATGTAGTAAAGTGGGCCCCGTGAATAATAGAGGTGTGTGAATAAAATAATAATAATAATTAACAATACAACAACTTTTGTATCTTTATCATCTTCATTTTAATATCATTTTTGAAAGGGTCATATAAGGTATTATACTTTTAAGGATAAATATGTACTATCTTGTTCTTGTGCTGATGCATTTTCTTGTGTTTTCTACAGTCATTGTATGTGACCAATTATTTCCATGAGTTTAATGTGCTTTTATTTTGTAGACGTCGGCCGGAAGCTTCCGTTTCCGTACTGTAGCGCGTGAACCTGACGGCGGCGAGTGTAGTCAGGCGGCGGAGGCACGCGCGCATAGGCTTTGCACACACACACAAAGAAAGGTATCTAACAGGAGATATTTGTATAACGGCTCATAATATTGTAACACTGTGTGTCGTGTGTATGTTGCGGAGGGCGTTAGTTTGACAAATGCGCCCTTTAATCGTCAGAGGAGAGTTTAGGACTGTGTGCATCCTGTGGCTGGGTCAGTGTCGACGGATGTAGCTTTAAAAATGCGAGGAAAAGCTTTGAGCGAACGGCGGGTTCTGTTTGTTTCTTTCTGACGTCGGAATGTGAGGCCTGAGAAGCAGCTTGACAGCACCGAAGGAGCTTCCTGACTCCTTTATCCGAAAGTTTCCCGCAGCTGAACATTGTTGAGGTGTAGCATCGGGGTTCGACTGCGACATCGCCCCGTCGATGCGTTTCTGCTTTTCCACCCACAGGTCGGTGTGAGGTGGTGTTTTGGTCCCTGGTGTTGACCAGAGCCGGGCCCAACTGCTCCATCAGATGGTTTCCTTTGTCGCAGCCCAACAAGCTAAAAATAACAGCCAACATTAGCTAAGGTCACAGAGGGAAGTGTTCCTCACATGGGGAGGATTTAAACTAGTCCAACCAGTTTACTCGGCCAGTGTCTGCTCCAGGCCTGATTCGTAATGTGATGGAAGCAGCCATGGCTGCACACTATAGCTTTACAGTATATAGATAGAAAACGCCAACCTGTTACAGTTAACGCATGTATCCTATGAACATTTCTATGTTTCAGTGCAGTTAGAGCTTAAACTCAGTGGCAGCCGTGTTAGTGGGCAGTGTCAGCTGTAGTAGCAGGATTTTAATACGTCAGAATATTTTCGTTTTATTATGAAATATCATTTTAAAATTAATGTTCATTTCCCAGGCTCGGTATGTCGGATGAAGATTCCCGTGCCAGCACAAGCTCTTCCTCTTCTTCCTCTTCGACCCATCAGCAGCAACAGCAGGAGGCAAACCCCCCAAAGAAAAGGGACAGTAAAGCCAGCATGAGCAAAACCTCCAAACATCTGTCCACCAGTGCTAAGAGGTGAGTGCAGTGATGCTGGGTGGAGTAGAAGAGCTTTACGGGTGCCTGTGATGTCACACAAAAATAAGCTGGCAGGGTGGAAAGTTTGACGTGACTGTTACAGGCGTCGGTTTGTGGTGATTTTTGCAGAGTAGCTTTGTTTCTGGTTATCGTCATTCCTCTTTGTGGACTTACAGTAACGCATTTTACTGACTCTGATCTGATTTTGCAGAATTCAGAAGGAATTGGCTGACATCACATTGGACCCTCCACCAAACTGCAGGTGAGTCATTTGTAACACCTGGCTCACTGACGTGTGTTTCAGTGGCGCTGTGGTCGGTTATCTTCTCGAATAAAGACTTTATGATCTGTCACAAGTTAGTTTTTCAGTGCACAGAATTCTTTAGTCATGTTCATGTCGACGTCTGTTTGCCAGAGTGGAATAAAAATAAGACCTGTTTGTGGGCTAACAAATGATTGGTGAGCACTTCCTAATTAGATCCTGATATAGTGCTCTTTCTTAACGGTCTTATTTGTGGTTGTTGAACAAGAAAAACCAACTTCTAACCTCATGATTATGTCAGAATATCACTGAAAACGCTGAGTCATTTAAAATGAAAATAAAATAACCAGGCTACACTGAAAGCAGACTGTTTTCTAGCTGACTGGAGGGAAAATCAAAAGCTGTCCAGGTGGGGGTCTTTATCTACGTCTGCTCGGTGTACATCTGTGGAACCTAGAGGTCTGGAGGAACAGGCTCCTGGTGGGGATTCAAGTGTCCTGCTGGTGGAACAGCTTGTTTGCCAAATGCGGTGTGTCTGGCAGGTGCTGCAAAAGTGAATGATGAGCATGTGCTGCATGTGGCGCAGCTACTGGAAGTCTCCTGCTATTATTTAACATCCTGTATGCTGCCGAGGAGTTTCAGTCAGCTTCCTTAAGTCTGTTTGTTAGGCATATCATCATGGGATTGATTCTTCTGTGCCGCTGAAGTGAAGCCAGTACAGGTTTTTTGTTTTTGTTGACACAGTAAGTACTCCGAGCCGAGCCAGGTGTTGGAAGGTACGAGGCTCTGGCTGACTCGATGCCCCCTTTACAGCTTCTCCCAGCAGGTTATTGGCTGCAAAGTAGGAGGGGTTCAAGTAGGAGGGGTTCATGTAGGAGGGGTTCATGTAGGAGGGGTTCATGTCTGTATCTGCAGTCATGATATCTGGACATTAAAGGCAAGGTGGTGTTATTGGCAAGGTTTTGCAGTCAGGCTCTTTCACCAGGTACGTGTGTGTGTGTGGTGTGTGTGTGAGAGAGACCCTTGTACCCCTTGTTTTTTTGTTTTTTCCATACAAACCAAGTAGAAAATAGCTCGACTCCTCATAAACCAAACATATTATCACAATGCATGTTAACTTCAGTACAATGTTGGCTCCTTTTTCTGCTTTCTTAGTTATGCGACTGACCATGACCTGTAGTTGGAGCTGTTGTAGGAGTAAAATCCCTTTGCTCCCCTATTATCTGTAACATAAGTAAAGCTGTGTTATATTCCTCTTCCTTATTCTCATACTCTTCTTCCAGCATCTCTTGTAGAAATACTTTTTCTTTATTCCTAAGCTGTTTTTACCCCTCAGCTGTGAATGGCTGATGGGCTGTAGTTGAAGTTGGTGTAAACCTGCAGTTCAGAGATAGAAGACATGACAAATACAAAAGCCTTGATTAGCTTCTAACAGCAAATGTGGAACAGCTCACATCCAACACACTGAACTTGTGCATAACAAGACCTCTTTACCCACTGACCCTTAAACTATGTTTCCACTGTTCCTTTAATATCCAGAGAGCTCATCAAACTGATTAGCCCACACTTGCACTGAACCAGTCTTTGTTCAGCCTGCACCAGTATCTCCATTGTGCTTCAGCCGGTGAGTTGAGGATGTGATAAGCTTTTTATGGGATGGGGACTCTGCTGGGCGTCCAGGTGGACAACCTGGACAACCAAGTTTGTGAATGCTTTTAGCTCAAGTGTTTAAAATTGATACCACAGGTGCATCTACTAAAAGTCTTGGGCGAGGTTGAATCCCAGAGTCCGGCTAGGTAGTGATCAGTAATGTTCCCAGGCTCCTTCACAGGCTTCTTGGCTGTTCAACATCATCCTTTGATTTACTGCAGGTTCAGTCCTCAAGTTATTTATTTCGTTTTGTATAGAAATGAAGGGCCAAGCACGTCAAAGAGAACAAAACATGAAGAAGAAAATCTGAGTGGTGTTTAACATTCTCACCGTGCTCCTCAGATTAGCTTCTAATCTGTCACAATGCCGTCTTTGTTTTGACTGAGCTGCTGCTGTTCTCTCTTTAGTTGTCTTTAGAAGATGGAAATGATTTTGAAACTTTTATTTTTTCAGACAGAACTCTATTTAGTGACATCAGCGACATTGTTCACACCGGACCGAGCAAATTTAAGATGAGTGTGTGCGTGCGTGCGTGTGGCGTGCGTGCGTGTGTGTGTGGCGTGCGTGTGGCGTGCGTGTGTGGCGTGCGTGTGGCGTGCGTGTGTGTGGCGTGCGTGCGTGCGTGTGGCGTGCGTGCGTGTGGCGTGCGTGCGTGTGGCGTGCGTGCGTGTGTGTGTGTGGCGTGCGTGTGTGCGTGTGGCGTGCGTGCGTGCGTGTGGCGTGTGGCGTGCGTGCGTGTGTGTGTGGCGTGCGTGCGTGTGGCGTGCGTGCGTGTGTGTGTGTGGTGCGTGCGTGTGTGTGTGGCGTGCGTGCGTGTGTGTGTGTGTGGCATGCGTGCGTGTGGCGTGCGTGTGTGTGTCCTCTCAGACTGAATCATTCTGTTCAGTTTCACAGTTTAGAGAAAAACTGTTCCTGCACATCATGATCAGTAGGTTTGGGTTCTTCCTGCTTCATTTGGAATCTGCTCATCAGAGTATGAGCCAGCTGTGCACTGCAGATGTTGCTCACATGCTGTTGAGTCACTTTGGTTGTCGTCTCATTTCTGTCAGAACCCCGTTTCCCCTCTTAAAATGGACATTGGAGAGAAGTCTTGTGACTAGTTTCCCTCGTCGTCAGCACTCCTCTGTTAACAATAAGACACTGACCACTGGGAGTCCTGCACACGCCCCCTTTTCCTTTACTACAGCCCTGCAGCCGTCACAGGCGTACTGCCTCCTGCTCTGTGCTGGTTTCATTCACTGTTTCATTCCTGTTTTTCTCCATGCTGCCTCTTTGATTTAGTGCTTACTTCCCAATTCTCACCCTTTTCTCTCGTCCTTGTCTTGTGCTTGCAAACATCATATCTCCTCTTGGGATGTTGCCAGATTCCTGACGTTCCATAGTCAGTGCACAGGGAAGCTGAGGAATGTTTCAAGCTGTGTACAGTAGGGTATTTAGTGCTGCAGAGGATTGGTAATGATTTATTTTAACATTTTCTGTGTCTTGTTGGTTCTCCTAATCACATAGCTACAGAAACAGGCAGTTCCTAATGTGAGCCACATGTACATGAGCCCTCTGTTTAATAACAGTGGCCATCTCGGTCCACGTGTCTTCAACAGTTTCTCTACAGCTATAAAAAAGCCTCCTCCCCAGTCTTTCCACTTCCTTCACCTTTGACAGCCTCATAAAGCAGTGCTGAGCTGCTGCACAGATATAAGTCTGCACATGGAGACTTTCACTTCCTCTAACCTGTCAGCAGCTGACGCCGCTGGGTTTTGATACCTTCTTTGGACCAAGTAACATGTATGTGTGACGGATAATGAAATTTCCCCTTGTGGGACTAATAAAGGTATATCAATAATCTGAGCATTAAATATATAAGCAGTTTAGAAGCCATATAAATACATCTGAGCATTTGGCAGCTTTTGTTCAGATACCTTTTGTTTTCCACATGGAGAAGGTCTGAGTGTGCTGCGAGTGACAGATGGGTTTAAGATGGAGGTGGGATTAAATCACGGATTGACCCTGAGCACCTCATTGTTTGCAGTGGTGATGGACAGGTTGACAATGAGGTCAGGGAGGACTCTCAGAAGGCTGTGATGCTTGTGGTCTGTAGTGAGCAGAGAGCCGTACAGGCGGAGGCACATGAGAGGGAGACGGTTATAACAGCCAAGCTGCGAGCAGTAGAGGAAGTGGAGGTGGGTTTAAAAACCTGTGAAAGAGAAAGTTTACAAGGTGGAGATGGCGAAGCTGGAAGTAGCAGAGTTGAAGATGCTAAGATTTACAGACTGAACAAGATTAGACAGAAGTGCTTAAGAGGGACAGCTCAGGTGGAGCATTTCAGAGACCCTATTAGAGGTGACGTGGTTTGGACGTGTGCAGGGAGGGATGGTGGATAAAGGATGAATACGGCGCTCCATCCTCCCCTTGTTGATGGAAGGAAATGGATGGGACAGTTAATGAGTACACCTACAGTAGTGCTGTACTACTGTAGGTGTACTCGTGGTCAAAAGTAAACAGGCACGTTCTTTTTTGATTTATGCTTTTAAGAAGGTATTGAAAGCTTTTATAGCCTGTGAAAGAGTTTTGGAGCCTGTGTGGGTTCGATGGGAGGCTGTACGTGTCTGGACGTTTTCCTCAATTATTGATTTCCACTTTATTTGAGCCTAAAATAGAGTTTTTGTTTTAGGATGGATGATGTATCACTCTGGAATCGTTTTCAGTGAGGCAGTATCAGCGCTACAACATGATATTCGTTTTGCATCATCTTCATAAAGCACTGAGAGAACATTTACAGGCTGATGCCGTTAGATTAAATTGGAGGTACTGTAGGGAGCGTGGAGCTGTTGCATTGAGTCTCCTCTCTGCAGTCATTGGACTGTCTCAGTCAGGCAGCTTATTACAGTGTTTCTGAGAGAGCGAGCAAAGTTTTGAGCAGAGTAAGAGGCTCATTCAAACATGAGCGTTGATTAATGTGGACTCTGTGCTGAGGCAGGAATATTGGGAAAAGGGAACAGTCCTCAGCGTGGGCTTTGAGTGTGACAAGAAGGCTGTGTACAGGGTAACAATGCCAGAGGACCACAGCCTGATACAAGATACACACTGATACTGAATCACTTCAGGGTTTATTGGAGGTTTATGTAATGCTATTCATTACCCAGATGTAACTAATTAGAGGGAGACCATCAGCCTTGCTCAGTATTTGTCTGGATGAATGAACTGCATTAGGGCTTCATCCTGCCAAATGAAGCATCTCTCCACACTTTTTACTAATTCATCAGCTCATGAATTACTCCGTTCCAGCTTTTCCTTTCCCAGTGTTGACAGTATTGATATCATAATCCTGGCCTTTCTTGATTTCAGTTGTTATTGAGAGAGAAGCGACATATGCAGCGTTGTTTTCAACTAACAGTGCTGTTAGTGCAGTGAAAGCAAGCACGCGGTTCAGTCTATACCCAGGATACTCTCAGCTGTGATGATGTCAGTGTTCGGCTTCATTTGTTTACGCAGACACTTGAGATTGCAGAAATGCTGCGTGTGGGCGCGCTCGCTAACACAGCCACTGTTGCATTTTTTCCAACACCAAAAAAACAAATCGAGGTGCTGCAGTCGGTTTTGTTCTGGAACCTTTGAACCATCCGCCGGATATTTGTCATATGGGAACGTGGCCATAATAAGAGACCTGTGCGTTGTATTTACTTTGTAAGACACACACACTGATGTTGTCTAGTTTGTGATCCTGTTATTTTGCAGTCAGGGAAAATCCCTATGCCACTTCATATGTTCATCCCATAGGTGATTAAAAACAAGTTGTCAGTTCAGTCACACATCTGTCCATCCTTCCTTCCTTCCTTCCTTCCTTCCTTCCTTCCAACAGTTAAGAGGAGATAAATTGATGAAACAGGGACCTGTGTCTGGAATCGGTTACATTCTGTGGCATACACTAAACAGCCTACTACTGTCTGATTTATTAATTTGATTTCACACAGTGTGGAGACACTTTAGTTTTTATAGATCGGGAGGTCATTGTGTGTGCTGTGGATGTTTCCAGTATGTTGTCCTCTGCTCAGTGTTGGTTAGACGGCTGCATGTCTGTTAAAGGTTAAAGACAAACACGAAACAGCTGAAACGTTCTTACAGTGCATGTGTGCAGAAAGGTCACCAGAGAAGGGCTCCCATATTGAAAGGAATGACAACAGTGATGGAGTATTATTGCCCACACAAAGCACTGAGTGGGCTTTATGTTCACAAAGAGGAGGTGCAGCCTCACCTGTACATTTAAGAAACCTCAGTCTGGTTGATTTAGTGGGAAGTAAGGCTGTGTGATGTATCGAATATACTCGATGTATCACGATGGTTACTATGGCTTTCTCCTAACCATTGAGTATAGGTTACCATGGAAATATTAAGCTTTCTGCACGTCATTCACTGTGAGGCTTTTTCTTCTCCCACACGCTGTGAATGCATCAATTAATCCCCCCTCCCAACCAGAAAATGTTCTACCCTGCGAGCACGCGTTTCTCAGTTTGGATTTTGATGTCGAACAAAATGCGACAATCTGCAAAATATGCTGTGAAACTATTGCTGCAAAAGGGAGCAGCACCACGAAATTATTCCACCAGCTGAAAAGTCATCCACTGCAAAATGAAGACAGTTTTAAACGTGAACGTCTCCCCACACACTAGTGGTGCAACGGATCACAGTTGATCCGAAATTCGAACCGATCCCACTCCACGGTGATCCGAAGTATGTGTATGGTGCGCGTAGTCAGTCTGTCAAGCAGTAGTTATGGCCCACGCTAGCGGTCCAAGTAGCGGAGCAGAGGAGTTTGCGGCATTTAAGCAGCCTTTTGCTGCCCAGTCCGACCGGGCTAAAGCTATTACAGAAGCTACTGGGGTGTTTAGCTGCAGACGGGAGGCCGTATTCCGTTTTTCAAAACAAGGGGTTTAAACTGTGATGAACGTGCTTGAGCCACGCTATGATATCTCGTTGTGCGTCCACTTCAGACACAAGATCGTTCCAAGCATGTATGAGCAGGAGAAGTTTAAAGTTATGGCTGAACTGTCCCAGGCATCTTCTGTTGCTCTAACTACAAATGGGTGGACCTCCGGGGCAACGGAAAGCCACGTGACCGTGACCGCTCGTTATATCACAGCGGAGTGGTAGATACAAAGCCCTGCACTGCCCTATAGATTACATTAGATTAGATGAAACTTTATTTATCCCTCGGGTGGGTTCGTCCGGGAAATTCAGTTTCCAGTAGCACAGTACCGACAGAAGTTGCAGAATGTGAGCAGAAATATACCAAATATACACATATATAAATATAGAGAATACAAAAGGGATAAATAGAATAAATAGGAATAAGAATACAAGGGAACGGCACATTTCAAGTATTGTGAGTCTATTACACCGTTGGATATTAACAAAAACTATTGCACAGTGAAAAGGCACTACAGCTTACGTGTTCCCCCCTCCTCTGTCCCCGTTTCCCCTCCCTCTCCCCTCCAGCGAGGAGTTAAACAGTTTAATGGCGTGTGGGACAAAGGACGTTTTAAGTCTGCTGGTCTTTGACTTTGGGAGAAGCAACCTGTCACTGAACAGACTCCTCTGGTTGTTTATGGCCGTGTGCAGAGGATGCAGAGGCTGCCCAGCATGGTCCACAATGTCCATATTGCACCTTAATTTGTTTTTATATAAGTGCGTGGAATGAGTCTTCAGTTGAATGTTTTTTAATAGGCAAAAAATACTTAAATAAGTAAATGGCGAGTCGAATTTTTTTCTTTTTTTTCTATTTTTGCTGATCCGAAAATTGATCCGATCCGTGACTTAAAACCGTGATCCGATCCGAACCGTGAGATTTTTGATCCGTTGCACCACTACCACACACCAAAGAAACCTTTAAATTAGAGCTGGGCGATATAACGATATGTATTGCGAAATAACTTTTTCTCGATAGAAAAATTAAACTATTGCGATAGACCTCATCTCTCTTGTCCTCTTAAAAAAAAAGAAGAACAGCCAATCCAAATTAAGTAGCGCAGAGCCGAACCAATCACAGCCGCAGCGTCACATCACGTGACTTGTTACGTACAGCACAAGTGCCAAGCCGCACATGTGTATTTGTTTGGGAAGCAGCCAGCCGCCGTGCCGCCCGGGTAATGGAGGAAATGAGTTTGCCGACTAGAGAAAAATCAACCGAGAGCGTGAGCGAAGGTTACCGAAGAGAAAACAGATGATGGCTCCAATGCCGGAGAGATTGTCGAACGGAAGGGCCATAGAAGTTCCGTAGTGTGAAGGTATTTCGGCTATTTCAAGTCTGACAAAAAACAGAGTAGCGCGCACTGTAAATTGTGCCAAAAGCAAGTCTGGAAATACAATAAACCGGTGCATGCTCAATCTCTGGCTGAAAGCGCTAATTCGTCATTTGGCTTTTGTCAGACTAAAGTCACTGTTAAAACTGTTTGAAAAGCTAAGCTATACAACAAGGAGAGATTGAGAATTTCCTTTTAGTTCTCAGTTTATTTGATATTGACAAAAGTTAGTCAATTTTGTCTGTTCTTCTGTAAAACAAACTAAGATTTATTTTTAGAATTAATATTTTGTTTCTAAGTGGAATTGACAATTTAGTAGTTTGTTTTGTTTGTTCTATTTTGAAACTTAAACGCTTTAGCGGCTGCCTTTTGTGTAGTTTGCAATATTTGCCTTTATTTATCTGAAAAAGTCTCATGTTCCTTAAGTACATCTACCCTGTTGAACTTATTATGGGAAATAAATATTTAAATCAAAACAAGCTGCAGATTATTTCACATTTTACTTGTGAGCAACGGCACATTTAAATCTTACAAATATAGTTATTTGGCTTACATCGTGATATATATCGTTATCGCCTGAAATGAAAAAAACATATCGTGATATGAAAAAATCTTATATCGCCCAGCTCTACTTTAAATAAACCAGCTGTGATACAAACTACGACGACTATCGCTGAGTCCACGTTATTGTTTATCAAATGTGAAGTATATTTGTGCTCTTCTTTTGCTGCTGGTTCAGTGAATTTTGGTCGGAGTGTGACGAAACCTGCAGTTTTGGAATCTGGGCGAGCTCAGCTTTTAGACAACGTGCCGCTTTTTTGGCTGCATGAAGTCAAGAGTTCATGGCTTTGTTGTTTGTGTTTACATACGTGTTGCAAAACATAACTGCTCTTTAACTGTTTGGTGGTTGTAGAAATGGTTTATATGAGCTTTTAGCTGAGATTCTGAGGTTTCTGTGGTTACCACACATGTTGATATTTACATCAAATCTTGACTTGATGGAGGCTTAAACTGCAGCTCACCCCCTTTGCCCCCTGCAGGTGGTGGGGCTCAAGACATTATAACAAGTATGATTCAGCGCAGAGAGGTCTATTAACACATAGTGAGTGAAGAAGAAACACCCAGTGCATCATGGGAATCCCCGGCAGCCTACGTCTATTGCAGCATAACTAAGGGAGGATTCAGGGTCACCTGGTCCAGCCCTAACTATATGCTTTATCAAAAAGGAAAGTTTGAAGCCTAATCTTGAAAGTAGAGATAGTGTCTGTCTCCTGAATCCAAACTGGAAGCTGGTTCCACAGAAGAGGGGCCTGAAAACTGAAGGCTCTCCCTCCCATTCTACTTTTAAATACTCTAGGAACAACAAGTAAGCCTGCAGTGTGAGAGCGAAGTGCTCTAATAGGGTGATATGGTACTACAAGGTCATTAAGATAAGATGGGGCCTGATTATTTAAGACCTTGTATGTGAGGAGCAGGATTTTGAATTCTGGATTTAACAGGAAGCCAATGAAGGGAAGCCAATACAGGAGAAATCTGCTCTCTCTTTCTAGTCCCTGTCAGGACTCTTGCTGCAGCATTTTGGATTAACTGAAGGCTTTTCAGCGAGTTTTTAGGACATCCTGATAATAAAGAATTACAGTAGTCCAGCCTGGAAGTAATAAATGCATGAACTAGTTTTTCAGCATCACTCTGAGACAGGATATTTCTAACTTTAGAGATGTTGCACAAATGGAAGAAAGCAGTCTTACATATTTGTTTAATATGTGCATTGAAGGACATGTCCTGGTCAAAAATGACTCCAAGGTTCCTCAGAGTGTTACTGGAGGCCAAGGTAATGCCATCCAGAGGAAGAATCTGCTTAGATACCATATTTCTAAGATATCTTGATATATATCGCGATAAAGCCTAAAAATAGATCTTCCTCATATCGCCCAGCCCTAATAGGAAGTAATAGAATATCTGTTGTTGGCACAATCTGGATCTTGACTGATGCCTCATGTCAGTTAAAGGATATTGATCTGGTCAGTTAAGTAGCAGAGGACGCTGTCAGTCAGTTTCAGTGTTAATGGAAATAACAACAGCTGCAACAATGAGACATCCCCAAACAGGAATGCTTGTACAGGTGGAGCCCACTGACAAGCTTCCACTCCTCACCTTTTGAATGTCTTTTCACTAGTTTCATATTTGGCCAGGGTCAGGGTCACTACTGGCAGCATGAGGCGATACCCTGGAGAGGTTAGACAGGTCCTCCCGGATGACACATCAATATGTGCTGGTTTTTTTGTTTGTTTTTTTAAAGCTTCTTTGTTTAAAAAAAGTTTTCCTTTGAAAATTCCACTCGGCTGAATTTCAGAGCAAAAAGCATACCACACACAGAAACAGAGACAATCATTTGTGCAACCTTTGATTGGAGAGCACGGGTGTCAGCTTTGGTTTTTGGTCATTTCAGCTGGCTGAGTCAGAGACATGATTATTCAATGACATACAATAACTCCTCCCAACATTTATTCATAACCAGCGTTTATCAGACGTTAGCCATCAGTTAATACTGCAGCTTTCACCGATGGGTTTCAGTTTGTGTTGCTTGATAAATGTGTTGCTCTGCTCTGCCTTCACAGCAGTCATGCTGAAATATTGAGGCAGTGGGCCTTGTAAAGAGAGCTGTAGTGGAGTCCTGTTACGTTATATGAGTCGTATGATTGGAACCCTGATGTCAAACCATGTCCAACGATGAGGTATGACAACAAGGGACAGTCCAACAGCAAATACTGCGTTACCTGTGCTGTGTTGTATTGCATACAAATGACGGCACAGCCGAGCTGAGTAGGTGCTCGTGGAAAAGAGGCAGCGGTGATCTGAGTGATTATGGGGGTGGCTGTAGCTCAGGAGGTAGAGCAGGTCATCTGCTGATTGGAGGGTTGGTGGTGGCATAAGCTGTCATGTTAAAGCAGATTTCTCTTTTTACCTGCACTCGCTGTCTCACCTGTCTCCTGTAATTTCCTGCCTTATAATCAGTCTGTGTGATTATAGCTGCAATGCTTCAGATGATGTCTGTCTGATTCCCTCATTCCAAGTCACAGACAAAAACGTCGCGTCTTTTCATTTAAGAATAAAGCAAACATCTTTGTGTTCAGACTGCAGAATCATGCAAGAAGGCAAAAATGCTCTCTGTGCTCAGAGCTAACTAATTTAGCTCTAATAATATTTGACTCATTGCTTTACCTGTTCTTTCTTTAATAGCTTTTTTTTTAGTTTGGTCTGAGGTCAGGAAGGAGGAGCGACACATAAATGGCCGGCCCTTCATTGTACTGTATCTGTCAGCACTCGCAGCACTGCCTGACATTTCTTTCTCCTGTCGCCACCAAGAACACAGACGCGGTGACGAAATCTGTTTATGTCCCTGAAATCTGATTTGTGCATCACATGATTTTAAAATGACCGTGTGTCAATATTGGTTCATTTAAATATTCGTTTGTGTTTTGCGTGTAGCTTTCCATGAAACAAATCGTGTTTTTCTCCACATGTGTGCGTCGAACGTCCTAGGCACCGTCTTACAATGAAAAGGCAAACTGTGAGGTGTATTTGGTATTACTCCGTCAGGCATCCAGTGATGTGAAAACACCGCCAGCGTTAAAGAGTCTAACAGAAGCTGCTGTTGGATCGAGAATCCCATCTACTGCTCAGTCCTTGTGTTATCTGCACAGCCATGTGAAGTCCATTTATCATTTCCCAGTCTACTGACACAATGACTCATATGGTTGTAACGAGCAGTGATGTGATGTGGGGATTACAGAGGAATTAAAAACAGGGCTTTTAGATGAAACAACACTTCCTGCATGTCAGCCCAGTTCGAGCTGACTCGTGGTCTTTTCCACCTCCTCACATGAGCCTGTGTTTATTTCTTTTGATCGCCTGTGGTTTGTGCACGTCTGTCATTTTGAAAGTTACACAGTTGATGCCGAGTGTTTGTTCCAGCCTGTTGGTGTGAAGTATAACGAGGAACGACACTGTGTGATGGTTGGATATCGTCTTTTCATAACCTCGGTCATTACTGATGCTTAGTCGGTGGTCCCACTGATGTTTCAGGTGTTTTCCAGGACCCGTACATTACGGCTGTGTCATCTTACATCCTCTGCAAAAACACCAGTATACATTTTTACGTGATATAAAAATGTGGCGATATCATTGCTACAACAGTGCTGTGCATTTACGTTGCCTCGTGCAGGCAGAGACGAGCCCAGACATGCCCGAGAGTCGAGCAGGTGCCACCCTCCTGTGACCATTTAATACACACCTTCAAACCTTATAGAAGTCATAAGCCTTTAAACACACGGTACCAGTGTCAGAGGTATGTTCCTGATGAGTGGAGAAACTGTGCAGTGTGGGCGTGCTCTGACTTCACTGTTAAAGTAGTGTTTGTTGAACTTGTCTTTCAAGTGCCAGGAAGATGATATTGTTGTGTGTGTCACATTTGGTGTATAAGAAAACTGATGCCAAACGAAGATGAACAAACATTTCTGAAGGTGTGGGGTGTCTGAGTAACACACTGTGGTAAACTGTGCAGTGATACTTTCTTTACTGTACGTGAAGTTTTAGTTTCAAAGTAACTGTTTCATTTCATTCTGACCCAGAGTGAAGACTGAAATAAAACCTCACAGTGCTGAGCTTGTGTGTCATTGAAGTACGACTAAGTACTTGTTGATTGTGTTCTCCAGCGCCGGCCCTAAAGGAGACAACATCTATGAGTGGAGGTCCACCATCCTGGGCCCCCCAGGCTCCGTGTACGAGGGGGGAGTGTTCTTCCTGGACATCGCCTTCACACCAGACTACCCCTTCAAACCACCCAAGGTGAAACTCTGAATGCTTGCTATTCAAAAGACATGAACTAATGTTTTATTTCATGTTGTTCACTAGAGGGCGCCTTTGTCCTGTGGAGAGTAGCTACATGAATTTTAGCAGCTTAACTAAGTTTCAGACCTCATGTGGAAACAGTTTAGCGTCATATGTGTAACTCTTTTCAAAGAGTGTGTGTGTGTGGGGGGGGGCATGTAGAAATTTGTGCGGGCCTTTAAACCCACGAGCTGCTGCTCTTCTGTAATATTGACTCTTGAGTGAGACTTGATTATAACGAGCTGTATTTTTATGGAGTTTGGTTAAACCCATGAACTTGTGCTTTCTACCTGTGTGATCAGGTGACGTTCCGTACGAGGATCTACCACTGCAACATCAACAGTCAGGGCGTGATCTGTCTGGACATCCTGAAGGACAACTGGAGTCCTGCCCTCACCATCTCCAAGGTCCTACTGTCCATCTGCTCCCTGCTCACTGACTGCAACCCAGGTGAGCGCCTCACGTGCACAAATTCGGTTAGACTTACAAAACCGAGATATCGAAGCATCGATCAGGTACATGGATCAGATCCAAGCCTGTCCAGATATCGATGAGGCCAGTGTCTTCATTGCAGTTGTGGCTTCTACTCTGACATACAGCAGCAACAGCAGAGCGCTAACGTTGGCAGCAGAGTCATCAGTTTAGATGCATGTGCGGCTTGCTGCAGCTTTACCGTAGTCAAATGAATCAGCACGTCTGAAAAGCTCGACAGCAATGCTGTTTCTCTCATTCGCCCTCAGTCGCATTAGGAAAGCTTCTCTTGTACTTAACATAATGTGCAGTTCCATGAATTTCAGTGTTTGGGTCCTCTGCTCCTGATACTCCCACGGTGTGTTCAACAGCTGCCACATAAAAACTGAAAATAGGACCATTTTTATGTGATCCAGCTTTAAAATGAATAAAGACCTTTTGTCATGCTGTTTTCATGCTTTATACATGTAGGAATTCAAAGGAAGCTGTGGTACAATGTAACGAATCAGGTTAAACTCCTGTGGCATGGTGGTGCAGTGGGAAGTACTGTTTTGAGCCACAAGCAGATAAGACGTTCTACATCAGTCACGACGTGTAGTTTCAATGGTAGAATAAATGTGACCAGCTGTGAGCGCTCAGTAAAGCAGTATTTCAGACCAGTCCGTGTCCACGGTGAGCACTGTGGAGTGTCCTGGGCCAGAGGGTTTTTGCTTCTACGTAACAACAAAAAAACACACACACCACATTCAACTGAGGAACGCGTCCATCATCTTGAGGCGTGCGGATTGAAAAGTTGGTTGGTTGCAGCATGTACTGCTGTTACTACAGCCTCTGTGTGTGTGTGTTCCTGTCTAGCTATCTTTGTGAGGACCAAAATCTGCATTCTACTATACTTGTGAGGACACACTCACCGATCCTCACAAGTTTGAAGCCTTTTTGAGGCTCAAAATGTGGTTTTAGTGTCAGGGTTACAATTAGGTTATGGTTAGGTTTAGGGTTAGGCATTCATTTTTAATGGTTAGGGGCTAGGGAAACCATTATGTCAATGAAGGTCCTCACTAAGATAGCTGTGTGTGTGTGTGTGTGTGTGTGCCTGTGTGTGTGAGAGAGACCGGTTTCATCCCAAACAGAACTGTGACCCACACACAGGTCTGTGTAAAGCTGTACTTTGCTGTAGTTTTTCAGCCCAGCTGGAGGTGTGTAAATAAAGTAACGTGTTGTTGTTTTGTTGACAGCTGACCCTCTGGTTGGAAGCATCGCCACACAGTACACAACAAACAGACCTGAACACGACAGGATAGCCAAACAGTGGACCAAACGCTACGCCACATAGTCGCCCGAGCTGCTGCTGATTGGATGATCCGGGAGGGGGATTTGTTTTTTAATCTTGGAACTGAAGTCTTAAATCCTGACATTATGTTGTTTATTGTATTTTTAAGTTATCTTTTAGCCTGACTATAATCAGATCTGGCAGTAGCACATTTAGTGTTTCCTCTTTGAATAGTTAGCCCGTGCTTGACGATGGGCATTAATACTTAACTACTAGATGAAATGTGTCAGCATGATTCCCAGTCAGTGGTGTCAGTGTAAATTTCCACTTGTATTAAACTTCCAGTTAGTGTTGCAAGCTGCAGCCAGCGCACCGATCAGCAGTCATAGTTTACAGGCTGCACGGGTGCACTTCTCAGTATTTGTGTGCTGCTGAGAAGAAAGAGAAGCTAACGTTTACCAGCACCCATTTCTGCTTAAACTCATTCACATATTGAAGTGAAAGTCTGACTGTCTGAAGGTTTTCATACTCTGTCACAGCGCTGATTCTCCTGAGCAGTCACTCGAACACTGGGATAACTGCGCTCGGACCCGAGGGCCGCTCTGGTGTTTGCTGCCACGCTCAGACGCTCAGAAAGTTGTTTCCACATGTAGACATGTTTAGATGGATGTTGGTTGTGGTTTGTGTTCTGTACCGATGAAGAGCAGCACTGTTTCTCCCTTTAAGGATTAAACATGACCAACCGAAGCGACCCACTTGTTTCCCATCATTTCAGGAGTTGATAACATGAAGGGGCTACATTTTATTCAGTGCATCCTCAGACTGTTACAGAGCAGAGTACATTAGCGTGGTATGATATTTCACCTCTGTTCTACTAGCAGCACATTAAATGTTATTACTGTTAAAACACTTTAAGGACACGTCAGATCATCATTCATCCATCACCATTTTCACAAGTAAAGGAATGAGGCTCAATAAAGTGACAAAAATAAATTAGTTAAAAAAAATATTTCCTCTCAACAACGTCTAAAGTTAGAAAGGCAAACACATCCCTGTCGGATTAAACCGACTGCACTCCTGCGTGTACAGGAAACATCATGAAACAGTACATCACGAGTAAAGGCAGTACCATGACTATTATTGCTACCAGGCCATACTTGACTGCCGCAGTCGTATCAGAGGACAGGAAGGCCGCGGCGTTCACACTGAATGGGAAACGACAGGTTTGTACTGGCTTCCTGTTTTTGAAGGGAGAGCTCAAATCTGAAAGCAGTAACTCATAGGAGTAATCTAATAACAACACGTCTGCTTAATGTGTAACGCTAGGGGTCAAACTCTCCCAAATCTTTGGTTCTCCACTGTTAAGATGGTTTGAACCTCCCAGTGTGATCACCTGTGCGCACGCAGCCTTTCAACGCCTGCTTCTCTACCAGGTTTGGGCCCTGACACCTACACCTCTCTAATATTTGGTTCAGTTAAAGTCACTGTCCACGTTAACAGGTACAGACGATAAAGGATCGATCCATCCAACAGAACATTTCATCATCACAGGAGCAGTTTTAAGCAACATAGCAGAGATGTTTCTGACATTTTAGCTCCAGATGTGCCGTGCAAAGGTCGGAAGCCCCCCTCATTCCCAGACTCCTGAGCGATCATTCATGGCTTCCTGAAGTTCTTTCAAGGTTTTCTTCAGATCTGCTGTTTAACATTGATCTATGAATCATTCAAGCATACAAAGGTGCCTAACTCAAAGGACGAACAAGTGTGAGCACAGGTTTTAATCATAAACAGCATGAAAGATGGTCGTGGCCTCAAACCTACGATCTTTTTCATGACACTCATTCCTGGAAAAGAGCCGTCTGTGACCATAAACACCTTCTGGATTACTTAGTGTCACTTCATAGTGGACACATAACCTGTTTAAAAATCTGATTATTCTAGCTCATTAGCTAACTACTTGCCAATCATGTTAGCCATTGAGGTGTGGTGTTACAGTGAGCTCCACCTCTCGCTGTCACCACCTTAGTTTCAAAATCCTAAGGAGCTGACAGCAAAGACACATCTACGGCTTCATAATGAGATTTGATGAAGTGGTGATGTCATAGAGGCTGCATCCATCTGTAGTTTTATCGACAGCAGGCACAATCCCCAAACTTGGCAGACGTATGGTCATGATAAGCACGAGAAACTGCAGTCAGAAGAAAAACAACTTAAATAAAAATACATAAAATTCTTCTGAGCTTCTGCGCAGGTACAGAGATCAGTGAACGCAGCAGCGCTGGAAGGATGTATAACCTACTGAATATTTCCAGCGTGTCGTTACCACTTAAAAAGTTAAAAAAAGAAAAACTGTACATTCCTGTATCAGATGAGTTCCTGTGTAACCACATCCTTCCTCCAGGGCTGTACTTGAAGCAGGCCATCAATTATGTCATCAAGCAAAAATCCCAAACGGTTAAACGAGTCCCACTGTTAAACCGAAATCCCGTCCACAGCGTGCTGCTGGGAGTGAACGCAGGAAGGAGTGTGTGTCAGATGTCATTGGATGGGGTCCCCTTGCTTTTACGTCCAGGCAGAGGGAAGGCCGACTTGCTCTGAGGCTGCGTGAGGCGGCTGGTGAGCTGGGTGAACGGTTCGATGAGCGAGGTGCGTTCAGTGACGCTCACCTCCCACAGCTTCACCTTCTCGCCTCGTGCCCACTGCTGTGCTGCCTCGTGGTCTACCTGACGACGCTCCCGCAGGTCTGTTTTGTTCCCCAGCACTATGACCATCACCTGCACCCAAAACAAAGCCACGTCACTTTTTAGTGATCTACATTTACACAGGAGAAAACACAAATGCATGCAATATGTTTAGTGTGGAATTTTAGAGTCCAGCTTCTCTGTGAAGTTTTTGTTTTTCCCAAATATCCGCCTGTCCGAGAATATTCTAAAGTTGGACTCATCTACACATTCAAGGGTTTTTTTTTTTATCCAACATTATAGAAACATACTGAGGCTATCAAACTATGAAATATGTTTTTATCTCTATATATCAATACTGTGTCTACTCACAGTCAGGAGGCTTCATGTTCATTTCTTACTGCGTTTCAAACAGTCGATATAAAAGCTCACACCCGTGGTGTTCACCCTCAGCTGCGACTGTGGACGCTCACTGGAGCTTTTCCCACACATTACTGCATGTCAGATTGTTTCTGGGCGAGATACCCAAATTGCACCCGATGCATCCATCAGTGTATGAGTCTGTGCTTAAAATGCATGGAGTAAAGAGTTGTTTTAATGCTGCATCGACCTCACACAGCGAAGGTGTTTCGAAACATCCTTGTCACATGACCACGGCTAACTAAGGTTTTGGTGCGTTCCATCCCAGTTTGAACATCTGGCTGACCGACTGCTTCTAGGTTTGGTTGACAGTGTGTAGAACAAACCTGATGACACTGCAAAGTCACAGAAAGCTTAACAGTCAGCAGTAGCAGCGAAAACAACACCCACAGTGCAACTGCTCATGGCACTGTGGAGGTCCATAGACGCCTCACTGATGCCTTTATTTCAACAACACGTGATCCACTAATTTAGTGATCAGAGATCAGGCTGTCAGGTGACTGTTAGCGGTGAATATGATGACCGGCGAGGATGACTACAGCGAAGCTGAAACTTAAGTCAGTTTAAAACTCAAATGCTATTGCTAATGCTATCAGAATTCAGGTTTGCAGCTTCCTCTGTGTCTAAAGAAAATTCGGTCAGAGCAGATAACAAACTGTGAACTATGGAGAATAAAATGCCATAAAAAGGCTATCAGGCCCTGAACTCTGTCAAACTGGTGGAGCTACCCTCTCCACCCGTGACACTGTAGCAACATCAAGTAGCTTCCCTAAGTGTTACATATCGACTCCTTTCTCCACTTCTATCTTCCTGTTTAGGTCTGTTCTCGTCTGTGGTTTGTTATTTGTGTACTCTGAGGTTCTCTTGGTGCTGCTGGTCATGTTTTTTGGAACAGTGACCTTATTATATGCATATCTTTAAAATGATACAGACAAGTATTCACTTTTAAGAGCAAACATGTTTTATACTGATAAATGTATAGATTTGTCTATATAAAACCATTCAGATGATTTCTAGCAAGTTTTAAAGACACGTCCAAACATATGTTTGGACAAAACAACATATGTTTGTGACAAAACAAATTTCCCACGTGTGGGACTAATAAAGGTTATCTTATCTTATGTTATCTCTTTCTATTCTCCATAAGGTCCAGTTTACACTGTTTAGTACTAGAGCAGGGGTGGGCAATCTCAGTCCACGAGGGCCGGTGTCCCTGCAGGTTTTAGATGTGTCCTCGAGCCAACACAGCTGATTTAAATGGCTAAATTAGCTCCTCAACATGTCCTGAAGTTCTCCAGAGGCCTGGTAACGAACTAATCATGTGATTCAGGTGTGTTGACCCAAGGTGAGATCTAAAACCTGCAGGACACCGGCCCTCGTGGACTGAGATTGCCCACCCCTGTACTAGACTCACTGCAAAGCTGTACAGCTAAGAGGCAGAAACTAGAGCTGTTAAGAAATACTCTAAATGTAATTATATTATTTAATCAGGCAAAAACTAGACATCTGATCACAGAAAAAGAACTTGTGAAGTTCTGGGATGATATGCCAGCAATCTGTGCAACGTTTGCCTGAGCAGACTTCAACCCAGCCTCACCTCTTTTTTATCTCTGGACTTATCTATTTCTTTCTTCAGAACGTCCACCCTCTTGAAAGACTCCAAGCTGTCAACACTATAAACAAGCACAAAGCCGTCTGCCACTGAGTAGTAGTGCTTAGGGAGGTCTTGTCCATCATTCAGTCCCTTGGTGTCATAGAGCCTGAGCTGTTCCTTGACACCTCGGTCGGTTTCCACAGAGGCCACATACACGTCCTCCTGTGTCTCGTTAGACTCTGACCCTGAAAGGTACAGACGAAAAATAAAAAGAGTTACTGAAAAAGCAAATGAGGATCTTGGCAATGAAGCACTGGAATGCTCTCATACAGCATGATGTATAAATATACCAAACAATTCATGTCATGTCATGGAAGAATGTACGTATGTTATGCCAAATAAAGAGTGTTCAAAGCTTCGTCACTGAAACAAGTAACATCACGCCCCTGTACGTCCAGTCCTCACCTACAGTGTGGTTTCCGTACAGCAGCTGTTCCAGAATAGCAGTTTTTCCAACAGCCGCCTGGCCGCACACCACAACTTTACAGCCTTTTCCCATATCGAGTCTGTAACATCAAGACAGAATGTCACAGTTTGTACAGAAACGCGTTAGAACCACAGTAACATCAAAACGACCGACAGCCCCTCAAAACATCAACAGACATGTTCACCCTTAGCTTGTACCTAGCTGGCTAAAGCTAGCTATTGTTTAGCCAGCTAGGCGAAATACGAACACATATTTTTACATTCTTTGTATATTTGAGAAAAGTCGCTGACTTTAGTGAGGAAGATACGAGGCTTCCGTCAGGTCTGCAAGCGTAGAACCACAACCGGAGGATCCATTCTGCTGTGAGATTAGAGAGCGACAGGTTCTGTCAGAGCGCATGCGCAGTTCACCATACGTCAGAGCCCTCGAAGATCACCAACTTTGCTCGCTTATACATTATTATTTATTTATTTATTCATTCATTTTATCTGTAGAAAATATGAAAGCTGATTAAAGACAAGTTAAAATTACGTTTAAAAAAAGTTTAACGCATGTTATTAATGTTGACTTTGTAATTGACTCCTTCTAATTAATATGCAGCTCGACGCAGTAAATTATGGCTCCGAATTTGTCTTTATGTTTACAAATATTTTTGCTTTATATTTGTAGGAATGAAATCACTCGAAACTGGACAATGAGCGTGTGTTTGATTCTGAAAATTACCACATAAGTGACAAACGCGAAAAGTCGAAGAGAAAAGAAGACCACATTTCCCAGGAGCACTGCGAAAAGCGGAAGTACGCCACTGCCGTTTTCCTTAAGGCATGCTGGGTACTTGCCCTCTCTCTTTCCGGCTAGTACGCCATCATGTAAGCGAGTTTTTCTGTGCTTGTGACCAAATAGTAATCCGTTAAAATCATCATGTATATCTGTTCATCTGTATCTGTGACTCGGGCTGTAGCTTAGTGCTTTGTTATCAGTCTGTACTCTGTGACTATTTCGTGGAAAAAGGTTAAAGGCTTTGGTTAGAATCCTGTGCTTTAGTGGCGTTCAGATGCTCTCTATCTGGTAGCCAGGGACCGCTAACGTGTCGTTTCCACTGTGTGATATTTATGTAAATGTAGAGTTCTAGCATTTGGATCACTGTTCCACGTACGCGTGCATTTCTGTGTAGTTATTTCTGTGGGTATTTATGCGACAAAGAGCCGGCAAACTGCGGTGTGCTGCTGTCGGCTATGCTAGCCTTGTATACAGTTTATGCTAAGCGTGGAGTGGCTACATCTTCTGTGTCGCTATTTCATTCTCTACATGTGTCTGAATGTTTTTGGGGAAATCTGAAGCATGGACGTGTTTGCGTAGCCTTCATATTCTGAAGGTATCCAGTCCAGGTCACGTCCAGCCATGTGCTGTTTGAAAAGTAGTAATACATGAATTTATATTTAAAATGGGCCAGGCTAATCTTGTAACTTGCCAACAGTTCAGTGATTTAAAAGAATTGTTAGAGCGTACCTGTTGGGCTCTTCATTGTAGCTGCCGTAAACAGTGTTGCTCTGCTGAACTGTTTGTTGCACTGTAAAGGGAGGTAGCACCTAATGAGCTTTTAATTAACAAGCTGACAAAAATGACTTGACCAAAGTTTCTTTTTTTTCTCAGATAAGTCAACATGGGGGCATATAAGTATATGCAGGAGCTATGGCGTAAGAAGCAGTCCGACGTGATGCGCTTCTTGCTCCGCGTCCGCTGCTGGCAGTACCGTCAGCTGTCCAACCTCCACCGTGCTCCCAGACCCACCAGGCCAGACAAGGCTCGCAGGCTGGGCTACAAGGCCAAGCAAGGTGAGTGCTGTGCCTGTGGTTGTTCACCTCCACGTCTGTCATCTGTACCCGTTTGGGTAATTGCATATTTTTGTTCGATCGAAACAGGCTATGTGGTCTACCGTGTTCGTGTGCGCCGTGGAGGTCGTAAACGCCCCGTGCCCAAAGGTGCTACCTATGGCAAACCAGTGCATCATGGTGTCAACCAAATCAAGTTTGCCCGCAGCCTGCAGTCCATCGCTGAGGTACGTTCATACCTGCTGATCCAACCTTGGTTTCATGAAGCTACACCAAGTGTCAGATAGTTCAGTACTGAATGTGACATTGAGCATCATTAAGCCTGTTACCCGTTTTATTACATTAATGTGAATATCATGTTAGTAATATGAAAAGATGCTTTACTTTACTGCCCACAGTAGCTTAGTCTGATAGGTTTAAATGGTGGATTAACAATGTTAAAGGTCTAGTTGCCACTCACACCCCAGCAAATAGTTTTCATCAGTGGTCGTGTCTTGTGTTGAAACCTACAGAATGATGTGGTCTGTGAAATGAGAAGTGTTTGGATTCCTGTTTGTTTGTTATAAAATATTCTTGGCCAATATACTGAACCCCTCAGGAGTCCTGTATAAATGTGGCGTGCAATGTTAGACGCTGCATTACTTTAGTATGTGCTCTCTGTCTTGATGTAAATGTGTGTACAATTTTCCTTATCGCAAAATTGGCCGCTTACAGATTAGACAGGTTCTCTGCAGAGAGTGTTAATGCAACACTAACTGCACTGGTCATCTTCATGCAGCTGGTGGGATGAGTGGGCACAGTGGAATTGACTTGACAAAGTGGCTTACATGGGCTTATCCACAATCTTTAATCACCATTTAAAAATGTGCATCTGTTTTTGGAAGAAGCAAGAATACTCCATGCCCTCTTGTGCAGCAGCTTTCATAACTTTATCCCATTTACCTGTGATGCTACAGCTAGCTCTCTGACTGAATGAAACTAACATCACAGGATGTTGGTCTGGAATTTTCTGAAGGGGAAAACATCCAGTGAACATGTCTGGATGTGAAATGGGAAGTTGCAGTGGTTGGGAAGTTATTTTTCCCAAATGAAACTTTGGTGTTGGTGAGGTTTGAGGCATGCACTCGTGCAGACGTCTTTCTCAGTGGTGAAGGCTGCTTGCTTTTGTTTTCCTGACATGTGAGCACACAAAGGTTAGCGGTGTGACGAGTGGCTCGGGCAGGTCTGACATCGTCTGTGGGTTTTGAATATTGGATTTAAAGCTTGTTGCCAACAGGAGCTAACAAATATTGAATGCTTTAGATTGTGATTACCCTGCTAAGACTAATGAAAGACATGACTTTTATTTTGTAGGAGCGTGCTGGCCGTCACTGCGGTGCCCTGCGAGTGCTCAACTCTTACTGGGTGGGCGAGGACTCCACCTACAAGTTTTTCGAGGTGATCCTGGTCGATACCTTCCACAAGGCCATCAGACGCAACCCAGACACCCAGTGGCTCACAAGAGCTGTGCACAAGCACAGAGAGATGCGTGGCCTGACATCGGCGGGTAAGAAGAGCCGCGGCCTGGGTAAGGGCCACAAGTTCCACCTGACCATTGGAGGCTCCCGCCATGCAGCCTGGAAGAGGCGCAACACCCTGCAACTGCACCGCTACCGTTAGAGCGTGCCAGGCATGCCTGTACATTTACAAAAATAAACAGCTCTTTTTATGGGGGATCTGTGTCGTCTGTTTCATTGTGTTTGTAGAACGTGAGCACGCTCTTGGACTGATGCTCTTTCAAAGGGTTATCACGACAAGTCCTCATGCCAGACCTGTACAAGTGAAGACATTTACACTTTACTGGATTAGGAACAAGCTTATTTTAAAAAACAACCTGATTTTAAAATTGTGGGAGCTTTCTGTACCTGTGGCACTTTGGAGAAAAAATCATTCAGATGAGCTGCAGCTCAACTTTGAAAATGTAAGTTAAAAACTAAAGAGATGATAATTTAAAAAATCTTCAGTCATTTGCAATTAGCAAAGATGTGATTAGTCTCAACCCTCACTGAACAGCAGTGAGTGCACAACAAGAGTTTACCTGGGGTCAAACTGACTTATTAATGGGATCATGTCCTGGACATCAGCGTGCTAGCTCATGTTAGCAATGTCAGTGTGCTACATGTGATGTCAGCCTCACCTGTGTGCGTCTCAGCCACAGGTGCTTCATTGTCAATGTTCTGTAAGTACACAACTATAAATGACATGACCTGGTGCTCCTAGCCATCTGATTGTTAAGGATTGAAGGAGCAGACTGGGATGCACCGTTCCTCTCAGTCTATCAGGCTTTTAGAAGCACTGTAGTTTCCTTGACTTAGTGCTGTAATCTAAGTGATTCTTAGTTGGTACTAATTCAATTCAATTCAATTTTATTTATATAGCGCCAAATCACAACAAAAGTCGCCTCAAGGCGCTTTATATTGTACAGTAGATCGCACAATAATAAATACAGAGAAAAACCCAACAATCATACGACCCCCTATGAGCAAGCACTTTGGCGACAGTGGGAAGGAAAAACTCCCTTTTAACAGGAAGAAACCTCCGGCAGAACCAGGCTCAGGGAGGGGCGGCCATCTGCTGCGACCGGTTGGGGTGAGAGAAGGAAAACAGGATAAAGACATGCTGTGGAAGAGAGACAGAGATTAATAACAGATATGATTCAATGCAGAGAGGTCTATTAACACATAGTGAGTGAGAAGGTGACTGGAAAGGAAAAACTCAATGCATCATGGGAATCCCCGGCAGCCTATGTCTATTGCAGCATAACTAAGGGAGGATTCAGGGTCACCTGGTCCAGCCCTAACTATATGCTTTAGCAAAAAGGAAAGTTTGAAGCCTAATCTTGAAAGTAGAGATAGTGTCTGTCTCCCGAATCCAAACTGGAAGCTGGTTCCACAGAAGAGGGGCCTGAAAACTGAAGGCTCTCCCTCCCATTCTACTTTTAAATACTCTAGGAACAGCAAGTAGGCCTGCAGAGCAAGAGCGAAGTGCTCTAATAGGGTGTATAGGTACTAAGAAGCCCAAACAGCCATCACACCACCAGCAGCATGCTGGGAGGAGGCGAGCTGCTTCAGTGTTGTTTACACCAAACTCTGAACCTGCCATCCCACGAAACATTTAGCAAAGCTGTTGCTTCAGTTTCTCATAAGTATGTGAGAGGAGTGGTACCTGGCACAGCATTCAGCCATGCTTTGCTCCATAGAACAGCAGATTTTGAAATGGATGCTTAAATCAGCGTCTTCCCCCATATTGATTTTATATGCTCCATATTTCCCCATCCAAGGTTCATTAAAGTGTTTAGTAGGTGGGTGTATTGTCACATTACCTGGGGTTGAAGACATTGGGTCAATTTTGCTCATGTTGAATATAAATACAATAAATAAAAAGTATGTTTACATTAACCAGTATAAAGGATCGGATATTAGAATAATAGTGATGCTAATAGAACAGGCCTCACTGAGAGCCTGTACAGTCTGACCTGTGTGTGTGGTGCAGAAAGGGTGACAGTGACACACTGGATCTCTGACTTAGAAAATAAATAAATGGTGACTGATACAAACAGAGTTTTAAGAAGTAAAAGTATTCCTGTGTATGTGACGGGATTCATGCTCATGTGAAAATGTGCTGTTGGGTGACTATCATCAACTGAGAACACGGGAAGAGGTGCAGCTTTAGGCTAAGCATAAGAACAACATCAGCATCAGCTCAGTATAGTTTAAGTGGTTTGATTATTTTTTTTGTGTGATTTTAAAGTCTAAATTGTGAAATAACCAGTGCCACAGGACTCGACCTGCAGGGTTAGCAAGGAACACACCTGGATGATTTCGACCCACATCAGCTCTATCTGAGCTCTGTATACCTGCTGGGTAAGAGCCATAGGATTTGTTTAATCCAGGGGTGGGGACCTCCAGGCCTCGAGGGCCGGTGTCCCGCAGGTTTAGATCTCACCCTGGGTCAACACACCTGAATCACATGATTAGTTCATTACCAGGCCTCTGGAGAACTTCAAGACATGTTGAGGAGGTCATTTAGCCGTTTAAATCAGCTGACACGTCTAAAACCTGCAGGACACCAGCCCTCGAGGCCTGGAGTTGGACACCCCTGGATTAATCAGAGAGCCAAAACTGAGTGAATGTAAAACTGTCTATTTATATGAAACTATGATAAAAACTGTGACACTGATGCTCAAAGTTGGTCAAAGAAAAAAAGAACAAGACCAAGATTTGTTTTCTTGATATATGGAAACAGGAAGCAAATGATTATTTGTTGCAGTTTTCAAACAGAGGTTGAATATATTTTTAGTCATTCTGTGCTCATGAAGTTTGAGGCGTCAAACATCCTGACTCTGAGGTTTGATTGATTGATCATGAAACGACCCAACAGGAAAAGAAGTTTGGTTTTCCTTAAGAAGCTTGTGGTTGATCCAGAGCGCTGCAGGTAGAGTCTGACGGGGACTAGCAAACAGAGACCACAGTCCTCCCATATGGACTTCACTGGTTCCCCGTTAAATCCAGAATCAGATTTAAGATCTTTCTTTAACGAGAGCTTGACTGATCGTGTCTTAAAGACTTCACAGTATCATATTGTGCTTATAGAGCACTTTGCTGTCAGACTGCAGGCCTACCTGTGGTTGCTAGAGTTTGGACTCCTCACCATCAGTATTGGGCAAGTAATTAGTTACTAATTACTGATTACATCTCCAAAAAGTAATCCTATTACATTACTGATTACTTATTTTCAAAAGTGATTCATTACTTTATTACTTAGTTTTCAAAAACATGATTTACAACCTGAATATGTAATAAAGCAACAGTGTTACCTTTCAGCCGTATTCTACTGTTTCTGCATAATCCATCATATGAAACTGAATCAAATGAAAAAGTCCTTTTTAAACTTGTTTTATTAGTTTTAATCTTTTTAACTTTATGCATCAAGCAAATATTAAATTATATGCAACATTCTCTGACTGGAAGAAATGTGTTTAACATTTAAACCTACGTTCTTCATGTTCCAGCACATAAAATAAAATCATGTTTTGTGTTTACACTCTTTCAAATAGATGCACGTAAAACACAGCAGAAAATCAATAAAATCAAAGACTCAGCAGCTCTTAAATCTATTGTCAGCTGTTTAGCAGGAGTGGGGCGGGTGGAGGTTTGCCCACAGCGGTCGTGTCAGTGGGAGGGTCCGGGGGTTTCTCTGTGAATGTCACGTTCCCGTGGCAGCGTGCTCGCTGCTCGCTCAGATTTGAAGTTTCATTTTTTCACTGCAGAAAGAAGTTTTCTTCCCACACAGAGTGAACAGCAGACGCTAATGTTTGTGTCACTTTTAACAGATTCAAACTCACAGTAATGTGATTACTTCCACACTTTAAACGCTGCATGGTCGTACTTTCTCCATCACTCCATGTTATCCACGTCTGTTGCTGCCACGGACGTCATTGTCATGAGACACTCTCACAAACAAAATCACAGTTTAGTAACGCTGTAACGCAGCGTGCTTACGGGAATGTAACTGTAATGTAACTACTTTTTCTGCAATAGTAATCCCTTACATTACTTGTTACTTGAAAAAAGTATTCAGATTGTGCTACTGCATATATAAGACGTATCTCACCATACGTCTTATATATGACCTGAGCAGCACTAACCAACCATTCTAAGATCAACGCACTCCCACCTCTACTTACACACAACAAATCCCAGCTGCTTGCTTTTAATTCCATCCTACAGTCCCAGCAGCTGTGCAGGGAATCACACCTGATATCAGTCAAATGTTTACATTTGTTCAAAACACTAAGGTTCTCCCTCAGGATACATTCTGCTTTGGAAATATAATATATGGCATGTGATGATATATGATGTATGAAATGCACAAGAGGAGGGAATTCTGCAAGAGCTCAAGGCCAAATCCTAAATGTCATCTAAAAAGTTAAAACCTCGGTCCTGTTCCATTTAGTGATTCAGTCTGACATGCAAGAGACTTTTCAGGACACAGTTTAAGATAGATGTTACCTGTAACTGGGCCAGTGTTTGTATTAAATGTATCAGTCATTTAAGAAAAAAATCCTTAATAAATTATCTCATTCATGCAAATACCAGAAAAATAAAAATAAAAGTTTCATTTGTGCCATCAGGAGTGGACTGACGCATAACTAATATACAGGTTACTAAAATCTGTGGCAGGCAATAAGCCTGTGTGCAGCCATAAACCTTCATAAAAGCAAAGGTTCTGGATGAAAATGTATCCAGGTCAAACAAGATAGCTACAGTATAAGGTAGATAAGATAAGATAAAGGTTCCTTTATTGTTGCTGTACTCAGGCATTGTACAGTGAAACTGGATTTCAGCAGACTAGCATACATAAATTCATTCATTCCACAGAATAAAATAGTGAATATAAAAGTATAAATACACATAAAATGCAATTCAGCAAAACCCAAAAAACGATATTGCGCTACAGCAGTAAGCAGCAGCAGTCATGTCTCCCGTGTGCTGCTCCTAAAAACATCTATTTTAAAGTTTCAGTGGGAGATCCAATAATAAGTTCCAATCATTCTAACTTGGTTTGCAGAGCTGAAAATAGCACAAACTAGAGGAAAGACTCCATCTGTTGGTGAAAAGGTGAAATTAGTTGGAATTTTATGATTAATAAATGATTAGACACAACAATGCCTCTAATATATGTATATATAAGGATAGATATGGATATATTTACTGGTGTATTGTAAATGACCACAGGTCTTTATCAATAGGAAACTTGTGAAAATACAGTTAAACGTCCACAATTTACAGCAGGTAAAATATTGAACATGTCACCAATGTTCTAATATATTTCTGAAGGTGTATTTGTGTTTGCTCGTGTGGTCTGATGTGCATATGAACTTGAGTGACATCCCATTCTTCATCCCTGAGGGTTAATGCGACGTCCACCCACCCTTTGCGAGGTTTAGGAGGAGGCCTGGCTCACAGCCTCTGCTCTAATTATTCCCAATGGTGTTCTCTTAGGTTGATGTCAGGACTCCACTTCTTCCACACCAAAGTCATTGACCTGCATCTTTATGGACCTTGCTTTGTGCACTGGTGCACAGTCATTGAACAGGAAGGAGCCATTCCCAAACCGTTCCCACAAAGCTGGGAGCATTAAATTGTCCAAAATGTCTCTGTATACTGAAACATTAACAGTGCCTTTCACTGGAACTAAGGGACCGACCCCGTCTCCTGAAAAACAACCTCACATCAAACACGTCTGAGGTTTTCTACCTGCAAGTCAAATTTGGCAAAGAAAACACTGGATTCTCTTGGTGAAAGAAAGAGTGATGAATCTAGTTTAAACTTTGAGAACTGATGTAAAAACCAGATAGAAACTATGTAACAATTCATGTGAGTCAAACGTTTGAAGACATCTCTAATAGGCAAGGCAAGTTTATTTATATAGCACAATTCAACAGCAAGGCGATTCAAAGTGCTTTACAGAGACATTAAAAAACAGAAACAAATAAAAAGCATGATTTAAAATGGGGAAAAAAAGAGTAAGTTTTAAAATTTAAGCTTAAAAGTAAAACAGTGTGGATTTGGTGCTTTATTCAAATGCAGCTGAGAACAGGTGAGTCTTCAACCTGGATTTAAATAAACTGAGTGTTTCAGCTGATCTGAGGCTTTCTGGGAGTTTGTTCCAGATATATGGAGCATAAAAGCTGAATGCAGCTTCTCCGTGTCTGGTTCTGACTCTGGGAACTGATAAAAAAACCGGATCCAGATGACCTGAGGGATCTGGAAGGTTCATACTGGGTCAGGAGGTCACTGATGTATTTTGGTCCTAAACCATTCAGAGCTTTATAAACCAGCATCAGAACTTTAAAGTCTATCCTCTGACGGACAGGCAGCCAGTGTAAAGACCTCAGAGCTGGACTGATGTGGTCCACTTTTTTGGTCTTAGTGAGGACTCTAGCAGCAGAGTTCTGAATGAGCTGTAGTTGTCTGACTGATTTTTTTAGGTAGACCTGTAAAGATGCTGTTACAGTAATCAAGCCTGCTAAAGATGAATGCATGGACTAGTTTTTCCAGGTCCTGTTGAGACATCAGATCTTTTATCCTTGAAATATTCTTGAGGTGATAGTAAGCTGATTTTGTTATTGTCTTAATGTGTTTTTCTAAGTTTAGGTCTGCATCCATCACTACACCCAAATTTCTCGCCTGGTTGGTGGTTTTTAGGTGTATAGATTGAAGTTCTCTGGTGACCTGTAATCGTTTTTCTTTGGCTCCAAAGACTATTACTTCAGTTTTGTTTTTGTTTAGCTGGAGAAAATTGTGGCACAACCAGTCATTAATTTCCTCAATGCATTTACCAAGAGCCTGTACAGGGCCTCGGTCTCCTGGTGACATTGTGATATATATTTGTGTGTCATCTGCATAGCTGTGATAGTTTATTTTGTTGTTCTTTATAATCTGTGCCAGTGGGAGCATGTAGATGTTAAACAGAAGGGGTCCCAAGATGGAACCTTGGGGAACTCCACATGTGATACTTGTCTGCTCAGATGTGAAGTTACCTATTGATACAAAGTATTTCCTGTTTTCTAAGTATGTTTTGAACCAGTTTAGTACAGTCCCTGAAAGACCTGCCCAGTTCTCCAGTCGTTTGAGTAATATGTTGTGGTCAACTGTATCAAATGCTGCACTGAGATCCAGTAAAACTAAGACTGACATTTTTCCACTGTCTGTATTCAGACATATGTCATTAAACACTTTGGTCAGAGCGGTTTCAGTGCTGTGGTTCTGTCTAAAACCTGACTGGAAGGCATCATAGCAGTTATTCTGTGTTAAGAAGTAATTGAGCTGTTGAGAAACTGCTTTTTCAATGATCTTACTTAAAAATGGGAGATTTGAGATCGGCCTGTAGTTGTTCATTTGTGTCTTGTCAAGATTGTCAATAATAAGTAATAATAATAAGTAACATTTTGACAGTTTTGTACAGTTTTGGTGGATACAACCACGTTCATGTCAAAGCTGTCATCAGAGTAAACAATGACTATTTTAAGGACTCAGATATTTCAGCATCAGGGTGTTTGAACACATTTGCTTCATAAATCCAAATGTGTCATGTTCTTACTTTCTACTGCTACTTATTACAATTGCAGCAATGTCAGACGATCACCAGTATAACCAGTAACTCCTTTAGCTACACATTAATCGAGTGGTCATCCTGTTCCCAGTCTCCTGCTAGCTCTAACCTGCAGGGCCCTCGCTTAAATCAAAGCGAGTATTCCCAGTAGCCAGAACAAATATGGACTTTCTGTGCTACCGCTGACGAGGGACATCGTTGGACCATAACCTGATTCTCTGAGACTTTCCATGGTTAACTGGTGAAAAAGGCTTATGACGTAAATACAAGGCCACTTCGTCCCTATTAAAGTACCGGTATGCTGACTACTAGGTGAACAAACCTTCTAGGCCATGATGACAACACCTTAGCTAAAACATTGTTTTCCTGACCTACATAGTGAAAGAGTCACCTGAGAACAGCAGTCGCCTCTCACGTTACTGCCTCTCTATTGTCTGCTTGTAAACTAGTCTGCATAGTAGTGCTAACCCCTGACCCGTCCTCCAAGACAGTCAAAGCAAATCAAACAAACAACCACAAAAGAAAGAAAGAAATTAGAGAATGAGACGGTGCAGTGTGTGCGGGGTGTGTGTGTTTGTGTGTGTGTGTGTGTGTGTGGGGGGGGGGGGGGGGGGTAGTCAAGTCCATCCTGATATTTGGAAATGGAGCATTTCCATGTCATGCTAGCTTAAAACAATGCAGTGTGTGTATTTGCAGAGATGTTGCACGATAAACAAAAAGCACTCCAAGAGTGCAAACCTCCACCCAGGCAGCTCCACCCTCCAGGCTGTATTTACTTTTAATACTTTTATTATATTTTGTACATTTGCTGTTCTTTGTTGTTTTCATGTAAGGACTTTGCAGTGCACTGAAAATAATACATTTTGGAAGTCAGATGTAAAAGTGAGATCAGAGTCAAATGTGACATGAATCCCCATATACCAGTATCATTTCATTAATATTACTAATATAAACAACAGCAGTAGAGTTTAAAGGTGACAGTTTGACCTGTGGGCTTACAGTAGTGGTCAGATCATTCCTTTATGCTGATATGTTGTCAACACAAGCAATGGCAGTAAGAAGCAGAGCTTTACATGGCATGATTATTATCACTTCGGCCTTCAGAAGACTTTGAAGTACAGGTCAAAGTTCAAATGTGACATGATACTTTAAATGTGCCTTCATGATTGCTAAGTTCTGAGGCTGTTCTCAATTTTCCAAGGGTGAGTTATTAAGATGGATGATTCCACTCTACACTTGTGCTTCAAAACTTTGTGAACTGTGGTGTTCACAGGCGAAAAGAATGACAGACGTGCACACAAGTAAGATCAAACCCCCACTCTCTTTGGTGGAGGCAAGAATACTATCCCCAAAGTTTGATTCTGTTCATCTGGATGTTTTCAGTGGGAGAAACGTTTCGTCAATGGTCATGAGATGAAGGAACTGACCTCACAGCCCATTGTTCCTTCAGTGGGCTGGTTTCAGTCATTGTGCAAATGTCCTGTTTATAAGGTTGGAAACCTGCAGTCAGCTGAGACTGAAGAAGTCACCTGGATGATGACGAAACGTTTCTCCCACTGAAAACATCCAGATGAACAGAATCAAACTTTGGGGATTTACTTAAATAGATGATTGAGCATCGAGACGTAAACATATTCTTCTTATAGTTATTATTATCTGTCATTGTTTTAGAGTTTTGGTTTTTGACTGAATCTAGTGTGAATTTTCTTCAAAGTACTTTCATCCTTATTCCCCTTATTTCCCAAGAAGTCCCCACAGTGGGTGGATCTATTAGATTTGGTATAAGTTTTACACAGGATGCTCTTCCTTATGCAGTGCTTGCATTTATGTGGGGGTGAGACTGGGCTGACCTTAGCTTGTGACCCTCTGAGGTGAGGCTGTGTCTCCTCCTATTGCCAAACTGGGGATCTTTCATGTGTACACCGTGCAGCCATAACCTAAAACATCATCAGAGTTTGAATTCAATTACATTTGATTTATATTGCGCCAAATCACAACAACAGTCACCCCAGGCACTTCATATGGTAAAGACTCTGCAATAATACAGAGAAAACCCCAACAATCACATGGCCCCCTCTGAGCAGGTGCTTTGGTGACAGTGAGAAGGAAAACATTCATTTTTTATAAATACAGATTCACAAGACTCATTTCCTTTTCACAAGATTGATGTTCTTTGTTAATGTATTTACAGAATGCAAAATTTCAGCAAGAAAAAAAGATGAATACAAAAGCATCCACAGGTGTTTACATGGTGCCAAAGCCCTCCAGGAGTAGACATCACAGGAAATCTACCAAAAGTTAAATTGCAATAAATAAATAAATGAATAACATAAAAATTAAAGGTGTCACAGCTGTTACTCTTCACAAACAATACTACCCCAACTGTCACACACGGTGGCAGAGAGGTGATGATCTGTATAACAAAGTGTTCTCGAGTCAGATGTGAGGCCCTGCGTCTGTCATGGTTGAGTTCAGGCCGGGGCCAGGGAGCAGGCTTGGAGCAGTGCTAGCAGTTAGACCAACTTTATTGTGGAGTGGGCAGGTGTAAAGGGGCGGGGTTATGGAAAGTCGGCCAGGCACGGAGGGAGTTGGCAGCTGACAGTAATGTTCAATAAAGTGCAGCTAAGTGGAGAGTAAACAGGTAAGGACGGGCTAGCAGAGGCTTTGGCAGAGTGGTGGTGCCAGAGAGAACCAGGTGTGCAGGTGAAGTCAAATGTGGTCATTTCAGAGAAATCTTGAACGAGGTTCCAGACGAGTTACTGTGGATGAGCCGACAAGACAGGTGAGGGTGAAGCACGTGAAACCACGAGGAGCCGATTATCACCATGATGGTGGAGAATAACCACACAGCCCAGCACCAGGATATTATTAAAAGATCTGAAATCATACATTTCTACACGGTGTTATATTCCTGAATGACTGACACGTGTCTTTGCTACAGCATGCAGGTATGAGTCTGGCCTCTGTAGCAGTCAGGTAAAGAGGAAACTTTTAATTCTGTTTACAAGAAACATTGTGAAGAATCTATTTTTCCAAAACAGCTGCCATTTGGTTGTCAAAAATCCACACAGTGTTCATTCTTAATGAGAAACAAGACTCTTTTCTCTCGTAGGTTTATTTCTCAGCTTTAAGGCGTGCCCCATGCTTCTGAAAACAAGATGAAGGCGTTCACAAACCGCAACAACGATGCACTGTAGACCATGCAGTGAGCTGCAGGCTCACAGGGAAACCACAGAAACTACTCAGATGTTTGTGTGAACATCTTTAACCAAACACACAGAACAGAGCTGTGATCAGAGGGACAGAAATCACCATCACTATCACACATATTTAGTATGTTTTAACTCTCGTTTTGACTCTATGCTGAGTCTGACAAAGCTGTGACTCTTCAGTTTTTGAATGTTCCAGTAAATCTACCAGCTAAGTGCTTCATATGCTGTAAGCAGTAGAAGTGGTTTAGAGTTGGATAAAGTTGACATCTGTTTTCATATGCATGTAACGGCTTGGTTTATTTATTTTTACTGAAGGATGCAGCAGATACACTAGTACACTGCTGTGTAACATCAGAGATTTGTGCGAGTGTCACACTAGCTCTTGGTAAACCTCCCCCAACCCTTTTCCTGCATGGCACACAAAAAGCAACCCACAGCTGATAAAACCAAAAGCTTCTGTCATGTGTTCTCTAAACAAATTACATGGTCACTTAATGAATTTACATGGTCCTATAGATGAACTACAACACATGACATATTACACTGTTTCATTCAAGCAACGTGTGAAAATCCTACATACAGACATGGGCTGTCAGACCAGTGTCCCAGTGAGAGCGCTGCTCCTATAATCTGAACTCAGATAAGAAGGATGCAGAGAAGAAAGGGGGGCAGCTAGAAGAGGGGCAGCCATGTGCTGTGACCAGCTGGGGTGAGGAGAGGAGGATAAATTATAAGACAACTTTCATGTACCCTAACGCACAACCCAGTTATACAACGACGCATTTAGTCATTTATTCCATCCACGTTTTTCCGCTTATCCAATTTAGGTTGCAGGTGGGGGGTGGAGCCTATCCCAGCTGCCACCCTGGACAGGTTGACAGTCTGTCACACAGACAGACAACCATTCACACTCACATTTAGACTCACCAGTTAACCTGTCCTCACTACCTGAATGTTTGACCGTGGGAGGAAGCCGGAGTAAACTCCACATGTAAAGGCCTCGGCCAGATAGGCGTAGATGGTTCTTACACAGCGCTTTTAGTCTGACCACTCGAAGCACTATACACGACTTGCCTCATTCACCCTTTATACAAGCACTTTTTATAAGCCTTCTCTGTGTAAGTGCTTTCTAGCTAACATTCACACATTCATAGAGCAACTTGCAGTTAGTATCTTACCCAGGGATGTTTGGCATACAGACTGGTGCAGTCAGGGATCAAACCACCAACCGGTGGTTCCAGTTAGCTTTACCTCCTGAGCTACAGCCAAGAAGGTCCTTGGATGGGAGCCTTCTTGCTGTGAGTTAACAGTGCTAACTACCATGCCAATGGGCTAGCTACTCATTTATTTAAGTATAAAATTAACATCTCTATGAGAAAAAACCCTTTGTCTTCAGTATCCTGTGGGACAACTTTGTGAAGTAATAACTAAACAGTTCTTGTAGCTGTTGTTCAGTCCTCGATGGCTTGAGCTCATTCGGACGAACTTCAGCCGTAGGATGTTGGTGGGTTTCCTCACACGTTCTCCATTTTTATTGGATAAAGATCATGATTCTTAAAGTCAAAGTTCCTACTTTTTTCTCTTTGACATTTCTTTGTTAGGTTGCTGTTTTGCACTACGACCTTTGCTGAAGACTTAGTTTAGTGAAAGACGTTCTGAGATTTGCCTTTTGAAGCTAATGGGACCAGTTTCCTAATATGATCCCATTAAGTTTTTATCTTACAATATGAAGAATTGTCCACACAACATTGTTCCAGTAGCCTTCTAGTTTGTTACATAATCATTAAAAATTACAAACAGAGTGGTCGCTTTATCCTTTAGCTCCTTACAAGCTTCGTCCTCCCAGACTACAGACTAATCTTTGTTGGTTGGCCAGCCGGGGAAGGTAAAGGTGGTCATCACGCCCATCATTTGTACAAAATCTAAATGCTTTAGTGATGGTTCTGTATCATTCTCAGCCTGATGAAGATCACCAACAGAGGTGCCCACTCAAACCAGATTGTCATCCAATCGCAGAACACGAGTGGGTGTTCCTCAACTGTTAGATGGGCTGGTTTACAGTTAGAGCCGTGCCTGGATATCAGCCAGTAATTCTTAAACATGACTTCATTCTGGAGGGGATTTTTCAAAACCCTGTACAGACTAAACTTTCCTATTATTACTGTTCTCATTTATAAAGCTGTGTTTCATCAATATGAACATTATACCTAACAGGTGAATTTTGGGACAGTATGTCCTGGTTTCTTAACATAAAACTCATTGCTGCAGCCAGAGGCAGCACACATATGGTCCTCTTAGACTATTTTTTAGTTTTAGTCCCCTTGTTTTCCAGTGAGTTATCGGTTCTGTCACTAGCTTGCTAACGTAAACTAATGCAAGTCTAATAGCCGTAACAAACCTACTGACCCTGTGATGCCACGTTCTGGCAAAATGGTGCTAAACGTGTTCTAAAAAACGTTAACTTTCAGCTCTTATTTCTTAAATCCAGCTTCCCAGAAACTGTTGCATCTACGTCAGTTTTTAGAGCAGGGCTCCATGGTGTAAATCAGCCTTTATAGTGTTTCACGACTGCTTTAAAGTACCTGTGTTTTCACTTTTCAGACCCAGAAGATATTACATCTTTTATACTAACGGTATCAAACTCTTTGTAGCGTGAGTGGACCGGAGCAGTAAAAGCTTTGCTCAAATGAACCGTCCATTTACAAAACAGATTTAAAAAAATCTCTAGATTCAAACTTATTACAAAATCTACAAAAGTGCAGAAGTTGACTTTGGAAAGAAAAAAGATATTATGTTGCAGCTGAACTATATGTGAAACATTTTAAATAGTAATAGTAATGCTGGTGTCCCTGCACGACTGTGTTTAATCTAATCAAAGTGGTCTTTTCTGCAGTTTTTAGACTTGCAGGGGGCCACAGTGGAACCTTTAGCAGGAACGTCAGTGCACTGTCACATAAATAAATATAAGGTGTCTTGAAACTTTTGGACTTCAATGAAATGTTTCAGCATATGATAAATGCTATCAGGAGGAGATGCTGTGTCGCAACCCGCTCGTTTTTTCTGACATTGCCGACTATCTTTGCTCCGTTTCACTGGTGAAAGTATGTCAGTGGGTTACATTGACACAAGTGCAAAGCTGCAGGGAGGGGAGGGAGGAGTCAGTGAACTGGGTCACATGGTTTTCACACTGATCGCTACTCGAAACAGAGCAGAAAGCCGTCGCGCACACGCCTGGACTGGAGCTCCGCCACAGTGGATGTGACTCTTTGGCAGGAACGAGTGAACAGTGCTCTCTGAGACGCTGTCGCCTCGGCATGAACATTTTCTGGCTGTTTTAGGGGGAAAGTACATCTCCACCGGGCTGCTTGTAACGCCGACCGTAGCGTATAGGGTCTGAACTAGGCTTCTGTCTTTGGTTCAAACTTAAAGACGGTTAGTTTCTCTTACTGGGACCAATCAGCGACTTTTCAGTTGCTGAACACTAAAACTGAGAAAACGGCTTTGGCACTGAGGTAGCAGAGGAGGAAACCCCCAGACTCACAGGACATGGAGTCCACCAAAGCTGGTAAGTACGCCTGACAGCATCTGCAGCCGGTGACGGGGGGCGTACTGTACTTACATCCTGCCTTTGGCTTCACTCGAACCGGAAAAGTAACACGACCAGCTTAATAAGGTCACGTTCTGACTGTATTTCTTGACTATTGTGAACTTTCTGTCGAATCCACTTGTTACTGTTAAAGTGGGTTAGGACCGCCGTGGGCGGTTGTTGTTACACCAGTGTTTGGCTTCAGTGGCACTGCAGTCATCTCTGCTCACATGGACCCGCCAGCCTAGCCATGTGCACCTGTGTTTACGCTCCCCGTGCGTCTCAGCTCATTGGCCGCGCGGTGCAGTGACGTAGGCGTTGCATAATTTCTCCCAGCTCGATGTGTGCAGTCTCGCCGTGGATACACGTGAGGCCTCTTATGGCAACGCGAGCTGACCTAGTTTTCCCGGGATAAGAGCATGCGTGCTCCAGGTGGGGGTGCGTTTAAACCCCAACATCAGCAGCTGTAGTGCTTTGCTCAAGGGACGGGGAAGGCTTTTTGTGTAAGAAACGTACGTTAGTAACATCATTAATAATAAACGTCGCGTTATGACACGCTGTATTCAGTTTCTATGAGGGTTACCATTAATTTAAAACAACAACATTGAATATAAAAAAAAAAAAACCGGAAGTCCACAGTTGTCTTCGTTTGCTCAGCTCTCGAGCTCGTCGTCTGTCCTGCTGACAGCGCTCGAACTAAGATTTCCCGAGGGCCTTAAACGCAGCAGCATCTTTCAGGTGAAAAGTCTCAGTTGTTTCCAGCTTGTATAAAATGATCTAATTATGCACAAACAGTTAGATAAACATTAGAGCTGGAGATGGTCACTGTGTTACTACTGTGTTAGTTACAAGTTTGACTCATATTTTCCTGTTTCACTCATGATGCTGGATACACAGTAACCTGATAATCCCATGAACTACACCTCATTTTTGAAGTATTCAAAGAGGCTGGTGAGCTCTGAGTCACCAGGTCTGTGACACGTCATGGCTCAAGACCAGTTTTTATATATGTGACATCACTGGCAGCACTTTTTCACCTCATACAGTTCCTTTGCTGCGTATTAATAGGGGACAATTTTTATATATTTCTTTTAAAATGAAAACTGTATAAATGAAGGCATGTATTAGATCTGTTTTTATGGCTGTGAATGACTGAACTACATACACACCCTTGCCAGGCTGACATTATGTAATCACTGTTACCTAATCATAAAGAATGGGAGAGGAAGAAATCAGGTCAGCCTGTGCTGAGGGTGGAGCTCCCTGGTGCAGCAGCCTGTCTCTGCGGCTTCTACTGGCCCAAGAAATGTTTGTCGTATTCTTGTCTGCCCTCTTTACCTTAAGCTGGTTGGTTTTCACACAGGGAAGGTGTCTGTAGGGGGGGGGGGAATAAGTCAGGGAGAAAAGCGCCACCTACAGAAACCTTGGTGACATTACGGCATTCAAACAGGGCTCAGGTTATGCCGATGAAATAAACAGTGTAACTGACAACGAGCAAAAGAAGACACGCTACATCTGGTAGCTTCTTGTGATTGCAGTAGCGTGTAAAGATGAAGTGAGTTTCCTTTTTGTCCTAATGCAGAACAAAATCAGTAAAGTTTGATAAATGCGATGTGCACATTAAAAACAAATCAGAAATGTGTTATCAGGCACGAGATGGTACTCGTTTTATTACAGTGAGGTCACCCATTACTGAGTCTCTCTGTCAGGCCCTGAGCTGAGCGTTTCTCTCCGTTGCCGTCTTGCTGTTCTGAGACTGCATATGAGGAGCACGGGGTGGGTCCTAAACCACACACTCATCCTCTGATGGTTGTGATTGAGGAGTGGTTAGCCACTGAGCAGCTCCTGGATGAGCGTCCTTATTGACTCTAATAAAGACCATAATTGACTGAATGGATTCATATGACCTGAAAGTAAAGTGAGGAAAGCGTTTACAGAGGTCAGAGGGACATGAGGGCTGTTCTTCTGGTCGCAGACCATTAGACCAATACAAGGTATCTGCTTCACTTTTCAGGAGCTACATTCATCTTTGATACTGTCTGTTTTCCTCATAAAATACATTAGAAGTTTTCAGTGCAAGCTCACACAATAGGCTTTGAATGCTTCGTTGTTACAGTTCTCACAGTGCGTTTCCTCCCCTCTCTGCTGATCGCTCACCAGGAGGCGTAATAGCCTACATCAGCTCGTCCAGCTCTGCCTCCAGCCCAGAGTCGTGTCACAGCGACTCCTCCAATGGCAGCTACCAGTCATCCTCCCCACCCCGCGGGTCCCCGCCTAGCCACGGACAGCTGAGGCAGCCGCTCGACCGCACGATGGCCGTAGGAGGCCAAAACCTGCCACGGACTCAGAAAGGTGGACGCTCGTCGTCCACAGCAAAGACTGGCATCACAAGTAAGTTGGACACTCTCATATGTGTCTTCAGATGCTGCCTGTGTTAATTCTTGGAATCAGTGCAGCATGTCAGGCCAGTGAGAGAAGGCGTCAAAGACGATTATATGACTTAAACATCTCTGTCAGTGCTTTTCAAGGACATTATTGGAATCTGCCCAAAACAAATGTTGACATTTTAACTTCCAGGTAGCTTGTTTCAGCCGCCGTCACTGCACCAAGAACGTCTCATAACTAATGCTCTCTCTCTGAAGGTTGAAATGAAACCAGAGGCTGTTTAGGAGAAACGGAGCCAGCACGAGCTTTCTGTAGACAGCTAATGAGTTTTACATGTGATGTGTTTGTGTCTATCCTGCTGTTAAGATAAATTCTCAACATAAACCTTCACAGAGCACTTTGTCAGAAACACCAGTGTGATGTTGAGGCTGTAGTGAAGGGCAGGGGGGATGTGAACTGTACCACATAATATAGCACAGCAGGTTATTTGAGCGTGGTTTAGGTTCCTCTTCTTCTACTCCTATACCCGGACTGATGCAGAGGGTTTGGGGTTTTTTGTGAGTGGCGACACCTACTGTTCAGGAGAAGCGTGCAGCGAATCCACTGCACGCACCGGTGTAATGACTCGGTGACCTCGTTGGGAATAATCGGTGGGTTCCCAGTTTTTTTTCAGATGAACTGTAAGAATTTGTTTTTGTATCTCTCAGAAATCAACGGCCTGGTGCTGCTCTGTAAAGTGTGCGGTGACGTGGCCTCTGGATTTCACTATGGTGTCCATGCCTGTGAGGGCTGCAAGGTGAGGCTGCCTCTTTGACACGACGCAGTATGAACTCGCAGGCAGCACAGGATGACTCTCTGTGCGACACAGAGACGAGCGTTGCGGTGTCTTTGGTTGAAGTGGGTCACTTTAGCCATCTGCACAGCTCAGTCAGACTGAAACTAGTTCACTCTGCCTTTATTTATATCTGTTACCCATCATGCTTCATGGTGCTGTGGCCCAGTTAGCTGGAGAACAGTGTGCTACATACCACAGCACTCCTTAGAGGGCGAACACGCACATAATTCAAACTGTAGAAACTGTTAATTTATCTAAGAAAGAGGACAAAAGTAAGCTGTTTGTGTCTGTGAACACACTCAGGGCTTCTTCAGGAGGAGCATCCAACAGAACATCCAGTACAAGAAGTGCCTGAAGAACGAGAGCTGCCCCATCATGAGGATCAACAGGAACCGCTGCCAGCAGTGCCGCTTCAAGAAATGCCTGCTGGTGGGCATGTCCAGAGACTGTGAGTACCCGCGCTCGTTCACTGACTCACGCTGTGTTCGGTGAAGAGATTAGCGAGGCTAGTTTCACAGAGTAACGCTTAGCATGGCATTTTCTAACACGTAAAACAGGTTACGGTCAATTTCAAAGCTATAAAAGCTAATAAGTGTCATTTTCTAATCAGAAGGTTGGTGGTTAGATTCCCCCCGTCTGCCCCCCTCTCCTCAGGCAGAGTACTGCTCGTTTGAGTGTTAGCAGAGAAACGACGTACCTGTGTGAATGAGTGTGAATGGAAAAATGAGGCATTCTGCAGGAGAGCGCTACATAAAAACCAAAGTGTTCAAAAATACAACATTAAGAAACACTTTTAATAAAGAAATCCACACAAAGCTCACACTTTTAATTGAGCGTTTTAGGTTATTTTTGTTTTAATAAGATGCCGTTCATTAGTCCTCAGTTGGTAATGACTGAGAGATGGAAATAGTCCAAGGTCACTGACTGTGGAAGGACGTTGGAGTTTCCCTGTAATAACGACATAGTTAAGGTGGAATGGCTTGAGTAATCCTCAGTATGACTGGATTTATTTTGAAGGCAGTAATCATGAGGTGTGAAGCTAACGGTTGGAGAAGAGTAAGATGTCCTTTTAAATTCCTGTTTAACGTATGTCTTAGACTTGGGCAATAATCAAGGAGATTCTCTTCTCGCTCTTCAGCTGTACGCTTTGGCCGGATCCCTAAGCGAGAGAAACAGCGCATGCTGCTGGAGATGCAGAGCGCCATGAACAACATGATGAACAACAGCCAGCTGCAAAGCCAGCTGTACAGCAGCCAGAGCCTGCCCATTGTTAAACCGCTGCCAGCCAGCGCCACTGAGCCTACCTCAGACGATGCCGTCCCCGCCGCCTCCTGCTCTCCTTCCTCCTCACCTCACTCCAGCCAATCAGACTCCAGCTTAGACCCAGAACCCGCCGCGTCGATGGACACCAGCCCCAGCTCGGCCTCGCCCAGCGCATCGGACAGCAGCGAGGAGGAGGTGATCGGCTCGGTGACCAGGGCCCACCAGGAAACCTTCATGTACAACCAGGAGCAGAGCAGCCTGCCATCCCAGGCATCGCAGCCCGTGAACACCCTCGGCTGTGGCCTCGCCAAAAACCCCACCGACAACCAGACGCAGGAGCGGCAGGACACCTGGGACCACCGCAAGAGCCCGGTCACGGTGACCTCCCGGCACTCCACCTTGAGCCTTGACCCCCAGGGTCAGAAGGAGGTCAACCAGTGCCCCTTCGGGCTGTCCAGGACGGCTGCCACCAGCCACTTTCCAGCATATACACATGGAGCTTTCAGGGCACCGTCCACAGAACGCTCCACCAATGGATCGTGCAGCATCGCCCTGTGGAGAGGAGGCAACAGGATGCATCTGGTAAGCAGAACAGAGGGCAGTGGATGATAACAGTTTAGGCAAGCCATTAAAAATCAATGTAAAGGTGTAAAAGCTGACTTTGTAAAATAAAAAGCCTTTTAAATGAAAGTGTCTGTTTGTTGTTTTGGATAGATGCTCCTGCCTCTGTATGCATGAATAGATGTTTCCTTGAAATAAGAACAGCTGCTTTTAGGGCAAAAACAAACTCACTAGAAGTCTCACCAAAAACAAAGCTTTCTGTTTTAGAGCGCAATGAAAATCACTCCATTTGTCCCAACATCAGGATGAAGCCATCATGTCTGTGATTAGTTAGTGAAGTTAGTGAAAAGGAGGTTTCAGAGGTGTGGATGCACTCATGTCCAAACTGAAGGCCAGCTCTGATCCGCAGGTTTGTCCGATGAACACTTCGCCTCACGTGGACCCTCAGAAGTCCGGCCACGAGGTGTGGGAGGAATTCTCCCACAGCTTCACCCCAGCGGTCAGGGAGGTGGTCGAGTTTGCCAAGAAGATCCCAGGCTTCAGAGAGCTTTCCCAGCATGACCAGGTCAGCCTTTTGAAGGCTGGCACTTTTGAGGTAATTCATTGAATTATCTTACGTATTGTAGTCTTGTTTAGTCTATGTCTGTAGTAATCTGGGGCATTCTGTGACCTGCAGGTGTTGGTGGTTCGGTTTGCCTCGCTGTTTGACGTGAAGGACCGCACTGTCACCTTTCTTGGAGGGAAGAGGTACAGCGTGGACAGTCTGAGGGCCCTGGGGGCCGGGGACCTGCTCAACTCCATGTTTGACTTTAGTGAGAAGCTCATGAACCTGGGTCTCAGTGAGGAGGAGATGAGCCTGTTTACTGCTGTGGTTCTGGTCTCTGCAGGTGGGTTATCAGACGATCCATCCACTGATAACGATGCATAAACCACTGTCAGTGTTTGTATCCAAAATGATGAAAACAGGTAGAAAAATTGGCTCATTAACGTTGTTTTTCCCTGCCTGAGCTTTGACTGCACTGGCTTAATGGTACAGATTGGAGAGTTGGCGCCACCTGCTGTTTATCTGATGAACCCAACACTCACAGCAGGACTGAGCTCAGCTGTTTCAGTGTAAACACATTAAACTAAGTCAGGGTTTAAAATATTCTGTGACCTGAGCACACGTGAGGCAAACGATTTCAGTTTGTGCAAAATTGTATTTATTTCTAAAGTATCACAGACACGCTGAACACTGACTTTGGTAAATCATATGCTGTAGAGTGACAGTCCATCGTTATCATTATCACAAACACGTTTGTTTAAAAAGGCTGTTTTAACTCTAACCTGACACGAGACTGCGACTAACCACACGGCGCCACGCGGAGCACACGGTCGTTTTTCTTGTTTGTTCGTTAACGTATCGCTAACTGAGGCCTCTCCTCCCCGCTACCTCTTCTTCTCCCAGATCGATCTGGCATCGAGAACGTGAACTCCGTGGAGGCCCTGCAGGAGACACTTATCCGCGCCCTGCGAAGCCTCATCACCAAGAACCACCCCAACGAGGCCTCCATCTTCACCAAACTGCTGCTCAAGCTGCCCGACCTGCGTTCCCTCAACAACATGCACTCTGAGCAGCTGCTCGCCTTCAAGGTCCATTCCTGAACTTTCCTAAAGTACTTGACGCCCTCCGCCCCCACTTCACCTGAAAACATTGCACCCGAGACAAAAGCAGCCCTAAAGGCCACCTGGAGCACGAGCTCCACCCGACCACACCTGCACCCTGCACGGGCCTTTGGGTTTAGCTCTTTGTCTAAAAAATAAAGTGAAAGTGGAAGTTGTACTGTAGGGCGTGACGGCCTGTGTGATGGTAATGCAGACGCACAGACACTCTGACTGGTGTACATGTCTCTCGTGTTTGTGTGTAGCAGCTGTACAAAGATTAGAAGCACTTTACTGTATAGTGTCGATGGTATTTTTGCATTCATAGTGCAATATGTGACTGCTTCTGGGTCTGAACTGCAGAACAGAGTCTAAACGTTTCCCTGCGGTGGTGTACGTTAAATTGAACTGGTGCTGCTCTCGTGGGATGAAAAACACGCTCGAGGTAAAGTTCTCTTTAAAAGCAGCTGAAACTGAGGAGTCTGTGCAGGAAAGCTGTTTTCAGTTGGAGCAGCAGGGAAATCTGAACGTCTTTGGACAGATTTGGGAAGCAGACGCTTGATTTCATCCACGTGTGTTCGTGCCATGATTTGTGTTTGTTTTCTGTTCTAAATTATTTGGGCATTGTGACAAATCCAACGTGTCAGAGTCTCTCTCTTTACTGAGATCAGTATAAATGAAGACTGAAGCGATGAAATGAAATTGTGGACTTTGTCTTCTTTCTCTCGTGACATCTCCAAGAGTCTGGACAGAAATGTCACCTCGTAGTCACCAGCAGCTTCTGCACGCTTCATTACACGTCTTTACTTTTTTACAGAGACTCTGTTCTGTAGCTGAGTGCAGTTACATGTATGATATGACGATTTCACTTAAGTCTGATTGTAAAAGTGTTTGTAATGCAAAGACATGAGCAGAGCTGCTGGTGAAACACTATCAGCCTTTTATTCTCCACGACTTCTATTATTGCAGTGACATGTTCTGAATGGATGCAGTATGCATAGATTTCTATAGAAATATATTATCATATAAACATAACTGTATGTGTATATATATATATAATATGAATGAATGAATAAATTTTCTAAATGGTGTGTACAAGCTGTGGTTATTTAACACGTGTCATTCCTGATAATCATGACGACTGCATCTTACTTATTTGTAGGAAAATGTTCTCTTCAGCAGTTAAGAGGCTTTTGGCTCCTCGTCTCCTCCATCCTGTGACCTGTGACCTGTACACCTGGAGGCTAACTGGAGGAGCTGTTACTGAGCATGCACAGACTCATACGCTCAGTGTTTTGTTTTTTTTAAATGTCCTTTTTCACTTCAGATAATCAAACTTTCTGCTTGTTACTGTTTCTCTGTGTGATTAAAACAATCATGTTTTTAATTTAGAGGTGTAAATATAAAACAAATATGAGCACTTTTATCTGAGACCCACGTGCAGCTTTAGTGCAGTTTGAATAAAACTGATCTCTGAAGCCGGCGACACAGAACTCAGTTTGATTGGAATTTTAATCGTCTCGCATACACGTGAATATTCTCTTCTACTTATCCTTATCAGGGTCGTTGGAGGGCTGGAACCTGTCCCAGCTACTATAGAGTGAGAGGCGGGGGCACACCCTGGACAGATCGCTAGTTAGTTGCAGGGACAGAGAGACCGCACTCACAATCACCAGTTAACCTCACCCCACTAACGGCATGTCTTTGGACTGTGGGAGGAACCCGAGTACCCACACAGACACAGGAGGGAGAACATGCAAGCTCCACACAGAAAGACCCCGGCCTGCGACGCTGAACCAACGACCTTCTTGCTGTGAGGCAACAGCGCTAACCAGAAATACTTGGATAACGATACTTCCTGTAGTAACCATGACTGATTTAAAGTGCAGTTTCAGCTTCAATTCATGATTGTATGAACTGTTACAGCCATTTGTGTTCTTGCTTTTTTCCTCTTGTCACAGAGAAAGACCGAAGTGACTTTGTCCACTTTGGATGTATTTCATTGTCGTCGAGGCCGTTTGGTGTAGCTGAGCTGGCCAGTGTGTTTCTTCTTTTAAAGAGTGTACTGGACCAACCACAGGTGTGTCATGTGATTTATTTCTAACGACATGATGAGGGAAGAATCCAGCCATTTCCTGTCAGACTGCTTGTCAGTCAGCTGTCCTTCTGAGCCTGTGAAAATGGGAGGTTATGTATAAAAATGCCTGAAATTCCTAAGCAGTTGAAATAAACGCCTCAAATTAAAAATGAAACTGCATTTTAATCACATCGATGGAATACAGATGCAAAATCACACCTTTTATCCTCTCCTGTGCTCTTCAAGAACAGTAAAGTAGAAATGAAAGTTAAAAGTGTGATTGTTATGGATCACCAATAGCTAATTAATCATGTAAAAGATTCAGACAAGAGTAGAAATTTCAGACGGTTTTACTCGATGCCTGACTCAAGGTGTGGATAAAATAGCACCTTTACAGCAGGGTTGACATATAAACGCACACACATCTATGTAATTCTCTCTTAAAAATGCAGCACTGAATGAAATAAAGGTTTGACTATGGACTTTCTTTAATAAGTTTTTGTGACACTGAGCCAGAGGGATTTAGTAACACGAGGTTTAGAAAGGCGACGTCTGAACCTGTGACAAATCGTGCTTATCATCCATCAGCAGATGGCAACAGTGCAGCTCAGTCTGCGTCCCTGGGAGTGGCACCGAGTGAACAGACACTAACATTCACTCTGCCGACCAAATCATACAGAGCTCCAGTGTTACCACCGAGTGATGGTGGTAACACTTACAGTTTTAAACTCAGACCTCTGTCTGCGATAATCAGTGAGAACCATCGGCTCCACCCACGTGTCCGCTTCAGTTTGATTGCTGTCCTGTAAACAGAGCACAATCTGAAATCTGTCTGTTCAAACACCCTCGTGTGTTCACTTATGACTTCACAGGACAAGAGCTAGACTCTATTAATGTAGTGCCGTGTCTTTATATTTTCTATTTTACAAGGAAAACAGGAAATTAGTTCATAAATGTATTGAAATGTGCAGACACATCAATAATAGTCAATTCAGTTTTATTGATACAGCGCTAAATCACAACAACAGTCGCCTCAAGGTGCTTTATATTGTAAGGTAGACCCTACAATAATACATACAGAGAGAAACCCAACAATCATATGACCCCCTATGAGCAAGCACTTTGGTGGGAAGGAAAAACTCCCTTTTAACAGGAAGAAACCTCCGGCAGAACCAGGCTCAGGGAGGGGCGGGGCCATCTGCTGCGATTGGTTGGGGTGAGAGAAGGAAGACAGGATAAAGACATGCTGTGGAAGAGAGACAGAGATTAATAACAGATATGATTCAGTGCAGAGAGGTCTGTTAACACATAGTGAGTGAAGAAGAAACACCCAGTGCATCATGGGAATCCCCCAGCAGCCTACACCTATTGCAGCATAACTAAGGGAGGATTCAGGGTCACCTGGTCCAGCCCTAACTATATGCTTTAGCAAAAAGGAAAGTTTGAAGCCTAATCTTGAAAGTAGAGATAGTGTCTGTCTCCTGAATCCAAACTGGAAGCTGGTTCCACAGAAGAGGGGCCTGAAAACTGAAGGCTCTGCCTCCCATTCTACTTTTAAATACTCTAGGAACAACAAGTAAGCCTGCAGTGTGAGAGCGAAGTGCTCTAATAGGGTGATATGGTACTACAAGGTCATTAAGATAAGATGGGGCCTGATTATTTAAGACCTTGTATGTGAGGAGCAGGATTTTGAATTCTGGATTTAACAGGAAGCCAATGAAGGGAAGCCAATACAGGAGAAATCTGCTCTCTCTTTCTAGTCCCTGTCAGGACTCTTGCTGCAGCATTTTGGATTAGCTGAAGGCTTTTCAGCGAGTTTTTAGGACTTCCTGATAATAATGAATTACAGTAGTCCAGCCTGGAAGTAATAAATGCATGAACTAGTTTTTCAGCGTCACTCTGAGACAGGATATTTCTAACTTTAGAGATGTTGCACAAATGGAAGAAAGCAGTCTTACATATTTGTTTAATATGTGCATTGAAGGACATGTCCTGGTCAAAAATGACTCCAAGGTTCCTCACAGTGTTACTGGAGGCCAAGGTAATGCCATCCAGAGTAAGAATCTGGTTAGATACCATATTTCTAAGATTTTCAGGGCCGAGTACAATAACCTCAGTTTGATCTGAATTAAGAAGCAGAAAGTTAGCGGCCATCCAGGTCTTTATGTCTTTAAGACATTCCTGCAGTTTAACTAATTGGTGTGTGTTACCTGGCTTCATGGACAGATAGAGCTGGGTGTCATCTGCATAGCAGTGTAAATGTATGCTATGTCTTCTAATGATGCTGCCTAAGGGAAGCATGTATAATGTAAACAGAATTGGTCCTAGCACTGAACCCTGTGGAACTCCATAATTAACCTCAGTGTGTGAAGAGGACTCTCCATTTACATGAACAAATTGGAGTCTATTAGATAGATATGATACAAACCACTGCAGTACAGTACCTGTAATACCTACAGCGTGCTCTAATCGCTCTAATAGGATATTATGGTCGACAGTATCGAACGCTGCACTGAGGTCTAGCAGGACAAGCACAGAGATGAGTCCACTGTCAGAGGCCATAAGAAGATCATTTGTAACCTTCACTAAAGCTGTTTCTGTGCTGTGATGAGCTCTGAAACCTGACTGAAACTCTTCAAATAAGCCATTCCTCTGCAGATGATCTGTTAGCTGTTTGACAACTACTCTTTCAAGGATTTTTGATATGAAAGGAAGGTTGGAGATTGGCCTATAATTAGCTAAGACAGCTGGGTCTAGAGATTGCTTTTTAAGTAAGGGTTTAACTACAGCCACCTTGAAGGCCTGTGGTACATAGCCAATTATTAGAGATAGATTGATCATATTTAAGATTGAAGAATTAATTAATGGCAGGACTTCTTTGAGCAGTTTTGTAGGAATGGGGTCTAAAAGACACGTTGATGGTTTGGAGGAAGTAATTATTGAAGTTAACTCAGAAAGATCAATTGGAGAAAAAGAGTCTAACTTAACATCGATGGTACTAAAAGTAGCTGTAGATAATATTACATCTGTGGGATGATTATTGGTAATTTTTTCTCTAATGATTTAAATTTTATTTGTGAAGAAGTTCATGAAGTCATTACTAGTTAACGTTAAAGGGATTGTTGGCTCAACAGAGCTCTGACTTTTTGTCAGCCTGGCTACAGTGCTGAAGAGAAACCTGGGGTTGTTCTTATTTTCTTCAATCAGTGACGAATAGTAAGATGTTCTGGCTTTGCGGAGGGCTTTCTTATAAAGCAGCAAACTATTTCTCCAGGCTAAATGATGATCCTCTAAATTTGTGACACGCCATTTCCTCTCCAGCTTACGAGTTATCTGCTTTAGGCTACGTGTTTGAGAATTATACCATGGAGTCAGGTACTTCTGATTTGAGGCCTTAGTTTTCACAGGAGCTACAGTATCCAGAGTCGTACGTAGTGAGGAGGTAAAATTATTAACAAGATGATCGACCTCTGTTGTTAGTCAGCATTTGCTATGAGCACCTTTATTCTTCAGCACAACCTGAACTCTCTCAGGCAGCCTTCAGGAACAACGCTCCGCATCTCTTGAGTATCACTCCAAAGTGCTTCTTTGTAGGTTGGCTACACTTTGCTCTCTCTCTGTGATCCACACTTCTTCAGGGACGCTGGCTCCCTCAGAGTTTGTGTTTGTGTTTCCAGCTATTCTTTTATTGCACTGGAATCATCATCACTGCCAATAAGGTGATTTCCAGATGGTTTCACATGCTGGATCAAAATCTGGCTTTTCTGTTCATAACTGGGTCAAACTATGAAAGAGGCTCCACCATATTTTATAGACGACTTCACCTTCCCTTGTCCTCGCTCACACATATCGATGACAATTCAAAACATTTAAAATTTGACTGATTAGTTATAGTGTAAGGCAAACCTCAGCCTTTTCTCCCCGTTTCCCTTCGCTAAGAATGACCTCTTGACGGCCCCCCTCCAAACGAGACCTTATAGTTCAACAGCAGCAGGACCGTGATCACCCCAATTCTCATGGACTTCACTTTAAGACGCTGCTCTTCTGCTGGCAGTGTTTTTTAGGTCTGTCTGTTTTTGTTCTCTGCTTGACTCATTTTAAGTACTGCACACCTGCTGACAGAGCTCTTTATGGAGAATCACCTTGCTGTTGCAAAAATACTATGTTATGCTTGTCAAGCACTGTGTGATATTTAAAATATATTTGGCATTTTATGGAGATTCACCTAAAGAAATGGGAAGAAATGATATCATTTTAACGTTGTCCTTACGTTAAATTCCTGTTTTATGCTTTAATGATCGATAGGTCAGTGTTTAATGGTTTAACTAACAACAACAAAGAAAACGTCTTTAAATCATCAGGCACAAGAACTGGAATGAAAAATAGGAACCAAAGAAAAACTTTGAACGACCTTCAGAAAGCTCAGAGAAATATTACTTAAGACCACTTTTTACATATTAAAGCAAAATACAAAGAATGAGGTGGGCTCAAGTCTTTTGCACAGTACTGCACATTAACCTGTGTTTCATAAAATGGGCGCACAGTGAACCATTCAAACAGCCATACAGAGCACCTACAAAGTCTGAAGAAGTGAAGACACCAAATCAAATTCTCTCAAAACCATCTTTATTCTTAAGACCCAAATCACAAATTCTGCAATCATCGCCCGTCAGGCAAAATCAAAATCATCAGTCCTCCAAGCTGAAAATGTCCAACAGCCGTTTGAGGAACACAATATTCTTTGTTCTTCCTTTTTTTCTGCCACAGATTCACTTTCACATCTCTCTGCACCTCCTGGTCGAATTCCCGGTTTGCATTAAACAGATGACTTAAACAAGAAGACACTCAAACACACAAGGAGAGAAGAGAAATCTGTGCCGACTGTGGATGACCGCCTCCCTCTGACCACGCTGACCCTAAACGTGCTCATGTGTGGTTTCTTTTGGACTTGAATCCAGCTAATTTAACTGTTTTTATCATTTGTTTTTTTAAATACGTCTCCATCAGACGTGGAAATACATTTGAGAGCAACACTGTATCTTTTTAACACTATGCAAAAACAATATGTTCATATTATGCTAACATCTGTAAAAAAAATCTGCAGTCTGAAAATATACATCCTTTTCCTTTGTACTGTAAAATAGCTTCTCTATGGCGCAACTCTTGTTATTGGTTGTAACTGAGAAACCTTACGAGCAACAACTCACGGGAGAGATCACGGCCAACTTTCACCTCCTCAGGTAAAATAAACATGTTCCTAACCAGCGGTGAGCAATGACGACGTTTACATGCACCACAGCTCTGCGTATGTGCTCAGTGAACACAGCCAGGATGCAAGATACCCAATTTATAGCCGTCCCGCAAAAAAGGAAAAAAAAGTGAAACTATTTGTATCAAAGTGTAAAAAAACATGTCGATTATTTTGGATTAAAGCTGCATTCATCATCCTGCTGTGAACTATTTGACTGTTGCAGATCTTTGCAAGCTTTAACTCCTTGTTTTGGTTTCACTTTCTCCTCAGTGCTTTTTTCAGTAAAACGCTCAGATAACTGATCAACATGCCGAACCAACAAAGTCATGGGGAGAACCCAGAGGAACGTGGGTAGGAGCTGTCAAAGAGCCCGGCTGGTCTGCAGCTTTTTAAGCTAAACTTTCAGGATTCATATTAGAGCGTCCACAGACTGAAATAACTTTATGTCTACAAGTTTGATGATATATTACTACATCAAGGCCATCATTTGCCTCAACCATAAAACTGACAGGTTTATTGTTATGAACTGCTCAACTACATTTATGAGTGAAAGTATTACTGACAGGTTATTTATATTTTTTTTACAGAAACCAAATAATGCCCTCCTCTTTGTTTTTATCCAGGTCACTGTTTGAAACATACACGTTTTACAAAAATACTGAAGTTTCTTCTTCATGATTCCTGATGATTGTGTTCTTCAGCAGTTCTTTAACTGTGACCTGCATTAGTTTTACAGTATCTATGTGACTTTTATGATAACTGTGAGACGTCTCTACCTTCAAGTTCATTCTCTGACAGTGGGGCTGGCTGCACAGACAGGTTGGCTCCATCCATCCAACCACAGGGCTAGGCTTTAGATACAGTACTGTGCAAAAGTTTTGAGCCACCCTTGACGCCTTTATGTTTTGCCTCCAACGAGTAAGCCTGCAAGGCTTTCAAAGTCTGACTTTCATTTCTTCTTCTTCTTTGTGTTAAGCCACTCCACACTGACCTATAAACCATCGGGCAATATTCAAACTGTATGTTTAGCATGAGGGAGGTGGTCTCAGTAATCCCCTCGTTGTAGCTGAAGTCAGCAAATTGAAAAATGCAACAAACTAGAAAGTAAGGAGGAACACGGTCTGATGTGAAAGAAACTGACGGCTGTCACTGTCCTGACCACACAGTGGCTCATTTTATGCTTATAATGAGTATCCTGAACATGAAGCCACAAAGAGAATGACTGCATTGTCGGGCAGCTGCAGAGAGGGGGTGTGGTTTCACAGAAATATCATCAGCCTGTTAAAGCAACCTTTGTTCAATCTACTGCACGCTACAAAAACACATTAAACATAAAGCTGTTAATCACCTAATTTTGGACTTTCAGTGGTTAAAATCTATGCAGCTTTCTTAGTGTCTCTTTACCTGCACAGGAAAACAGAATCATCTGCACAAACTCAGGAACTGTTATTACATTTGACAGCAGTAACAAAGTTCCAGTTTTGATTCCCAGGCCAAAATTCCCTGCCCATGAGGTAGCGGCTAATTACAGCCCAACAACTATCTTGGTGGAGGACTGGCAGGCCAAATCAAGAGCAAACACAGCTTTGTGTTTTTCGGGCTGCAAACAATAGTTGCTGCTACTTTAGCTGAATGTCTGAAAAGTTACACTGCCAAATTCCTGAGACTAGACTAAAAGTCTTTAGTTAAAAAAAGACGTGAAAGAGAGCCTAAAAACCGGGAACGTGCAACAACAAACCATGTTTACCACATAAAAACGATGCTTTTTACATGACTTTGTTCAATCTACATGTTCTAACAAACAGAAGCACACCAAAGGGACATTGAAGTCCTGAGCTGAGATCCTGGGATTGTTGGGTTGAACATTAGATAGTCAGCTAACTTCTGATGTGTTTGTGCAGCCAGCCCCTGTTACTGAGACATGAAGACATTCATTTCATTAGAAAAACAGGTGATGTTACGCTAATGAGTCTAGCACGTTGATGTTGGATGCACGTTCTGACAGCTTTCGTCAAAGGCTTCTTCACATAACAAAGTCTTTCGTTGGCTGCAGACGCAGGGGTGCATGTAAACGTGGCCAACCGTTACGTTTCTGAATGGCTCCGTCTCAGCAGGGCCCGGCCCGGCCCTTCATGTCGACGGGGACCAGCCTGAGCTCGGGTGCCTCTCCCTCTGATTGTCTGTGCATTTATCTGAATCTGTACAGTTTGCGAGGTGTATATGTGTGAGGTCCGGGTCATTCAAACACTGCAGCAATTCTATTGCTTTGATAAAAAGGCATCACTTCACAGAAATGAGAAGAAACAAAATAAAATACAAGCTGCTTTGAGGAGTAGTGTGAAGCTCAAAAAAGCGAAATATAAAGAGCCGAGGTCTGTCACATTGCAAACGGCTTTTCAAGAAACGAAACAAAACCAGAGGCTAAAGAACAAAGAAAGAGCTCTACTTTTCACAATCTCACCAGCCTCGTCAGTGTACCTTGGTGATGGCGAAGCATACAGTTTACTTGGCCTCCGAATGCCACCGGTCGGTCACAGTCGTGGAGTCGGACCCATGTGTTATCTGTGTGAGCGATACACCAATCAGCCACATCACTAAAACCAGTTACAGGTGAACACTGGTCTTCTCTGCTCCATTTCCCAACCCTCCAACCGAGGCAGACAGAGGCCCACTCCAAAAACCACTGCCAGTACCCGAGTGGGACCCAGCATCTGTGCCAGTCTTATTGTTGTGGCTGATCAGCTGCTGCACAACAGCTGCACAGATGTACTGTACATTCTGTATATGTGCATGTGTGTTACTGTACTATATGCATGCCATCCTGCGAGGGTGCCGGGCTCTTATTCACACATGTAAATAACATTACACTTCAATCAGCCATAGCCCCAACTCACCATAGCACCATGACTTCACTGTTTTAATAGAAAGTCCACCTCCACTCACGGAGACACTAAACAAACAGAAAAAATGCTGACTAATTATTTGACTTTGAGGCAACAAGGCTGAGATGAAACACTGAAATCTTATGCTGGTCTTATAGTTGAAGTTCCAACCGCAGACTGAAACAGCAAAGAGGACAGCCTGTGTGTGGCAGGACCAACAGGGAGCCAATTTATACTCAAGTGGAGGGAGGATGTAATGAGGGCATTGTTCACCTAGTTTTGGCACAACATGCAGTACTGTGACACACAGACGATCCTGGCCTCAGTGCCACCGTGTGACGAGTCTCCGGCACGACGAGCGGCTCATTTTAATGCTGCTTCTGCATTCCATTCACTGTCAAGTTTACATCGAAGTTTTGCTTTTGTTGTTTCGTCGTTTTGTTTCTTGTCGAAATAAAGACAAACAAACAGAAACTCGAGCAAGATTTTTTCCACTGTACAGGTTTGAACACGGCCGCACAGAACCTCTGCATTTTCAGTTAATCTGTCAGAGTTGCATATGAAATGCTTTGAGGTTGTGCTAATTAATCATTAGTCTATAAAGTATCAAAGCACTGGTCATATCATGTTGTCTGACAATAAGTCCAAAGGCAATTAACAACGACAAAGCGAGAGACACTCTCTCAGTTTATTAGTGTCCACACTCTGATTTCAGAAACATTCTTAGCTTTCAACCAGACACAAAGATGCTTCCTGCTCATAAACAGAGAGCTGGCTTTTGACTATTTTGCTGGCCCATATATGCTGTTGTAGTGCAACAGTATTTATGCAATATACTGCAAAATGCCACATATCATTTTAAGGGTTGGGTAAGTAGACTTACTGTTAGCTGAAAGCCCAGCATGCGTGTGTGTGTGTGTGAAGGGTCAGAGAGAAGTTGTGTTTGCAGTGTGCACTGCCACCGTGTGAAGTTTGAAGGGACTCATTACTCTCGTAGAGACACTCCAACAGAGTAGTGTCCTTAGATTTGTGCTTCATGCAGACTGTCGGTTTATCCTTTGACTAAAAACATCCTGTTTAGCGCTGCCTCGTTAAGGTTCGCCTTACCTAACGAGCCACTTTCTTCCAATAGGACGGCTTCAGGAAGCCTGGCTCAGGACGAGCTCTACTGCCTGCAGCAAATGAGTGTCACAGAAGGTGTGAGAAAAACCTTTGGAAACCTCGATTTAATAGCAGTCCAAGTGCTGGGATTGTTTTTACATATATTTAGTAAATGATTTGAAACTTTGGTCATGTTTAATAGGAACAATCAGCATTGCAACATCAAATGAGAAAAGACACACAGGTCCCCTTTAATATTGCAAAATCCTGCTCAGGTTTCTCGCTCGGAGCGTGTCTCGAGCTGACGTTTGTTTTTCCGACAGCTCTGGAATGCAGCGTTGCAACTTAACCTCGTAATGTGCGGCTGCCGAGAGACTCGCAGACACCTGCGAGCTGCCGTCCGTTAGAGTACGCGTTTTTAACGGTCACAGTAGGATGGCGAGGCACCGGACAGACTGGACACTCACCAGATGGACGAAGGTTGATATATTAATCACGGGTGCGGTAAAGTGGAGCGGGTTTGGGGAAGTGCCGACGGTTTGCTGACAACGTTTCGTGTTGCGGATGAGGTGAGCAGCCAAGTATTTTAACATAAAGGAAGGAATATACAACATATGCTTGGCTTCTAACGAACAAACAAGTGTTGATGAGATTACCATGATGCAACGGTACAATAATGAAAACAAAAAACCTAGAGTCAAATCTGAGGTGAGATGTTATATCCATGACAACAATAACAGAACAAACCAGAAAAGTCAAAAAGCTATTCACATGTACCCGCACTGTCAGGAATGGTTTCATCCAAAAATAGACCAGAGAGCTACTCTAAGGTGTGGAATGAAGTGACACTCAGTAGTGCTGTTAGAAGGTTCGTTGTGATGGGCTTTCTGCTGGTTCCACCCCTGAGACCACCAGGGTGCCCAGGCGCACACACACACACACACGCACACACACACACACACACACACACACACACACACACACACACACAGAAATCCACTGGTCAGTCCTCGAAGACCTCCAGAAACAGAGGAGGGAACAGCTCGGTGGGACACTCCACTTTCATGTGGAGGAATCGGCTGGCGTGGCAGGTGCCGATCATCCGCAGGTCCGTCACCTTCATTAGCAGCTTGGGCCAGAAATGTGCCACTTTGTGTTTGCGGTAGTTGATATAATGTTCAAAGGCCAACAGGAACTCCTCTTGGCAACGCTCGATTCGCTCCACACTAGTTAGGCCTGGACGATCTGAAGACACAAGCACATCAACAGTGTTGTTATGCAGCGTCCTGCAGAGCTGTAAAGCGTTTGTCCCTGACACAAACCTGCTGAGAGAAACCTGATAACCCTTCATCTTCCTTTGCTAATAGGAAGGATGGCTTACAATAGCTTAATTACAACTCACAAGGGTCTAGGCTCTATCTATGACTGATTTGATTATGTGTTTGGGATCACTGTCATACTGGAATATGAAGATCATCCCAGTTGGATCCAAATCTGACTTAACAGGATCTCCAACACCACTGGCTGAAGTGCAGTCCCAGACCACGACAGACTATCCGCTGTGCGGTCTCTCTCACGTCCTTCCATCCAGTTATTGTGTAATTTGGCATATCTGAGCCTATTCCTCCTGTTTCCCTTACTTAGGCATGTGATGAAGCCCTGTGCATGAGGAAGCAGCCTTAACACGACTGACTGTCAAATACTGTTCTTCTTCTTTTGTCCTCATTGTTTTTAAGGACATGCTGCACACCACGCACAGTTTTCAGTTACAAGCTTTTTATGGAGAATCACCTGGTTGCTGTATTTGTCAAATCCTGTATTATTTGGGATGGTTTGGAACAAATGTGGTGGAGGTAGGGCTCTGATCAGGTGTGTGGTTTATATAAGTAGATATATCTGTAAACATATATATCTTTATACGTGTTACTGAGGTTATAAAAACAAATACATGTAAGAAATTATAATGAAGAACTTCTGATGGGCATAAACAGGAAGTTGGGATTAAATGAGCTCATACTGCTTCCTGCTCGTTTTTGAACATGTAAGTTATTTATAATTATTATTGTTTTGTTTGTTTGTCTGTTTTTTCTCTGTTGTTGTTATACTATTTAAACATGTCCAAAATAAAGATCCAGTACAAATACACGGTGTTTTTGCAACAGCCGTGTACATTTTGTTCATGTGTGGACACACTGGGTCATGCACTGAGTGCCTTGAATGACTCTTATGTCATTTTTGACTGAAAATGAGTTAAACACAGGCGTAGCTGTCTGCTCAGTCTGACAGCTCCATGTGTATACACTACAGTGTCAGTTATTATTTATTGTAGTACTCACAATTATTTTTCTTTTTTGGCACAAATAGTACGAAACAAAAAAATGTAAAATTTAAAGATGATCAATAAACACAAATAATTAACTTTCTATCCCAAAGCGATTCATCCTTGTTGCTCTAAGAGCAGTGTTATCTAACCTTCAGTGGATACTGTAAAGTGTCAGGACAGATGGGTCTGCACCATAAAGCACATGAGTATTGATCTTCAATGAGAGTATTACAGAGAAATGCCAGTGGAGCCAAAAACAAGCTAACAGGCCGAAGCCCCTCACAATGATTACGGTGATTAATTGATTAAACTGTGGTTTGATATAGATTTCATGTCAAAACCAAGTATTCACACAAGCTGTGCAGCTGCAGATTCACGCTGTTGTACTTCCTAAAAACGTGTTCCCTGTAAGCCAACGTTACCAACAGTGTAATAAGAACGCAGTAACACTCTGGTGTGCTAAGACAGAGCGAGACCTAGAAGAGCGAGAAAGAAAACCCTTTAATAACCTCTTATGTACACGGGTAATTGTGCACTCTAGGTGATTACCGGATGAAAGCAGGATAACAGCTTGCAGAAGAGCCACCTCAGAGTCATCCAAGTTAAAGGAGGACAGCGACACGCCAAGGTCAAAGATGGCGTCTGAGACTACGCCCAAGCCTCCGTTCTTGAGCTGACCTCGTGTCACTGCCATCTCGCCGTTGAGTGTGAGGGTCTCGCTTTCTGGATCGTAGCGAACAGCAGCCCGCAGCGACATGATCTCCATGCAACAGCCTTTCAACAGGATGATCTGGTCTTCACAAGGCAGCTGGGTTAAAGAGAAGAACGGCTTATTTAGCAGGAGTGGACAGGTGGAACTTCCGTTATGTCAAAGACTGTGAAAAATTCATATTCAATCTGAATATACAGCTCTTTAACCACTCAGTGACACATTGAGAATCACCGTTTCCACTCAAACAAACTTACCTCACAGAACATAGGCAGTTTTTTGGCAAAGTCCACCACTCGGGTTATGGCAGGGGTGATAATTTTTGTAAACTGACTGAAGGCTTCTATGTCCACTTTACTTCCTTCAGGTGCATTACCCGTGGACGCTTGACCAATATCCTCAGGCTGAAAGAACGAAGAGTGGACATCAGTGTTTGCTGGTTTCATCGCATCATTTGTTATTTATCCATCGTTTGCTTTTTACATGTAAATGGCTGAAAACCTGTGTCGCCATCGTTAGGCTCAACTGAACCGTGTGTCTGCTGTGTCTTACCTTAGTTTCCTTCACCCCCGCTGCACTCTGGTCAGAAGTATAGAATAAATTACATGTTATTTCATTAAGAAGCATTGCTTCCTCGACCTGTTGGATAATCAACAGGAATCGTGAAGTTTCAATGAAGAACCCGTGTCAAGCCAACTAAAAGAAAACAAGTTAAAACTGAAGACAGATGAAAGAGTGCGCAGACAGAAAACAGGCAAAGACAGAAATAGGACACGAGTTTCCACAGCAAGACTCGGGACCACGGATCAAACGGGTCCTTGGGAACGCTCTTCATTGGATCTTTGTATGCGACCTCAATCAAAACTTTGGTTATGTTTTCAACACTTTTTGAAACAAATTGCATGAAAAACAACAGATGCGGCCATGAAAGTTTGCAGACAGATTAGGCTGTGTTCATGTTGCCGCAGGGAAAGTCTTTTCAGGGAAACAGACTTTCCCCCGTTTTCCCCTGAAAAATAACCCTTCTTTTTTTGCCAAACCCCGCCGGCCGATCAAATAATTCTGCGATTAATGAGCGTTGTCTTTAATCGTGCCATAGAAACTCAGTATAAAGTCAACAAACAGCTGACAGACTCTCAGTCCGGACAGAGTAATCAAACTTAACAGAAAAAGCAAAATTAGTCAAAAACAGAGTGAGGTGTGAAATCAAAAGCTACAAACAGAAAGAGAGGAAAATTAAACAGCACGAAAAAAAGCAAGTCATTAGTATTAGCAATTAAGAGTTGCTGCTCGGCAAGACATAAGACAAGAGTAAGATGTTCCAATATAAATTAGTGCTGCTGCGTTGAGGAAACACTTTTCTCCATCGTCCAGCTAATTCTCCCCACTCTACAAGGAGATACAAAAAAACACATGGACATATTAACATAGGGAACAGTGGAACAATGGTGGTGGTGGAAGAGGAGGAGACGGGGACATGATGCGGAAGGGGGCTGGGACGGGTTGGAAGCGGGCTGAGATGGGCGGGAGGGGGAGGTAGGTGGGGGTCAGGGGGGTTGGTGGTTTGAACAAGGCACAGTAATCAATACAGTCAAGGCTTTGGTGAGGAGGGAAGGAGGAGGAGGACGATGTCTCACCAGGAATTTCCGCTTCTGCTTCCAGTGGTTGCCCTGGGCGTTTGTGGCCATATGGGCTTCGGTCACCATACGGATGAGGTCCCACTCCTCTTGGGTGGGCTCCTGTCGGTCCCACGCCGTCTTCTGCAGTTCCTCCCTACGACGGCGCTCCCGGTTCTCCTCGATTAGCTTCCGCTTGGCCAGCCGCTTGCTGTCATCCAACACCACTGGGGCAAATAAAGGGGGTCAGCAGGGGGCCAAGGGAGACCAAGAGAGTAGACGGGAAGGAAAAGGAAAGAGGGAGAGGAGGGGAGAGGGTAGAGGGGCATAAAATGATGAGTTGTTCCAACACAAGAACATGACATCCCACTGAGGTGACACTTGTTCATGCTTCATGTTCATGATTGTTCTTGTGTTTTGAACCGTTTTATTTTTTGGACTTTCAGAAAGCTCACGGTGAAAAATGATACAGATACAATGTAGCAGGAGGCTTTAGATTCAAATGACCCATACATGAAAAAAAACAAACTTTCCATTGTATGAAAAATGTGAAAGGCACTAAATCAAACAAAACGTGAATATGGAAACCATTATTTGTTTTTCCATGTGGTGAAAAATCATCACTGCTTTTATTTGGAGTAAATATATTTCAGGTGATGACAAACCCTGATGAACATTCTTTAAATCCAACTTTTTTTGTTGATTTTGTTACTAATTCTGCACTTTCTTCATAAATGTCTTTGTTTTTGCAAATAAATGTCAGAATTCTTTTTTTCCAATTGAAGAACAGGAGAAATGCAAAAGTGACATAAAAGATATAAAGACAAGAGTAAAATATCCTGTTACTGAGGCCACTTACAGTCTGTTGCCATTCCCACTGCAATGCACTTCTTGAAGCGACATTCCTGGCACTGGTTTCTGGTCACTTTGTCAATAACACATTTGCCCTCGTACTTACAGGCATAAGTTGGATTGAGATTCTTCTGGATTGTGCGCCTGAAGAATCCCTAGAAAACAGAAGGCGACGTGATCAGAACAGGGAGACCGCGAAGGCCGACGGAAGCTGAGGCCATGTGGTCACATGGTTTACCTTGCAACCTTCGCAGGTAATACAGCGATAGTGGTAGCCTGTAGCTTTGTCCCCACACACTACGCATAGCTCATCCTTGTCCAGGTAACTTGGTATGTACCCTAGAGAGAAAAGAAGGAGACAACTGGATTGTTTGTTTTAATTTTAAAAATAAGGCAAACGAATGTCAAGTAAATTTGACGACTGGCATTCACAATGTTTTTCCAAACACATTCATTTTTGATTATATTTTAATTAAAATTGGGGCAATGTACTGTTCTTTGCACAGTAGTAAAAAAATAAATGTATACACACTCACACACACATATATATGAATGAATGTGTGCATTTGCATAACATACACACTACAGAATGATGTAACATGACTCTTTGTAGTCCTGTTAAAAACTACACCCCCCTTGACTCAGCAGTGGGCACGTCTGTCGCTGGCCCATTCTTCTTTATAATATTTCTTCACTTTGTTGAGATTTGCAGGGAAGTTTTCATGCACAGCTCTGCCACTGCCTTTCAACAGAGTTGAGGTCTAGATTGTGATCAGGCACCACTTCCCCCAAGGCCAAGCCTTAGTTTTAGCTTGAGTCTGGAATACTTTGGTATACAGAGAAGTTCATGGTCAGCTCAGAGACTATAAGGTATTCAGATCTGTGGCTGCTAAATGAGTCCAAATCATCACTGCTTGACAGTTGCTATGCAGTATTTGTACTGCCCTGCTGTGTTTGGTTTTCTCCAAACAAGGTGCTTTATCTCCAGACGTGGCTGCTTTGCAAAGTTCTTGAGGTGTTGAGGTTTGTTCCTAGGCAATTTTGTAAGTCTAAGCCATGCTGTCATGTTATTTTAGAGGCTTTCTTCTGGCAACGCTTACAAACAAGCGATAGTTGTTCAGTCTCTTTCTAATTCTACTGCTATGAACATGCTAACTGAAGTCTGTAGAGTCTGAGATGTTGGTCTTGGATTTTTGGCATTTTCTGAATATTGCGTAGTTTGACCACGGGGTGAATTTGTTGAGACCTTGGCTCTTGGGAACCTGTGGAATTGTTTTAGTACCTGAATGCTCTAGATCAGCAAACTGCCAAAACCTGTTCTTTTATGTAGGTGGTCACACTTGCTAACAGCAGAGTGTGGAGTGGCAGGTAAACTCTGATGCTTCGAACACACTTCATGGAAAAATCTTTGTAGACTCTAATATTGTGGAGTCTATCTTGTATTTGAGATTGGGTTGAGTGAGTTCTGTCACCAGGACAGTAGGTTAACAAACTGATCAATATCTTTTGTCGGCCTTCTGTTGCCTCAACAGCAATCAATAAGGAACCCCGTCTACCTCAATCAAACACAGCAACAAGCCCTGATCACAGACTTCCAGCGCTCGATGCCTTATGTCTTGGATTTATGCTTATCGGACTTAATTCGAAAATCCCAGACATCATTGATCGATGATCAAGAAGGACTTGTGACCAATTATCAGTTTGAGCAAGCGTATTACAAGTCTGTTATATTATAGACACACACACACACACACACACACACACAGCTAAACTCAAACACACACACACACATGCGTGCACACTCACTCACTCACTCACTCACTCACACACACACACACACACACACACACACACACACACACACATGCTTGCATACACACAAACCCAGTTAATTACAGAACAGTGGAGGCTGTTTAAGTTACTCGCAACTTAAACAAGTTAAACAACTTAAACACGTCCGAGCTCCAGTTCTAGCCCCTCAGATACTTTGTTAAAGAGCTAAATAATCACAGACTGCCTGTCATACCTTTTCTGTGCGCACTCTGCATCCACCGCAGGTGTGAAAATTCAGGTTTGATCTCGGGGAAGTACTCAGGCTGGTGGAAGTGACTGAGAGGGACCTCCATGCTGCAAAACTCACTCTTAAAAACAGAAGGACCAGCAGCGTAGGAACACGAGTAGTGCTGGCTGGGGGACCAAGCCTGCTCCATGCAGGGTGGATGATGAAGGGGCTGAGGCTCACAGTTGCCATACCCGGACCCTTCGCCCGAGTACATGCAATGTTCCCCACCTCCCTGCACCGAATAGCTTCCGACGCCGGTGTGAGGCATCTCGTACATGTCCGGAACGCAATAGTTCATGATGAAGAACTTCAGCAGAGCACCATAAACACTTCTGGGTCTACCCGGAGAACTATCTGCTCTCAAAAAAGAAAAACCTGAGCTGGCATCAAGCCACAGAAATGAAGAAAATAACTCCTGATCTGAAAGGACTTGATGGAGTTGACCGTACTTAGGAGCAAACGCTTTATCCAACAAATCCACAGACCACAAACAACACCTTGCAACTGCCCCACCCGCCACCACCCGGCCGAATTGGGAAGCAGAGATTTATGACGACATAGGGCTCTAATCTTACACTTCACAAATCCGTGATGTACCACAGACAGTGGCGATGTCACAGATTAAGACATTACATGGTGCACCTACTGTAAGAAACATCTCACAACAACCACAAAAGTGAAGAGCAAATCTAAAGAAAAGCTGGTCCAAGAAAACACAAATGGTTAAAAAACCTGACTGAGGAGGGGTCGCATATGATAAAAGAATTATCTTAACCGCGATCCTTTCCTAACCTCATAACTTTGGCCTTTACATTTTGACCAATGCTTATCCTCTGGGTATTTTAACAGAACCGACTAACAAGTTCCCTTAGGTCAGTTACACAATTTATTCTTGAAGCCACTTGGTGAGTACTACAACACTAAGAAGGTTCTAAGAAGGGTTTTAACACATGGCCCTGATTTTTCACCAATAAGACTCTAATGTGTATTTAGATCCTGCTGTGCAGCTTATGGAAAGATAGGGCACATATTAGTGCAATTATTTGGGATTTACTTAGAATAATGAATACCTGCACAAAAACCAAAATAACATTTTGGTTTAGGTCAGCAGCTAAATCAAATTCAGGGATTGAGCCATGAAAAACTGTGTAAATGCCTGTAAATGTACAAAATAGCACTTAACATTTATTGTCCTTTGTTGAGCAAAGAATTTTAAATTGCTGAAAAACATTTAGTGTGGAAATTTGTAAACCAAAAGTCCATTTGTTTTGTTTTTCTTGTCACTTTTAGACTCAACTAATTGTTTGCAAAATTAGTTGAGTCTAAAAGTGTTTTATATATTTATATCTCTATATATTTATATATATCTATATATAGATTTAAACAATGAAACACTGTGTGGTCTGTTTTTTGTAAAGTCACTTATTAATCCCAGAGAGGTTATGCTCAGTCATACTAATGAGGCGTCCTCGTCAATAATGATGACAGCCTTGAGATTTAAATGTATTTAAAATTTGCATGGTAAACAATATTTTTTCACACACACACACGCACACACACACACACACACACACACACACACACACACACACACACACACACACACACATGCACACACACGCACACACACACGTTTGCTGTGACCCAATTTCATTTTAATAGTTACTTTCACTTAATTTCGCACTTTTTTCCTGTTCTGAAAACTCAAATTTAGAGACAAATAGAAACACTTTTTTACAACAGTTAAGAAAAAAACAAAAACTGATGTACTGAGGCTTACTAGAAAATCTTATTTGTATATTTGTAGTTAAAAAATTATGGTAACACTTAAATCACACGTTAAATCTTCATGCAAAAAAATACTCAGGCTGATTTTCACTGAAATACACTGCCTGATTCTTTGAGAAGGAAACGATGCAGCGACGGTGAGTGGAAACCAAAATCATGGCCCAGTTATAACATTTAAAGTGACAAACATGTCGAACTCTGGTTGGAGGGACAAGTCTGACTGTGAAGCGCTCGAATTTTAGTCTTATTAGTAGCGCGACACTTCTGCGACGTCTACGAGCTTTAAAGAAAACTTTTTGGTTACACAGTAACAGCTGTGCAGATTTAACGCCTCACTTATTGTGCAAAGTTTAACCATGAAATGAACAGAATCAATCAGATTTTCTTCTCTTCTGAAGCAGAGCTAATATAACAGCATCAAAGCTTGTTTATCAGTTTAGATTATGACAGAAAGCACGATCAGCTCCTCAGAGCCTGAGGTCATGGTACCGTACCAAAGAATGATGGAATGCTCCCTCCGGGTTGGGGAAAGTGGCTGCATCTATGCAAAGAAACATCTTAGGATCTTATTCAGGAGTGATGGGAAGGTGGAGTGAGAGGTGGACTGGCAGATTGGTGTGCGTCAGGAATAAAGCTTTGTACATGACTGTTGTAATGATGGTTGGCAAAGGAAGGCAACACTTTGGCCATGAGAGAGAGTCAATAACATCTACGTGCTGTGCTGTAGAGCAGCTGCTCCTCCATGTTGAAAGGTCTCATGTGATGTGGTTCAGGCATCTGGTTAGGATGGCTTTAGGGTACCCAGAATGCACTGGAGAGATTCTGTATCCCCTCTACCCTGTAACTGGATTGAGATTCCACAGGACGAACTGGAGCCTATTGCGAGGTAGAAGGATATCTGAACACCTCGCTTAGCTTGACTAACTATCATAGTTTACTTAACGATTGACTTGGTTGTTGTTGATGATAAGGCTTTCCAGACACCTGGAGTCACAATTAAATTGTGAATGGTCAAAAATTCCCATAAACCAATTTCTAAACCTCATGGAAAACCTTCCCAGAAGAGCTGAAGGTGTTATAGTGGCAAACAGCGGGTCAGCATCATTAGAAAATATGAATTAAGGAAGTCACTGACATTAATATGCATCTCGAGGCAGATGACCAAATAATATAGTTCATTTATGAATTACAGTAAATTATCATTTCATGTCAAATCATTGAAACTCAGCATGATGCCATGGACGAGCTTTTAAAATAAAAACTCAAATTCTTTTTTCTTTTAATTTAGCATCACCAACGTCTGTAGTTCAGACTAACCAAAAAAAGTAGACCTGAAAATAGTAACAGTGGCACAATCACGTATTACAATCTGTTTAAAAGTCTGTTTTGGTATGTTGCATATCCATCCAAGTCAACCAAAAGATGTCATCTCTCCAGTGTATCCTGGGTCTACCCCGAGGTCTCCGCCTGGTGGAACATTACTGGACTGCCCCACATAGGAGGTGCCCCTGGTCAAATTCCTGAACCATCCCAACTGCTTCCTGTCGACACAGAAGAGCATGGGCTCTACCCCAAATGTCTGGACTCTACACCCTGTCTCTGTGGGTGAGCACAGTTCAATCCAACCACAAACCACTCCAGTACAAGCTGGCAGTCATTACTCCATGAAACAACAAAACCACGTCATCTGCCAAAGCTAAAACTGAACCAGACACTATGTGCCCCATGACTGTGCTTACAATTCTGTTCATAAAAGTGATGCAGAGCATTGGTGTCGAAGAGCAGCCCTGGGAGAGTCCAACACCCACCAAGAACCAGTCAGACTTATAATCAGACCAATGCGGACCAAGCTCTGGTGTTGCAGGGACAAATAGCTTGCAACAACGAGCATGATATCCCATACTCCCAAAGCACCCGCCCTGCACAATAACTTAAGGGATGTGGTTGAATGGTACTAGTACTACTACTACTCCCATCCACGCTTAAATATCCTTGACAGGATGAAGAGCTGGTCTCAGTTTCTGTGACCAAGACAAAAACTGCTTCTCCAGAATCTGAGGTTTGAGTACCAGGTGGATACTCGTCTCCAGTACCCTGACATAGTCCCAGGGAGGCTGAGAAGCACGATCCCCTAAAGCTGGTACGCTTTCTCCGATCCCCCTTCTTGAAGAACTATCACACCCTGTACCAAATTTCACACTTAATTTTATATTTAATCAAATAGGTAAGAAATAATAATATACATCTGACACACAAAACATAAAGATGTGGAACAGACGTCTCCCATCCAAGTACTAACCAGGCCCGACCCCGCTTAGCTCCTGAAACCAGACAAGCTCAGGCGTGCTCAGGGTGGTACGGCGGTAAACTAACAGATATCTAAAATTATTACATTTTAATCTGAAACATGGTGGTGGGAGTAGAGAACCACTTTTCTATGCCCATGTGCAAGACTCACAAAGTTTGTACAAAAAAGGGAACTCATTACATAAAATAATCCTCATATACTGTAGCATCTACATGTGTGTGTTTATAGACAGAAGTTGCATAGTGTAAGACCAGCATGAGTAAAGAGTTAATGGGGAAATACTAGAAAGCTTTGTTGCTGTGCTAAAAGAAAACGATCTACTGTGTTATTAATAAACTTTGCGTTGCCTCATTACCATTTTTCTCCTTCTCTGTAAAAGTCTTCTTGATGTCTGCCTCTCTGTGACTGAATTTTTTTAACAGAAGACCTTGACCTTGATTAATGTTTATTTTTGACCCATGGAAAGCTCTCTAATTGTTAATTGGTTCTTCATTAAAGACAGGAACAACAGATAGAACAGTTAAGCCTTTAACCGTTAAATACAGGCTGCTGTCAAAGAAACACAAACATGCTTTGCTGTACTTGTAAGACTCAAAGATTTCTTATTAAAATGCAAGTTGGAAAACTCCAGCTGGAGATCAGTAATAATAACAACAACAATAAGGCTTTAAAGACAATCAAAGTGATAAGAAATAATAATATATAGCTAAAAATACCTGTCATGGAGGTGAGTTATAAAGCTGCTTTATTAAAAATGACCCTGAATTGCACCACATGGGCCATCTATTTAAACAAAGAGTAGTGACTGTTAATAAGATTGAACCTTTTGACTTGTTCCGTTAAAAATACGTTTCAGTGTTCAGCGTTTGATTGATCTGCCTGGACGAACAGTTAAAAAGGCTTATCGTGGGATTAGCAACTCCATTAATGTAATAAGTGTGAGTGTGTGACAAGTAGATGTGATCAACATGCAACAGCTGGTAAGAGGCTGGTCCTATGAGGCAAATCTTCTTGCAAAGAGGGCTTGATACCAGTTTAACTTTTTGATGAGGTGATGTCCTGGTCCTGAACTAATCTTGTTTGTAGTTTCTTAACAACTGTTAAGCATTTGTCAGACAGAGTTTAACGCCTGTCAATAATGAAACAATCTGTTGTCTGAGTGGATGCTGTGACTGTCTACGCTTTTTTCTATGCGAGGTTTTGGACTTTTAGTGACAAATTTAATTAATTTGTCACATTTTTTAATCTCCAATTCTTTGTCTTCTTTGTCTTTGTCACATAAAGTGAAGCTTTATTAGATGCTGAAAAGCTGAAGTAAAACTTACTGTTTAAATGCAGTATTAAAACAGCATAAATAGAAAATAACGTTAATATTTGCATATGACTCACATAAACATTCATTATAAAGTAAAAAAAATTATATTTATTAAGATATTTATATATATATTTCTTTAAATATATATTTTCGTCACTGAGCTTTGAGAAGACAATCTAGCAAGTGTAGCAGATCTGAAAGCACTTATGTCTTTATTAAAATTAAAATATTAAAATAGAGAAAGTTAATATGGTAAAATGTAATATACTCATATGCCTGGTGTATCACTTTTAGTAACTGGAAAACAACAAGTACTACGGTTGATCTACAGTAAATTAAGAGCCCCTATGAATTTTCCTACTTACCCGGAGTAGTCACATAAATGCCAGCTGTCTCTTTTTTCCTCCCCTATTTAAAAAATACAAATGTACAAATACAATCCAGCATCGTCCCTAATAGATGACTCGAGGTATTCCTGCCAAACAGCTGAAGTAACCAGCGAGGCCTTTGACCAAAAAACACCCCAACTTTCCGTGCCGTGCACCTACGAGACGAACTTCGCTCCCAGTGGCTCTTCACCACAGTGGCCCTGCGGCGGGCTTTTGTACACATGTATTCCCTCCCTTGATCGTTTGAGGACTCGGGGGTTCAAAGCTGGTCATGAACAATTTTTGGGTGTGAGGAATCTCTTTTATCCAGAGGCCCTCAATTAACATGATCTCTGGTGCCAGTTGTCCCTGGCTACTCTTTGTTACCTGAGGAGGCCACATTAGTTGGTGAACCTTTCCCTTAAAGTTCAGGGTAAGCTGAGGGGAACAACAGAAGGCTACCCTCAGTAAAGGTTAAAGTTGGAGAGGATTATCCTGCACTTTAGGATAAGGTGGGTGAACTTGTTTTGAATCCTGCTCTTCCTTTTTTCTCATTATAAATACTGTCATTGCCTTGTATACACAACTCCACAAGGATCAGACGCCCAACACGCCCAGAACTGCAAACATTTGCTGAATGAATCATCATATTGTTAAAGAAATATCACCTTGTTTATGAACACGAATCACTGAATTTAGACAAACTTGTAGGGTTGTGTTTATATTACACAACCTGATCCTGTTATGAGGGATCGAGTGCAGATCACCAGCAAAGTCCAAAAAAGGTTTTCCAGGTGAGACAAAAAATGCTGTTTTTAGAGCCGTGTCTGCTTTCAGCACCGATTTTATTAAGAAGTCTAAAGAGGAGCGACTGCTGAGAGGCAGCGTGCAAAGCATCATGGGAAGAGAGTTTAAGAGCCAAATATTACTGCATGCAATTTTGCATAATACACAACTGGAAAATGAAAACAAAGATGACAAAAACATTTCAGGTAAACTTAAAACGCTCCACATTCAGGACATGATACAAGTGCATGTGGGGGTGGGGGGTCATTTGTTTTTGTTTACGTTTGGAAAAATGGAAACGTGATGATTCATATTATTCATTCAGAAAGAATACAATTAAAGTTAAATCTGCAAAAGGGATTTTTCTTATTAAAAGGACAGTTACTTTTCAGTTTCCTTTCAGAGCATTTTTCAGCTAAACAGAGGAGCGGAAAGTGTAGAGCATCTCTATCTGTGTGCTTCACGTGTTAAAGGACAACTCTTTAATTTGGTGTTGAACTCTGTTTAACTGTACGCTCAACCTAATTTCCAATTAAACATTCGTTCCATCTGCCATCAGTTCTGGCTTTTGGTCCAAAAGAATTATGAAAACTTCCTGTTTGACGCTAAGATGACCTTTCAGGAAGTGGTCATCAAAAAGGTATGGGATTATAACCAACCAGACTGGATGTAGCACAAATTCCAGGTGAAACTACTAAAAGTGGTGATACAGTGATGCGTGAATGCTTGCAAACTCTTTAGAGTCAATGTTTCTGCTTAAATATGACCTGAGACTAGGGCTGCCACAAACGATTATTTTGATAGTCGACTAGTCACCGATTATTTTTGTGATTAGTCGATGTGGCGGAGGTGTGGTCCCGGGCGCGGCTGCAGGGGAGGAGTGGCGCAGTGAGCTCGATGGGGCGGTGCTGGAGAGGCAGGTGAGAACAGCTGATGGCGTTTGGACTAATGACAGTTTTCCTGCCTTTTTAGTGAGACGGGAGAGGAGCGGAAAGGAAGCCGGGACTCAGCTGAGACCGGAGCTGTCAGACTGTGTGCTGTCACAACAAACCTGAATCTATAAATAAATGTGGCCGCTGGCGACAAAGTACTCTGCGTGTGTGTACGTGTGTGGAGTGTATTTCACAGTCGACTAATCAGATCATGCATCCATTGGATGTAAAACATACAGCTTATTGCATCAGCAGCATCTGCTTTTATATAACTATCATTAGCTTACAGCTTTAAGTGTTTAATGTGCTAACTAAAAATAAAGACAAGATGATAGTTTATTACATTTTAATGAAATTTGCAGATTGTCTCAGTGGAGTTTAATAAACTCAGCCGTCTGCTCCTTGCTATCTAAAATATATCAGGACACCGGAGTAAATTCTCCAGCATCTCACACTTCTGATAATCAGCTGTCTGCTTGATGTTTATTCAGCTGTGTAAAAACTATAACTTTAATCTCAGTCAAACCGATTTACTCAGGAACAAATATAACACTGAAAAAAGCCAAACAATAACATTTTTAAGTTATCTAAGTGACTTATATATCATGTTTAACCTGAGTAGCGAAAGACGGCGGTGGGTTTGAAAACGATTTGCCGGGAGTCCGGTGTTCTCAGCGGCTCTAGTGAGCCTTGAACCCCGGCTCGCTATCGAGCTGGTGGCTAACAGACGTCTCCGAAAACGTCGGAGCGCTTTTGAAAATATGTGGTGTCTTGATAAACTGAGCAGAACTGTCACAAAAAGAAGGCAGAGAACAAAGTTAATCAAATAAAAGAAAAATGTTACACTATTTCTTTATTTATTGGGAATTAAATCTATAAAAGTTTAGAAAATATAGGAAGCTCCAGGATTAGATTTTCACTTAAAACTAAAGTCAGAATCAACAGAAAGTTGGTCAAGTGTGAGTGGATGCCCTATTTTTATTAAAAAATTGATATTTAAGACTTCTAAGGAAGTGAATTATGACATAAACAAAGGAGATTTCTGAGAACTTCATAAAAGGACTGTTTTTGCTCTTTTTGGAAAAACTGGATTCTCCCAGTCCAGACCGATTACCTACAAAGTCTTCATATATATATATTTATTTATTAATTGAGTGAGCCGAAGCATAGCTGCTGTTTTCTGTTGTGTCCACGATGACAGTCTCCCTTTCAAACACATCCCAGAGGTCTTCTGTTGGATTTGAATCTAGTGACTATGGAGCCTTTTCAGTACGGTGATGTTCAAGAGTCCAGGTAGAGATGATGTGAGCTTTGCTATAGCGTCTTATCCTGTTGGAAGCAACAATGCTTAGTTAGGCTGTGTATTTAGATTATTGGTACTAAGGAGCCCAAATATCCCCCACACCATTACGTCACCACGAGCCACTGACAGCAAGCAGGACACATCCGTGCTTTGTTATTTACGCTAAATCTTACCCCACCATCTGAATGCGACAGTGTTACATGGAGAGAATATAACATTGTTTCATCAAGCATGATGAAAAATGCAGACTAAATTCAACCTTAATTTAAACTCTTCCCTGCTTGTGAGACTGGCCTTGCTGTCCTGCATAAAGTTCATTCATACTGGAAGTTATTTGTGGTAACAAGCATAAGTCAGATCAACCAGATTAACCAGTGTGTTTACAATTCAAGAAACCCCTACACGCCCTGGGTACTCATAAACACATTGTGAACATTTTAGGAATTCTCCACCCAAATGTGGATTTCTAAGAAGAACCGTGGGTCTTTAATTCAAGTTTAAATAGCGGTTTTCTTTTTTCAGTGATCTTATTTTGTTCATTAGCATATGAAAGAAATTTAACTGAGTTCTTGAAGATGATTGACATGCTGAGGTCATTTGAAACTTTATTTTATAATTAAAATTTGACCTAACATTAGACAGAAAACCCCAGCAATCAGATGACCCCCAATGAGCAAGCACTTGGGTACAGTGGGAACAGAGGTTTATTCTATTCTACTCTACTCTACTCTACTCTACTCTACTCTACTCTCGCTGCAGCATTTTGGCTCAGCTGCTTTTCAGGAACCTTAAAAACTCCCAAACCCTGATAATAATGAATTAGTCCAGTCTGGAGTTATAAATACATGAACTAGTTTTTCAGCAACACCCTGAGTTTTTTACTTTTATTTTCTAATTTTAGAGGTATTGTGCAAAGACATCAGTCCTGCATATTTAATATGTGCACTGAAGAAGATTCCTCACAGTGTTACTGGAGGCCAAAGTCATGCAGATGTTTCTACGATTTTTAGGGCTGCGATGAATTCTGAATCCCCTTTCTTCTAATAAACCATTTTTCTGCATTTGATCAGTTAGCTCTTTTACAGCAACTCTTTCAGGAACTTTAGAAATAAAATAAAGACTGGCCATGTTACTGCTTTTTAAGTAACCATTTTTAAGTTCTGGTTCAGTTACCAACACCTTAAAACCCTGAGGCACATAGCTCTTTATCAGACACTGATCATATTCAGAAATGAAGCTTCAGTTAATGACAGAACCTCTTTGAGTCTGATATGTCAGCAGGGGCCTAATGGGGATGCTGATGGTGACTATTGAGGTTAACTCAGAAAGATCATTTAAACTGATTAATTGAACATATTTATGTTAGTTTAGTTAAATGTTTTCATCATTAATCAGTAGGGTCTTAAAAGACAGACTGAATTCAATAGTCCATGTATAAGTGATTTACTCTTTGGTGCAGCTAAGAGCATTATTATATTATATTATATTATATTATATTATATTATATTATCCTTTTTTTGTACTTTTTTACAATTTTTAATTTTTTTTAAGACTTGTGGTGGTCTGAGAGCAGACGATGGTGATTTGAGGGGATGAAAAAAGGAAAGAAGTTCTATGTAGGTGTATTAAACTGCAACAATTTGAATATATATTCAATGAATATTTCAACAACATAGTGCACTTTTATAAAAAAAACCACCCACTTACCTGTAGTTTTATTACAAACATGTTTAAAATGTAATTTTTAAAAAGAACAAAGACCTTCTCTTTCACTTGTAAGGTTGTAAGTATCAGAGTGTAATAAAGTGATCTGGTCACATACGCACAGTGGTAAAACCAAACCAGGCTGGTATCCACATCCCAAAAATCCAACAGGGATTTAGTGTGGGTAAGAATGACTGCAGTGAACTCACCATCAAATCTATAACACAATTACTTATGAAAGAAAAATCAATATGTTGCCGTGGCAACGTCTGAACCTGACTGAAATGCTTTCATACAGAAAATGATTCCTCATTTTACTGCTGCAGACTTTATTTTTCACACATGGCTTTTGCTGGTTTCCTTCATGACCTATTAAATAAATAATGATGTGATATAATAGGTCATGTGATATAATAGGTCATGTGTTGTTATTATCTGAGGTTTTTGATTTTAGGAGCTGCTAATGACCTGATGATTTGGATTACTTCCTGATATGTGAAACCCTGCAGCTGAAAGAGGGGATACTTTGTTTACATTGGGACTCATTGTAAAATGTAAATGAGCACACACACACACACACACACACACACACACACACACACACACACACACACACACACACACACACACACACACTAAAATCTTTTAAACACAACACCTTATTGCTTATTGAACAGCTTTCTGTAAGTGTGTGGAACTGAGGAGACACTTTAAAGAGCCAAATGTGTTCTCATAGTTGCTGACACAGTATTTCATCTGCGCAACAGTTCAGGGTCGACTTCTTCAGCTTTCAGTGGGTGACAGGGCTGCACTGCTGTGGAACCACGGTGTTGGTATATGTGCAGAATGTGGTCAGGAAGGAAAGCTCCTTCTGAATGTAATAATAATAATAATAATAATAATAATGATGGGATCTTTATATATTTGCTCATGCCATGTGCACTTATGCAACCCTGTCCCCTTTTAAGGACATTAAGCTACAGATCCTGCATAGCTGCTTAGACTCTATTAAAGCTTGGATGGCTGACAGCTTTCTCCGACAGAAGTTTGTGCTCCTGACAGATTTGTGTCTAAGGTAATAGAAACCTTTGGTCCCCTTGCATACATCTGCTAAACCCTCTGTCTCTGGGTAACTTCACACTTTTACATTGACGCTCGTGTCAAATCTCTGCTTCACTCTTGTTTTTAAACCACTTAAGAAATATTGCCAAGTTAAGTCCCACAGTGTCACACTCTGAACTGTAAACTGTTATTGGTGCATGTATTTCATGTGTATCACTGTAATTCACTGTTCACTTGTCTAAGCCAAATGTCTCCAGCATGTTCACAGTGCTGCGGTGAGGCTTCTTCGTCCTCACATATCACGGCTGCACTGACTTTTAGAGCTCTGCATGGAAAAGAACCTGCAAACACCTGAGTATGTGCTCAGCAGGTCCCTGGGTCATGTGATCAGGGCTGTGCATTATGCTGAAAATGAAGGAGTAACAGTGAGCCCAGACTCTCCACCTCTGTGGGCTCTGTGGTCTCTTCCAAACAGCTAACAGTCAGCTTTTTAGACTTGTGTTTGACCAACGTTTGTTTTCAGTGTTCTGGTTAAAGGTGCAAATAAAGCTTTACTTATTTATACATTTTGAACTATGTATCGCTAACCTCTTTCCTCTTTATTATTATTGTTATTATTGTTACAATAAGTGAATGTCCCACTTTTTGAAAGCAAACTCTAAATGAGCTGACGTCTGACTTACTGTCTTCAGTTACTCTACGTGTTGTAACGTGATGTATGCAGCTTCCCAACATCAGTGAAACTGAAATGACTAGGATATGATTTATTTTGAACTGAATCTACTCAAAAATGTTCTTAAATTCAATAATCCCAGTTTTTGAAGCCCTTTCCAAGTTTTTCCTTAACAAATCCGAAGCTACGGCATGCTGACAGAAGAAGGAAACAGCAGTGTAGAGAGGGAGGTGAAATATTACCATTTTGAATGGCCTCATCTTTCCAGCGGGGGGAGCATTTTTCTGCTGGCTCTAAAATAGATGGGAGAGGCACTTTAAAAAACATAAGCTACGTTGTCATAAAACAGCTGAGAGAGAGAGAGGCTAATGCTGCTCTGCTTTGTACATGAACTTAAAAGCTTTCAGAAGTTGGTCTAACAGAGCAGCAGGTTCATGTAAAAACTAAAACAGCATCTCAGATACCAAAGCGGTCGTTGTCCCCTTGGAGCTTATGTGGTGAATGAAAGCTTAAGTTCATTTTGTCAGTGTGATAACATGTGAGTGTAAGTCTGTTGGCTATGTAGGGATGGCCAGGTCACTGAGGTCGCCCAGGCTGGTTAAATCCAATTCCAGCCCCGCTGACCTCACTGATGCCCAATTTGCTAGTTAAGTAAATAAATGCAGAGCTACATCCTGTCTTGGCTGTTTAATATAGGGCAGCATGGCTGCATGCAGCGTCCTGCCATCTTCACATTTCTTTGGTTGCTTTTTGATGCTTTGATTTGGCCAAATGAAGTGGTTGGCACTGCTGTGTGTGAACAGGGATGAATCATGTTATAGAAATGAATGGTTAATATGTGTGTGTGTGGAAAAGAGTTGATTTTGTCAGCTGAGACCTTTTTGATCTGGAAACATTTCACAGTTTAACACTGATCACTCTCATAGTGAGACACAGTTGGAGTGATTTCACCTGTTTCTGCTGAATTGATTAAAACATTGTTATCACTCTAACACAACGTGGACCTCTGGTGGTGAGGGCAGACTATCACTGTCCAACCAAAGTGTAGAGTTCAAACTGTCTGACATGCAGTGGTCGGGGTTTTATACTCGTCACTGATCTCTGCCAACAAACACTTTGGACAAAAAGAAGCAAACTGTGCATCAGTCCTGCTGCTCGGAGGGGCTTTCCTGCTACGAGTGTGAGCATCTTCTGTCAGTTACAGCTACCAGGTTAAAATGTTATGTCATCTTTACAAGCTGATTATTGAGACCTGACCATGTTTTTAAAGCCATTTCCAACAGCTACAGTCGAGGGAAAAACTGGCTGAGCACAATCATTTAATAACAGGTCAGGAAATTCACTGACAAATGGAAAAAGTGGATTATTTCTAAGACCAATCCTGATATTTGGTCATTTCTTGTTCACTAGCATTTGTTATGTGCTTGTTTCTGTTTCTTTGCTATGGTAATATGAAAATGCAGTTTAAAAATAGGTTTTAGAAAAGTTGAGTTTCATGGTAATGCAGCAGCAGTTTTAACTGCAGCTATGATACGAATCAAGTTCCTACTGTTGCAAATTCATTTGTGGTACTTTCCATATCACTTCTTTTAAAAGGATGGTCATAATTCAAACACTTAAACTTATTATTAGGTCTTGACTCCCTTCTGCTTCTGCTCTGACGATAATTTGCTTCCACAGCTTGTAACACTGTCCTGGATCTGTACATCTGATTCAACTCTGTCATACTGTACATGTTAAAGCACCCATTAGCTTAATGGGGTTGCACACTACTAATGTGATCCTGAACTGCAGTAAAAACTGATTTTTAAAGAACTCTGTTGAGGAGTTAATGGGTTACTATCTCAGTTGTTTAACACCAGCTCTTTCACAGGCTGAATGACTGACTGCTGTCAGATTATGTGTAGAAACTGTGGGGTGCCACAGCAAACCTCACACTTCATTTCTGACCTCGTTGCCGAGCAGCTGACAAATAAACTGTGAACCAGAGGTCCTGATGTCAAACCGGCTCAGTGAGAAGTGGGGGGACACAAAGTCATTCTACTGGTTATTGTGTAGCAAGTCAAATATGTTTATTTACTTCTGTTGTCTAACACAGTGTTCTGAAAGTACTCGCGTTACAACAGTGCTAACCTGTACGCTTGTACTTTGCTTGATGTTGCCGGAGTGTTGTTTCCCCGACGTGATCAGAATTAACGAGTAAAACAGAGTATCTGCTGTTTTTTTAGTTTTCACATCAACTTTCACACCAACTAAAAAAATAGAGAATAATAAGACTTTTCTTTAGGTTCCATCATATTTGGAGTGAAGCTGGCAGTGTGAGCTTACCTGACATACTGGTGGGGCTTCAAGGCAAAGACGTCATCCTCAGAGCCTCATCAGACATCTGGGTTCCTACCTACCCAAACACAGAGACAAACGTTCAGTCATTCTTTATCTTAACAGAGCAGCTTCACACTTCTACACACATCTCTGAACAACGTGTTTTCCCTCACAGCTCGTCATTTTAAAAACATAAAGTGTACAGGAATGATCACCCAATGTTTCTGTCATCGTTAGATTAAATGAAACTCTGCACAGGCTGCCAGCTCTCAGTTCTTTTCCTCTGTGAAGGATGACATCTAGTGGTTACATGCTCACACTCAGTTCATGTAACGTCTCAGGGTCCAGGTATCATTTCTTTCCCTCTGAGGTTTTGTTAGCGTGCATCCAACACACAAACAACACACTGTACACACCAGGCATTCAACTCTGCTGCAACGTCCTTGTTTCACTGTTTGTCAGCTCAAGGTTACTCTTAGTAGTAGTTCTTATTTGCACTTATGTTTCATGCTCGTTTATCTAAAATAGGTGTTTATAATGCATACAGCACTTAAAACAGCTGCACTCATGTAACAACTTCATGTGCCAACAAAGATCATGTGACATCATCAGAATCATGGTGTCAAACATAAGGTCCGGGGCCCAGAATTGGTTTGACAAAGACTCCAATCCAGCCTGCACATTTCACAGCTTTCTGTGATGATAAAGACTCTGCCTGGCTTTGCCGTTCACACGACACCACAGAAGTGAAAGACAAACACTTAGACGAGAGACAAGGTTTTGTTTTTCCACCATCTACTATAAAATGTATGTTTTTATTCTCGTGGTCTCACAGTTAATTAACAAAACTTGTTTTATAAACAGTCTGAGGGATGAGCTAACTTTTACATCGTTATCATGTAAAGAAACTTAGATGTACTGTTATATTAAAATATCTCAGGGATTAAATGTTTTACACTGACAGGATAGTTTCACTGGTCCAACTGTTTGGTTGTTCTTTGCTAAACTGTCTTATGTGTAGACATGACACTGGTTCATCCTTTGAGCTTTTAATGCTAGAATGACTCACAGGGTTGTGGTGAGAGGCTTAACAGCCAACGACACCAACAAGGACGACCCACACAAAATGTTAACTTCACTATTTGGCTTTTAAAATTCAGATAATGTCTCTTTTCCTTTCACAGGGCGATACATCTGATGCTGAGCGTTTGTCTGATAAACAACTGTCAGTGCAACAGTTTATTGAAAAATGAATAATAAATAATAAATGAATCAAAGCCACAGCAGCACATACACAGTGCAGCACGCTATCTGGCCGTTACTGTACCTGACCCAGGGTGCAGCTGAAACTGTAACTTGCTACAGTAAGACGAGAAAGCAGGAAGCTGAATGTCCTTGAGCAGCTGTCCTCAGGAGGCCACCTCCACACATACGCATCACACTTTCCTGTAGCTGAAGCCACAACAAGAGGACTCCACCTGATTGAGATTGGACTGATAAGAACATGGAAGGCTGCTCTCTGCTCACATAAGCATGTATCCTCTCACTGCACGCCGATCAAACCTCACGTACTGTCACTGTTTTTTAAAACATCCACACCTGACACTTGCACAGTGGATAAAAAAGTGTCAGCATGAAATATCTTCAAGGTTTATTAATAAAAAGATTGGAGGATGCAAATATAATCATGAACAGGTCAGGATGCAGGCTTCAACACATTATAACTAAAAAGAAATGAATAAAAAATGAAGTCAAGCAGAGGTCAGGTCAACTATGACATGATTAACACTCACTGAACACGCGTGTGGGTATTCCTGAGGACCATCTCAAGCTAAGGATCACCAAAAGTCTGGATGTAAACAGGAATACCTGAGTGTTTGTTCCCTGTTCCCTGGGTCGTAGGTGCCTGGAATCTGAGGTTACATGTGGTGGTAACACCTTTTGGTCAGGCCCTGTATACAATCTGCACTTCAATTCATTATATACCTGAAACTAAAATGTTGTATTAAGCAGCGGTCTCCGTTAGGCCGAGTATTAAAACAGCCAATCACGTTCCAGTTTGTAACTCTATACTCTGTTTCAAAAGCTCATTCCCAAAAAGCTCAGGAAAAAAAATCAGATGCCTTACAGTATTATGGGAAACTTTGCTTCAGTTTGCTATTTTTTAACCCTAAAAAACATTTAATATGAGACAACAGCTGGGAAGGCCTCACAACTGGATCCATCCTACCACAGGTCTCTGGCTAAAACGTTTTTTAAAAAGAAAGATGGAAGAAAACAAAAAGCTTCAAACCAGCCAAGAAAATGACTATTAAACTAAGCAAACTCTTCATGCGGCACATTTCCTCTATAAACAACCTTTTTAACCACAGAAACAATAAACTCAAAGTGGAAAAAGCAGTCAGTTCCAACAGGGACACTTGTGCAGCTATAACCCTAATCAGATATGCTAGTTATCAATGTCTTGGGTTTAGTACAATCGATCAATGATGTTGCCTCTAATAAAAAAATAAAATAAATAATAGAACACGATGGATAAGACTAATATTACACAGTGGGGAAACATGGTGGTATGAGGTGTGAAAGTCTTTGTGGTAGCAGAGCTTAATGAGTCTCTTAGTAAATGTCCTGGTGAGTGGTGCGGAGGATGATCCATGATGGATAACAGTGCTTTCTACCATGGTCCTGAAAGAAGTCTTACTCTATATTTAACACATAAAATGTACGGACATCGTGTTGGAGTTACTGCTGTGAATTCTTTCACCCTGGAAATGATTTCCACTGAAATTTCCCTTTCACTTTTTTACATTTACAGCGGTCCCTCGTTTATCGTGGGAGTTATGTTCCGAAAATAACCCGCGATAGTTGAAATCCGTGAAGTAGCCAACTTTATTTTTTTACAATTATTATAGATGTTTTAAGGCTGTAGAACCCCTCACTGCACACTTCATACACTTTTCTCAGACAGGCATGAACATTTTCTAACTTTTCTCTCTTGTACTGAACAGGAGATACGACACGAGATTGACTGACAATGGTCTACAGCCAATCAGGATGCAGAACACAATGCGCTTTAAAACAAAAAAGAAAAGAAAAAAAGAAACAAACATAGAAAATTGCACAAAGAAAATCTGCGAAACAGCGAGGCCGCGAAAGGTGAAGCGCGTTATAGCGAGGGACCGCTGTACCTGATATTTTGTAACATTTTTAAGTTGTTAAACTGGAACAATTTTCAGTCACAGAAGTGTTTCAACTCTGGCTTTGATTCATCTGATACTAAGTATATAAATACAAGAGACATGAAATTCTATAAGTAGGAGAATTTAGCAGGAAAGCTGATTGTTGATGTCAGAGTCTGGCACCTGCAGCTGCTGCCTGGCTCAGTGGTACGTCTGCTCTGCCTCTAACTATACTGGACCTGACTGCTTTATGCCCATATTGAAGGAAACCTTGATCTTTTTAGACAGATGCTGACTGTAACCTGTTGAATAAGCGCGAGCTAATTTCAATGTGATTTCTGTTAAAATGACTGAAGTCATCTGTGAAATAACAGCCGCCTGTGTATGTGGCCTTTTAGCACACTAAACTCTGTTCTACAAGGTGCATGAGGGCACAATGAGGCTATGAGAGGGAGGCTGGGTTAAGACATTCGATTGAGCAATCCAGTGGCATTAATGAACATGAACTAATGGGCTGCTGTCAGTGCTTGTACATCCAGAGCGCAGCAGCCCTTTAAACGAACCCATCAGCCCAAAGGTTTGTCAAATGCCCAGTATGCCAGATTCCCAGTCCAGCCCTGGATTAGGCTAAAGATGTGATTGTGTCACATGAGCAGGTTCCTTAATGGTGTAGGGTTATGGTGTGATGTTGCTGTGTAAGTAACCGTTAAGTGATTGATTCCTTTTATGTAAATGCAGTTGGGGAGTAATGGACAAATCTTATACAGTGACGTTCCAGGACCATCCAAACGGGTCAGATATGTTTGGTTTTTTAAAAACATGTAGACTGATGCTGCATGAGGAAATGCATAATCTTCATTCGACAGTCACATGTGCTGCACTCTTCAGAGGAAGTATTTGAGACAACCTGATGCCATCAGACAGGAGGTCCACAGATGGTAAAAGGGATACAGAGTTGATACAGCTCAGTGCTCTTTATGACTTTCTATAATTACAATTTCTGCACATTACTGTCCCGACTTCCACTGCAGGCAGCATTAGCTGCAATAGCTGAGAGCAGAACAGCCTACTAGACACTTTTTCTACCTGCTTTTGAAAAGATAGAAGCACTGCTACCGGGATGTAGCGATGGTATTTCTCATATTTCTCTGCTTGACGTGCATGTGCAGGTATTGATTTTTACTCTTGAGTTTCCTGGAACAACTAAACGCCCCACTGAGGTCCTGAAAGAATCAACCTTTTGTCTTTTGCTTGATGAAAATGCACCAAGTTGTGATGATCATCAATTTAAACTGTAGCCTTTTGTTTCTCTGAGTGTCAGGTTGTGCACCAGGTTGTGTACAGAGTGCTACACAAACACCATAAATAAATGTGAAATTTTCTCATAGCTGTACTTTCATCAGATAACTGAAGTCAGAAAAGTAAAAACGCTCGGGTAGGGACACGACATGCTATACAAATGGCTTCAATACGTATGGTGGATTTAAAGATCACATGTGTTGTGCTTCAGCTTGACTGGGCTGATGGAGTGAATGACTGAAGACCAGGTTTGGGAAAATCCAGACCAAGACAGAATCAGCCACAGTTAGGTTAATACAGTCGAACACAAAGATGAATGAAACTCAAATGGTCACCAAAGTCATCGAGTTTCAGATCCCACATGAAAGCAGCTTCTGTCTGTTGGAATCAGATTTGAGCCACAGCTGGAGTCAAATCACAATCATGTGATCTCCGGTCACAAAGTGAAACTGTAGTCAGTGCATACTGTCCTTTATAGATGTCACATCTTACAACTGCAAGCACACTGAACTCTATTTGCTTGGAAGCTAGGTTTATTCAAGGGTTTGCACTGCTTTGAGGCTGTGCTTTTCCTCCTGTGGATGAAGACAGAGTAGTTTTCTGAAGACTATAGGTCTTGTTTACAATCCTAAATAAGCCTTTGTGTATATGCCTCTTTATCAGCTGTAAAAATCAGACCCTTACGAATTGATTAGAGCCTTAAAAACATAATGATAAAATCTTAATTCCTGTGATGTGGTATGGTTTCAGCATCAGTCCTTGTTTATGGAGAACTTTTGGTGAGGGTGAGGGTAAGTACTGCTGCTTTTCCACAATCTGAAGTCTGAATTAGGGATTCGATAGATTTCCATGGATTACTTTCAGTTTGGGTGTAACATGGAAGTGGACACCAAAAAGCCTCACACTGTGTGACTACTGATGGTGTTTATCTTATTCAACCTTATCTTATTATTGGATATTTTACTGTTGGTGTTAAAAATAATTTCTTCTCCAAAATGTCCAGATAGACACACTAACAAACCAACACTACATCAGGTACCATCACTCTGACCTGATCAGAGGGTAAATGCTGGTCCTTCCTCTATCTGAGCACTCAAAGCGTTTTAAACAACTTGTACATTCACCCATTCACTTTTTTTTCTATGCTGCTTCCTATCTAACATTCACACTCCAATGGATGCATGGGAGAGCAACATGGTCATATTTGGCATGCAGACTGGAGCAGACTGGGATTGAACCACCAACCTTCCAGTTAGTAGGTGACCTGCTCTACCACCTGTCACTTACAGCCAGGCCACAGACACATCTGCGGCAACAACAGAGGGAAAACAGAGTGGCTATAAAGAACGAGATGTGACTTACATGTATGTGTTCAGAATCCTGAGGTAAGGCAGGAAACAGGAAATAGGCCTGTAATAGGGCACATGCTGTACACTTCCTCGCTGCTATCATCCAAGGACCAGATTAACTGATAGTTACTGACGAGTACTACAGGAAAATGAGGCTGTATACATTTCATTTCCTTTATACTTTTATATAAAAGTTCAGCTGATCTATGTCTGAACTTGTAACCTTGTTCTCTCAGCATTGAATTGGAGAACTGCAGATTTTAACTGCTGAGCATTTTAATTTCCCTTCATTATCTTCATTGTCTGTTATTAGTTAGTTTTACTTATTTTCTTCCAGTGTAATTACCTTGTAAAACCTTTTGGCAGAGGGTAACAGATACGCAAGAAACACAAAATAAATGAAAAGCATGCTCTTGCATCACCATGCTCCACTTTTAAACAAGTTTTCTATCTGTAATGTACTGTCACCACGTACATCCTTCAAACCAGACCCAGCTGACAGAAACTGAAGCTGCATGAAAGTCTGGATCAAAGGTTTGCTGCACACACTTAAAACCGTTGTAGTGGTGTTTAGCTAACAGAGCAACACAAAATCATACAATGCATTTCCAGGTTTGCCTACATTAACATTCATGCCAACTTTTACAAGTGCTGAAATGTAAACATGCCATTACTGTCATGTTCATAAGCACGGTCACTATCAAAGTATAGTTTGGTCACACCACACCTTAATTCATTTCCTTGTACTGTAGTCCAGCTAATTATTCTTTTGGCAAGTTCAGTAGCCCGAGTCTCGTTTTGGTTTGGTCAGTAGCTCCTCCCAACGTTTAGGTAATTTTGCTGCGTTAGGTTTAGCCTTCTCAGAATAATTTCACAATCAGTTTCTGTGTCTGAGTTGGTTACCAGCACAAAAATCAATCAATCATCAAGTGTCCAAGTGCAGTAATTTATGACCACCACTACATATTTCTACTTGCAACTGTCCATCCATCTGTTATCTTCCACTTACCTGGAAAGTCTCCCAAGGGAAGTACTCAGGAAGCATCCTTACCAAACCCACCTTAACTAGCTCCTTTTAACACACAGGAGCAGCGGCTATACTCTAAGATCCCTCTGGATGTCTGAGCTCCTCATCCTATAACTTAAAAGTTTGCTCACTTACCAAGAAATGAACAGTCTCTAACTTAACGTAAGTTCAAACTGTATGTCAACCAAAAATCCACAAAAAAATAATGATACCAAAGTCATAATTTGAGTATCATTACTACTTTTGGAGAAACCCTTGTTGACAAGCACAGTTGTAAGACGTTTCTTGTAGTTGGTCCCTAGGTTTGCGAATATCTCAGCGAGAATCTGGCCCACTCCTCTTTATAGGAATGAAATCTTTCAGGTTTCTTGGCTGTCGCTTGGACACTTGAAGCTTCAGCTCTCTGCACCTACAGACCTGAGGTCTGGAGACTGACTCGGCCACTCCGTCATGGCTTCTCTGAGTCATTTGAATATTCACTGGAAAATTTAAGTTGGACCTATACCGGAGCTTTCTTAGGCACATGACCTGGTGGATGCTGCAAGATTTCAATTCATTAAGGCGTAGTGTGTTATCAGTGTTCTTTTTGGCTGCAGTCCCAACTGCCATCATTGAGATCACTGATCAGGCTCATCCCAAGCGGTTTCGGGCTGATCCCTGACCTTTCTCATCATCCTCACCCCATGAGGCAAGATTTTGTATGGAGTCAAACCAAAAGCAATTTAAAGTCTTTTTTTCTTCCATCTCTGTTGTCACAGTTGTCACTTTTTCACCAAGCTTCTTGCTCATGGTCTTGTAGTCTACAATGTTTTTCCCGTTCATTGACAACCTTCTGGTCTGACCATGGAGGTGGAGAGGTTGGAATGGAAGAAATGAAGTCTGTGGACAGGTGTGCTTTATGAACACGGAGTATTTGTAATTGATTGATTGTAATTGTTGGGTTATAGGACATCACTGAATTTTATTTCATTTCATTGAATAATATGCAATTGTAATGTGCTTTGTCTGCAATTTAGATTGATATTTTGACTCTCTCCATTACAGTGAAATTACCATTAAAAATTCGAGTCTGTTAATTGTTTTGGAAGTGAGTAAAGTTACAGACTCTCAAAGTGAATCTCGACCAGCCCTGCTACCAGGGAGCTTCTTAACTAACGCAGCGACCTCTGCCAGTGTAATAGATGTGGCTTCCCATGAGTTTTCAGGCTCTGCCTTCTCTATATTGGAAGTTTTGCCTCGGTTCATCAAAGTGCCTTTTCCACTGCTCTACAATATCTCAAATCAGAGCCAAGCCCTGGTTTCCCTTCCTGAGTCCCCGGAGAGCTTGCCAGAACAGGGCTCCCAAAAGTCCTCTTCTGTGACCTCCTCCACCATCGCTGCTTTCTTCAGCTTCAGGTCCGTCTAGCAGCCGCCCTGCCCTTTGACTTAACTCACTAGGCAGTGATCAAATAACAGGTCCGCTCTTATCAGATGATACAACAGCAAAGTCGATCATTGCCATGTAGACTATGTACACTATGCACATCTTGTGCTTGAGCATGGTGTTTGTTATGGCCAACCCATGCCTAGCACAGAAATCAAAACGCCACACTGATTTGGATCAAGCAGACTCTTCCTTCCATCATGCTTCTCCAGGTCTCTGTCAAAGTGTTAAAGTCTCCCAGGAGAACTATGGAGACTCCAGGTGGAGCCTCTTCAAAGACCCACCAACACCCAAATAAAATGTCTGTGGGTGGTGCATCCACGGAAATATGTCACGTTTTGACATTTTCGAGCAACAACACAAGCAACAAGAATTTCTCTCTTTTTTTCATGAATTGGCCCATTGGTATAGTCAGGGTGATTGAAGTTGTGAGAAATATATTTCTTTGATTTTATAGCAACTTCTGTTTTTTAATTACCTTCTAATTATTCTGTTATAGGGCATCTCATTTTAACTTTTCTCATTTTAAGGGTTCATGCATAAAATATTTGAAAGCATGGAAATAAAGGATTTAAAAAATGGTCCAACAATGAAGACCTCGTTGTTGTTTGCTGTCACAGCCCATGGCTTGTGGCCTTATGTGAGAGTGAGAACAAGTAACAAGTAACAGCCTCACTTTCACACACAGCTCTCTCTTCACCACACCAGACCATTACAGTGTCCAATCTCGCCGTCATTTCCCATTTATCCTTTTCATACTTGTGAGCGTCCTCAGATACTTGAACTCTTCTGCCTCGGACACCAACACGGAGATGGCACAGGGAATTTTTCTGTCTGAGGATGATGATCTCAAACGTGCTAATTCTCATTCTGGCTGCTACACACATCATCTGCATACATCAGAGATGAGATCATATGGCACACCTTCCAGCCTTAGGCTGCTCCAAGACAATCTGTCCACAAAAATTATGAACGTAATCGGTGAAAAAATGTTAACAGAATTTTTAAATGTTAGAATATCTGTCACAGATAAAGTATAGGTGTGATAAAACAGTATTCCTGCATAAAATAATAATGGCAGCATAAATGGCCAGTTATACTTGTTGTATATAAGAGCTCGGTCACCTGAGGTTTAAGTATAGTTTGCTGCTAACTGCTTCTGATTGTCAGTTTTTACTCATTTTGATAGTAAAACAACCGTGTAGCTTTCACAGTTCAACCATAGTTCAACAGTTCATCTCTGCACTGAATTTGTGTCGCTTGACAATTTAAACTAATGCACAAAACAGACAAATACATGATAATAAAAATGATAACTGTGGTTGTTTTGAAAAAGCCTTATCTAAAGCCAAATGTCAGCCCTGCCCAGTCTTCAGTTTACCTCCATCATGCATCATGAATCAGCACTGACAAGGAACAGTCAACAATAATCGTCATATTGACCAATATGCATCTTATTTGAACTGGCATTTAGATAAGAGTCCATCTTCATCGGACAGCCACTACGCCTGGAGCTCTAATACTTGATTTACAAAGCTGCAACAAACAATGCAACGTGATACACGCTCATCATCATGGCAACCTGCATCACACAAGGGAGAGCAGATGGTGCTTTCATTAAAGAATTCAAGCTGACAGAAGAATCAGCTGAATGATCAAGTCTCCAGTGCACTTATCATATTACATTAAGTTCTCTGTACACAGAGGCTGCCCACTGTGTTTTGTTATACTGCATGCACTGTGAGTTGAGTAGGTCCAAATAATCTACTGGGAGTACTAGGACCAAAAAGTCATGCTCAGCAGCAAGAACACACTCATCATGGATGACAGCTGGAGCTGCCAATCACCTGCAGATCCATGAATGATATTTGGTGCCTAAAGTCATCATCAATAAATATTCCTATTTAAGTGAAACCTTTTTATTTTCATTTACTAATCTCCTCAGAGCAACACAACCCATCTGTTAGGCTTAATTTTTAATAGACAGACTTTGGCAGGCGTGGTTGTGGCGCGGCTGCAGTGGGAGCTGACGCACTGGATCGGTTCATCACGCCGACCTGCATAAATGGTACTTGGTCCTGAGTGTGGGGTTTGTTGTTGATGCGAGTACGGCTGGCAGTGGGAGAGCTGCGGCCACTGTGTGTATACAGCAACTGTGTGTGTAAATCGTGTGGCGAATAAAAGATGCTGGAAAGCACGAACATGTGGTCAGGTCGTGTCATTACAGTGGTGCCGAAACCCAGGACGGGGGCACGGCAGTTCCAGGACCGGGCACGCCAAGGGAGGAGCTGGCCAAAATGGTGGCTGAGCTGGTGGCCACGCAACAGAAGCAGGCAGCGGTGTCACGCTGCAGGACCAGACCGAGCGTCATATGGAGGTGATTAAGAATCTGGCAGCGCGGATCCAGTCCTGGCCGCCACCGCCGCCACCCCCACCAGCGTCCCCCGGCGGCGCGGGTGTGGAGGAGGTCCGGACTGTTCAGGCCCCCGTGCAGGCCCCCAGGGTGCGACCAGCCAAGGTGCAGCCTGCCTCAGCGACCATACCCACTCCTCGGGTGGGAGCGGCTGGGGCGCGGCAGTTGCCTGCACCTTGGATTGACCACAACCACGCCCGCCACACAGTCATGTGTACAGCAGGTAAAACAAGTACTGTACACGTCTTTAATTTTCTAAGTAAATGCATTTCTAAAGGTGCCTCTGACCTGAAATTCTCACCAGATGCTGGTAACACGATGCACATGCATTGCTCAGGTGTGATTTCGGCCCATTTGGCCACAAAAACAGCCCAATAAACCCTAAGCTTCAGTCCTTCCATAGAGTTTCAGTTGGAGTTGATTGGCTGGCGAAAAAAAGTACCATGTGGACCAATCAAAAAATGATATGGCAACATGGCATTTAGTTGTTTAGGAAGGGGGAAGTTTTAGGAGTGACGGCGGTGTTTTGAGATGTGAGAGATTTGAGACGTTTAGCATAAATCTTGTGTAGTCAGTGTGTAGTTAGTGTGTAGTGTAGTCAATAGTTTTGTTGTGTGTGTCAGAACAATGAGGCGACTGCTGAATGTTACAGGTGTTACAGCAGTGATACATCTCCTGTTGTCAGGCCTGCAGGTATCAGGCTGTTGTTCTCCTTTATCTCATAGTGGACACAAATTATTTTTTGGAGTGGCACAAATAATTTGTGTGGCATCAAATTTGATGCAGAACAGCTGATTGTTCTGTAAATAGTTTGAAATGTTTATTTTAAAAAACACCTTGGCTGCATTTTTAGGTAAACAGCTGCAAAAAACTTTGTTGTTTGCAAAACTCAGTTACTTTTTTGAAGAAGTAACTATATAATTAATTTCCCAACATTGGTCATTATTTACTGTATTTTGCAGACAGAGTTACAGGACTCTCTCCCAGACCACAGACTCAGACTCATAATACAAGTCAGAGCAAAAAAAAAAGAAAAAAAAGAAAGTTGAGTTCAAGTTATTTTTCCTTCCAATAGTGTTAACATGCTACACAGGTCATGAACAAGAGATTTTTTTAATTTTCATTGTAAGTGGGCTAAAGCAGTTAATTAAAAGTAGTCTAACATAAATGCTGTAATTTGATTACTTTAATAAACCATGTAACTTGGATGGATTGGATGCTGGCGTGACCACAGTGCACACGTCTGCTGTTGCTCACAGTGGTCCAAGGGACCGCTCAGGGAGTTTGTGTGTTCGCTCAGACACATGAAACATTAGAGGGAACATTGCATATGACACGTGCCAGTGTCGTATGCTGAAGAACAGCCTCACACTATGATGTTCCCACCTCCAAACTTCACTGTTGGTACGGTGTTTTGGGGATGAGTGCCTTTTGACCTCCAACCATGGTGTGCATTACAGCATCCAAAGAGTTCGGTTTTGGTCTGATCTGACCAGACTATATCCTCCCCGTATTTCACAGGCTTGTCTAAGTGCGATGGATCCTGCATGAGTGAGCACACGTACAGGCCATGTTAGTTGAGTGCACTACTCATCGTTTTCTTTAAAATAATTGTATCTGTCTTCCTGTAGCTCTCCACAGGTGCTCCTCAGCTCTTGGACAACTCTTCTGATAATTCTTTATATTCCTCTGTCTGAAACCTTGTGGGGAGCACCTGACTGTGAACAGTTTATGGTGAAATGAGGATCTTTCCACTTCCAGATTATGGCCCAGCAGTGCTCCCTGGAACTTTCAGTAGTTTAGAAACTCTTCTGTAACCAATGCCATGAGCAGGTTTTGCAACAATAAGGTTGTGAAGGTCTTGAGAGAGCTCATTGTTTTTACCCATCATGAGATGTTTCTTGTGTGACATGTTGGTAATGAGACACCTTTTTACAGACCATCAGCTGGGACTGAACCAGCCTTACTTTCTCATTTCTGACAGATTTCTGCTGCTGTCATGACTGTCCATGCCTTTTTGCACCTCCCTTTCTTCATGTGTTCAATACTTTTCCCCTGTTTCATTTCTTATTATTATGCATAAGTTAATTTATGGATTTGATTTCTGTGGATGGGTTGTTACCAACATCTGATGAGAATTTCACATCAATAGCACCTTTACAAATATATAATACAAAAATATTTACTTAGAAAACTGTGTTCTATACTTACTGTACGTACTGTACTTACTGTTGTATTTCCTGCTTGCAATCTACTGTACATAATGCTGGAATGGCCACAGCTTAAATTATATGGTTGCAGAAGTCTGTGACTGTAGCTGGTGGCTTTATATAACTGTCCAAACAACTCCAGACTGAAATCTATGTTTCTTTTTAATTAGAGGATGTTAAATTAGCCACAGACAGCTAGTGCAGGGAGATATTTACTGAACTTAGTATTTGTAGCATCTTACCCAAGGAAACTTGACATGCAGACTGGAGCAGACCTGCTCCTACCTACTTGTGTTAAAATCTGTGTAGGGTGCAGAAAAGGAACTTTTTAGTAGGGGTGGGTTTTGATTATCGATTAAAATCGATTCTAGCTTGGATAATGTGATATCGACTCATTAAAATCCTGAATCGATTTTTAAATATACATTTATTTTGCCCGAACCACCAGAATCTCAGGTTAAACCTCACAAAATTTCTACAACCGCCAAACAGCTAAAACAGTAAATGAGAGCAGGTACACGGATTCTGCACAAAGACGTAAACACAAAGCGCGGACCCGACGCATCCGAATCAGTGAGATGTCGCCTTTCTCACCCGACGGCACGTACGCGGACGCGCTGTCGGGGCTGAAAGTCGACCGCTCACTCATTTTGAAGCGTCGGCGGGCGCTTTGTGTTTTTGCGCTCGATTCTGAAGCTGCAGGTTTTATCTCTCTCCAACCAAAATTGATTGAACCAGCAGAGAAAGACGACCCAAACTAGGCTTCACATTTCGCTTCACATAAACATCGTCAGGAATTTCCTCTTATTTTTTGCTGTTTTGCTTCCACCACGATAAAATCACACTTCATTTCTGCTGTTCAATACTGAACAAATGTAAACTTTTTAAAATTCTGCAAAATTGCAAAATGCTTAGCTGTGTCTCTAATCAAACCTCTATAACTTTGCTAAAAAACCCAGACCAGGAAAACCGCCTTCTGTGTTTTATCCTCAGTTACTTTGACACAAAGGAATCTGCTGTGATCACCTTTGATAAAGTCTCACAAGTGTCAGCTTTCTTTTTATAGATATAAAAATATAGATATGTACTGATAAGTGATCAGAATTATAATATTTCTGACTGTCTGAGGCAAAATTTCCCCGATTCGAATCAAGTCGTGGATCAAATCGATTCTAGAAATCAGTGACGATACCCAGCCCTACTTTTTAGTGAGGAACTTAACTTTCAGATCCCTTCTGATTTACATGAAATGTTATCTGAACTAATTACCATGAAGTACAGCCAGAGCTTAGTATCACAACCTGCTTCTTGATTAAAACCTTTTATTGATTTAATAAAAAGAAACTGGGTCACTATAATTTCACTCTTATTCCATTTCATTATTGCAAATAATATTAGCATATTACTTATCCATGGAAATATTTCAGTCATTAAATCCAAAATGCACTGTACTCTTGGAGTTCTGCCTTTTTAGCTCTGTAACCATAACTTCATTAATTCAAGTTACAGCTAATAATTTGCATTTATGAATCAGTGACATGGTAAATGGGCTGGTTCTTATACAGTGCTTTTCTCCTCAAAGCCCTTTATACAACATGCCTCATTCATCCATTCACACCCAACTTATACAAGAACATTTTCCAAGACCTCAGTTCTTCCTGTCTAACATTGACACTCTGATCAACGCAGCAGAGAGTAACTTGGGCTTTAACGTCTTGCCCAGGGACACTTGGACTGCTCTGTCTCCTGAGCTACAGTAAGAATAGAAGAGAACAATCAGGAATCATTTGTTTTTATATTTTTTCAGGTTTCTCCTCCTAACCTTAGCATCATTCTTTAATGTGCAATGTAGCACTCCAGCCTAGCACCCTGCTATGATGAATAAAAGCTTACACAGGCTTGTCTAATTAGCAGGCTTGGTAGCACAGTAGTAGCATAAACCACCGGACTTCCACCCAAATGAGTTAGCTGCAGCCTGCTATTTGTAGACATGTGTCTGTGATTTTGATTTTTAATCCATGTTTAAACCAATGAAACCAAAATGACCTGTTCAGGTTCACAGATTTGTTCCACTTTAGAGTATGGTTTCAGTTCAAATATGTCCTTTCACAACCAAGTATAAAATATTGATGCAATTTCAGAGTCTGAAAAGAGACACTGAAGCAAATGTGCCCTAAACTCTTTTAAATGTCCATCAGGGAGGACATCTGTGGTTGCAAAGAAGCCTTATTGTCCTGCAGACAGGAGAACAAAGCTCTGTGCCTTGACCTCGCCAAATGTGATGAATCCATGTGCTCAGTCGCTCTTCGTGCATCTTACTATTATACACAAAGTCTCTGTGTTTGTTTCTTTACGTATATCTTCAGGCCCTGTGGGTTCTAACAGTGGGGGAAATCTCTATTTGATCAGTCACCTCTGGTAATAAAACCTTTATGACTGACAAGTAAGGTCTGTATACAAGCTGCCACAATGAATTTCCAAGTCTGGGCTCAGACATAAAGATACAGTGAGGGAAAGAATTATTTGATCCCCTGGTGAACTTTAAAATTTGCTCATTAAAAAAACAAAACCAGTCTGTAGTTTTTTATGGTAATTTAGAGAGAGACAGAATATCAACAAAAAAGCAGAGATCCAGTATTTCATCTTCTGGCCAGAATTCTTGCTCCCGTCGACTTGTTACAGTCAATCAGTGACAGACACTGTTGATCTCAGCTCATTCTGTGTCCACATAATGAATTTCTTCCATTCCAACCTCTCCACCTATCACAGACCAAAGAGCTGTCAAAGGACACCAGGCACAGGATTGTAAATGTTGTCCAAGATAAAGACAATGTTGGATAACACAGGAGCACGTTCAGTGAGAGACTGAGAGTACCGAAAAGCACCACTGAACGACACAGGAAATCATTCCTGCCTGTGGCCATCTCCCTGTACAACATATCCACTTAACACACTGTTTACTGCAACAGCTACACCCTTCTTGCACATGTTCTTTTTCAGCTATTTATTAATAGTGACTTTTATGTATTTTTTTCTCCTTATCTTTCCTCATGTGGTGCTTTTTCCATTGTTATACCTCTCTGACCTGTCTTCCCCATGTGATTTTTTGTGTAATGTATGTATGGTCGGAGGGTAAGATGGCGCCGCCATTGCATGCAATAGGTCGGCAGCCTTAACATTTCCCCTTGTGGGACTAATAAAGGTATATCAATATCAATATATATGCCTGTATATATTGCGCTATTCTTAGTTAGTGTATTGTCTGTCTTTGTTAATGTTTGTTTATAACGGAGCACTGTAACGAAAAAGAATTTCCCCTAGGGATCAATAAAGTATTCTGATTCTGATAAATATGCACAATGCACCACTGGTATTTGGCAGCACCCATCTTAAGCTTGTCTAAATGATTCAGAGGTGGCTTGGTAGAAAGCGCTACGGTCAGATGAAACCAAAATCAAGCTCTCTGCCACCGACTCAAGTGGAGGAAAGAAAATGCCAAGTATGACCCAAAGAACACAATCCTCATAGCCAAGCAAAGGGTGGAAATATGCTTTGGAGCTGTTTCTCTGCCAAGGATACAGGACAACCTCACCGCACCGAGGGGCCAATGGACGGGGCCACGCGCTGTAACACTGGAGACGGGGAATGGATGGGTCGTCCAGCATGACAATGACCCAACACATGTCAACATCTGGTATGTAGAATAAAACTTTTCTAAATGATGGTCAGGAAAGAGGATCATCCAGGGCATCCTCATTGGCTGATGATTTGTGACAGAGGATCCACCTCGTGCTCATCACATCTGATCTCAAGACACCAAAGACTTTGTAAGGAGACTTTACAAGCACATTTTTTAATGCTTCATCTAAACTGTCTATGTGCTGACCACATGTTCTGGGCCCATCATAGCACCTGCATTAGTCATGTTGTGTGCAGTGATACCACCACAGCTTTTGTCAAGCCTTTATTTTGTTGAATGAACTGCAGTGCTGACACAAGCATACCTGTCTATATTTCATGTCTTCATGAAGAATGCAGGCTATCCATTAGGACTATTATTATTAGGACTAGAACTAGATTTGCTTTTGTAATGGTGGAACCACAGTTAGGTCATTTATTGTTACATGTGATCGGATTGGACTGTTAGTGGAGCGATAAGGACAAAAGTTAGAAGAAGCAGAAGCAGGTAAACATGACAATATGTTTGACATCGAGTTCTTCAGCTGATGTATGTCCAATTTTATTTACCACGTACACACACACACACACACACACACACACACACACACACACACACACACACGTGCACACAGGCAACAAACAGAATAAACAGAATAAACAGAGCCTGCTGTGGCACATAATGACTTAGGCTAAGATATAAACAAAGATTTGAGTTTAATTATATGTGTGTGTGTGTGCGTGCGTGTGTGTGTGTGTGTGATACTGTGTATTGGCATTCTGCAAGCTGCAGGACTCTGACTGTGCAAAATGAAGCAACATGAAGGTCTTACCAAAATAAGTCAAGTTTGACTCGGGGCCGTGCTGAGGAGCTGCTGAGCTCCCCCAGAGAAACACCTACGAAAACACAAGGAGACACACACTGAGATTTGGGAGAGTAATGACAAACTAAGATGATAATAACAGTCTAGCTATGAAAACCAGTAGGGTCCCAGTAAGGCTTTGAACATTGGAATTAAATATTTAACTAAAGCGTAGGTACAGTTGAAATCCAAACCTCACGCTGAAACAGCCACAATGTGGGAAAGCTCTTCCCTTTTATAATTTGGATTTCCTTCTTGGACTGGCTGCCTTGAAATGGATCCATTTGTCTTTTTTCTATGTGTCCAGCCTTGAAGTCAACAATGGCCATGAATATCACAGTGATGACAACACAACATGTGCAGGGAAGCAGAAACAAACCATTTGTTAACTTCATGCTGAGATCACGGGGAAAGATTAAAAGAAGCCTACAGGAGAAAAGCAGGTCTGATGAGTGAGAGGAACACATTCAGTGGCAGGGCAGTGGTGATCATCCCTCTCCAATTAAACACTAATCACTTGTAATCAGACTTACAGCTGATGTTCTGTCTGTAAACAGGAGTGTGTATGTGTGTTTTTCACACACATCTGCATCTCCACTGGGAAACGTTGCTGCCACACTTTCATCTGACAGACAGTAATTCTTTTAATACTGCCGTCTATCCAAAACAATAGTGCACAGCCCTTATTAGTATGTAGTGCTGTAGCTGCCTGGGTCACACCGTCTACAGATTTCATGCACATGCATTCATTCATGTGCAGCTGAAACTGCAGCTCAGAGTCAGCTGCTCAAAGCTCTGTTGTGTTAGCTCACTGTTTGCTGCAATCACAGGTGACAACAATTTATTACAGCAAGTTATTATAAGGACAACGTTTTTTTACCCAAGATGATAGCACAGGCTGTTTTAGGCAAACTGCAGGTGTTATTTCTACTGTGTATACATTGGTTTTACTTATTGGAACTAATCGTGAGACCTGCAACACTATGATAATGAAGGCTATACACCAGCGGTCCCCAACCTTTTTTGCGCCACGGACCGGTTTATGCCCAACAATATTTTCACGGACCGGTCTTTAAGGTGTTGCGGATAAATACAACAAAATAAAACTAGTACCGGTACCGGAAAAAAGAAGATTTATTCATAACACAGGTGAAAAGACCCAGGAAAACCGAGTTAACGATAAAAACAACAACAAAATAACGCTGAAAACCGATAAAAACCCTGAAAACCAAACATTTCACACCTGAGCCTCAACTCTCGCGGCCCGGTACCAAACGACTCACGGACCGGTACCGGTCCGAGGCCCGGGGGTTGGGGACTGCTGCTATACAGTATCTGTGTATGCACTTCATAAACAGTCTAAGAGGAAAGCAAACACAAAAACAGAGTCATGGGATGTACTGCATCTAGGACTGGGCGATATATTGAGTTTTTAAATATATCAATATATTTTTATACGAGATATAAGATCTGACAATATCGTTTATATTGATATAGTCTATGTTACGTTATAATTATACTTGTGGAGCCGCAAGTTTGCCTCTCTTTCGTCCACTTTTGTCTCTACGCAGCGTTACTCTGCCTCGCCTCTCCCTCACTGAACATAACTCCCCCATCGCTTCACCTGCAGGCAGCACAAGACGGACATGGCAGCTATCAAAGAGGAGCTGCTCGGTAAAAAGAAAACATTTGGAGATTATTATTTTATTGCTGGTAGTGTTAAACTCGTTAAAATGACGTTAATGCCATAACTGCATTAACACGGCAAATCTCTGTTAGCGCGGATCGCCCCGTGCGTGGGGCTGGACGGCGTCAACGCGTTAACGAGCTGACCGCGCTGACGGCGCTAACAGTTAGCGTCTTTTTAGTTTACATTTTGACTGCACAGTTGTGAGCTTTTTGTTATGCACAAAAACAACATAGTTTTATTTTATTTATGGAGCATTATTATTTAATAAATGCTGATAATTTATTTTTTTCATGTACATCTACGCTGTATGTTAATAAAAGTGCCTGTGTGACATCTGGGACACAGCTTTGACTAAGAACTCTCTTTTTGTTCTTACTTTATGGCTTTAAAAAAATATTGAGATATATATCGTATATCGCCATCCAGCTAAAGAATATCGAGATATGAATTTTGGGTCATATCGCCCAGCCCTAGCTGCATCCATAGCGTACTTTCCAATTTTATATACACTCAGCCAGTAAAAGTCTTAGTCCTGCTTTAGGATCATATTTCTAAATTAAGGCTTGTAGAACTCATTTTTTAAACTTGCTTGCAGCAAACACTAAAAGCAGGAATGAAGTTGGTCCTGGAAACATGTTTCTTGACGATTGCTCATTAGTTGGTTAATTAGGAGAGCACAGGGAGAGAGGACACAGTTTAATGACCTGTAGTCGTGGTGTCAGTGCATCACGGGAAGACGAACTGAACATATAATGAATTGACCCCAAGGGAAGCAGTCTGATTATTGGCATTATTAGCAGTACTGTTAGTAGTATTACAGTTGTTATCATTATAGATATGTCTGTGGGAAGGCTGTGAATATAGATCTAATATATACCTGTTGGAGCTAATGAAATGTAGGACTCTGTCAGGCTGGCTGAAATAAATCAGAAACTCTGAGTACAGGACAGGCAGACGAACAATAGTTACGGTGAACAAAGCTAAGTGTAAAATGAATTACAGCCATGGCTTCGTCTTTGGCTGATTGATAATCCAGAGTGAAAGACACACGCTGTGCTTCGAGGATTCTGACACACGGGCACTGATCCATTTAAACTGTCTTCTTCTTATTGCAACTATAGGACAAAAACCAATACGACTGTTCACCAGCAGGTTCAATCATACGCATTTTATTGTTTTGCTCTGCGCTGCTGTTGAAACTGTTATTCTTTGTGAATTTGTATGTGTAAATAATTTTTTTGCTGATATTTGGTTACGTTGTCTGATATAAGCAGACACAGCTTCTTTCTCACAGCCATACTGGGGAAAGTTTGCCAGTTATCTATGAAGCTCACATTGTTTTCTAGACACCACCCAACAGATAGCTGTTGAAGGATGACCTGCGGCTACACGTGTCATCACTGGTCAAACTGGGCAGAGGATCATCAGAGTCTGACATTGTTCTGGCACAGTCACACAGTGATGCTACTATTCATTTTAGTGGTGACTGACTGAAACATATGGGTGTCATTACTGCTGAATTATAATTCTAATTTTACTAATTTTACATTGATCCATTGCCAGTAGTTGGCCACAGGAATACTCTGGTCATTCAGTCTTTAGCGCCACATTTGTAAGGATCCTGATGCCAGAATGTTTCTTGGGCAGGTGAGCTGTCCAGGAGGAGAAACCCATTTTAAAATGGCTCATGGCGGTGGATCGAGGGCTTCGCCGTGCTGGTCACCCAGCTGGGTGCTGAGGAGGACCTAAAGACATCAACATTAGACTGTCTCTAAAACTTCTACACCTGGGCTTCTCCAAGAATCAACACACAACTGTTCATAATACTGATTGGTCAGTAGGTGTTCATTTTGTATGTTCATCTCAAAGATAACCTGCTGTGGAGAAGCTCAGGTCTGCAGTCTGAGTTACTCTCCTGTGTACATCTGTAAGAATGTAAAACTGCAGTTCAATCCAAAGCTACTTCACTAGGCTCCAAATCGTGCTTCAAACTTTGGCTCCCTACTGGATTTGTTTTGCTTTATTACAAACGTAGTGTTCATGACCTCAGCCTGGTGGAGCCTACTGCACGTTTGGACTTCAGCTGTGCCTCATGTGACCTGTAGCTAAGTCCTATTGGACTGGTTAATGTCAATAGTCTTTGTGGTGTAGTAAAAATAAAATATAATATATATATTGTTTGTATGAAATTGCTCTAATTTGTGAAACTTGAACGCAGCTATAACTACAGTTATAACGTCTGTGTACATATGGGCCCATCATCATGGGCGAGAATTTTGCTTCCAAAATATGTTCAACAAACAAGTGTTTTTGGACCGAGGGCCATCTGTTGTTAGTCAGAAGTGTGTGTGTCTGTGTCTTGGAGAAGAAAAGCGAAAAGCAAAGACATGACAAGAAGGTGTGTGAGTGTGACTGAGGGGGGGAACCCTAGACGATACGCTCAGTTTCCATAGTGATTGGAGTTATATTTGAAAATGTGACGCACATTTCAACATCCACTTTTGCCTTTTGCTGTTAGTCATCTTCATGAGTTAAATGTGTGAAAGGTTTACAGGGAAGAAAAGTGAGATAAGAATGACCTTCTCTCTGGGCCTGGAGAGAAAAGACAGTCAACGAGGGCTTTGATGGGCTGAGCTGTAACGGTTGTAAATGGTTAAACCTCTGGATGGCACATCTGTTGATCCTCCATTCATCCCAAGTCGAAACTTTATGCTTACAGCCTGATGAGTACTGAGTGCTCAGTTCCTTCACTATTAGGTCCTAGACTCCGGTACTGTGCGCTCTGACCTACTGTGCTTTACACAAGACCTAGGGATCTACTCTGCAGTGTCCTGTTTCTGAATGTCATGTTATGCAACATTACCACATTTTGGAAGAAACCAGTTTACAGACCAGAGACATACTGGACAAACAGGACGCCTACACAACTTTTCTGAACCAATTTTGATCAGCGGTCCCCAACCTTTGTTGCTCCACGGTTTAATGTCAGACAGTATTTTCACGGACCGGCCTTTAAGGTGTGGCGGACAAATACAACAAAATAAAATGATACGACAAAAACGGTGGTATTTTGTAAATATAACAATAAACGTGAATTCACTGTGTAATTGTGTAACTTTATTACCAGCGTCCTCCTGAAATGCACCAACAACATTGAGAGTAACATCCTCCTCTCTGCCCCTTAATGTGCTCTGGTCGCTATGGTAACACCTAAACATTTCTTTCAAAATAAGACACACAACTACAACACGGGAAAGACCCAGGGAAACCGAGTTAATTATAAAAAACCCTGAAAACCATCAATTTTACACCCGAGCCTCAACTCTCACGGCCCGGTACCAAACGACTCACAGACCGGTACCGGTCCGTGGCCCGGGGGTTGGGGACCGCTGAGTTAAATGACCTTTGAAATATATTTTTTTGATCAATCCTGAAAAGAACGCAAAAAGGAAAAAAAAAGATGTGCTCAGTACAAACTCTAGAAGCAAAACTCATCATTATATTCAACCACTAAATAAAAGCCCCGAAAAGACTTTTTACAACAAGAAAAACTAACAAACAATAACAAAAGGAGTTTAAGGTAACTAAACTAGCTCTACATATTTAAACTGTGGTAACGGATGAAGAATGGGAACCACAGAGACGCAGTAATCTGATTAAGAGTGAAGACACATAAACCTTATATACTCTTTAAAGAATTCCTTCAAGCTGTCAAAACAGAAGAACGTAAGCTCAGATAACTGAACGGACAGTGAGAGTGTCGTGGGCCAATGAGAGACCCAATCAAACAGCGAGAACCACAGTGAGTTAGGCTGGAAACACTGTCAGAGTTAATTCTATCAAACCCTGAACAAACCAGCAAGTGAACATGCACCAACACTGACGGCACTAAAACCAGGTTCCTAATATTGTGGCAGCTCATAAGAATGCAGCAATCTGCTAAAAGTCCAGACACGAGGAACAAACACAACACAGAGAGCAGCTCATCAACCCAGCCCTCAAACTTTCCGAATCCCAGTTCGATGACATATCTGAATGGGATTGGACCGACTGACCGAGAGCTCCGCAGCATTCTTACACCGATGTCTACCAACATGTGATTGGTCCTACATTAAGTACTGAGAACACAGTAAACGCTGGAGTTGGAGTCACTGTGATGTAAAAACTATGATGTGACCAATTTCTGCATTATGCTCTCGAAAAATAGGTTTCATATTTGCACATAGTGACATAATTATAATATCAAGAAGAGGCCAGTATCAGTCAGTACTATCAGCTGCGCTTAATATTTACAGCTCCAGAGGAGACAGTGTGTGGATAGAGTGCACACACTAAGACATGGACATGCTAAGTGTTAAAAATATATGCAGGCAAGCATGTCATGCATCTGTTTGCCTGCTAAAATCCCCACGCTACACACATGCACTCACACACAGACGCCTCCCTTCGAGCTCGCTGCTGCCTTTGCCTCTGTGAGCGAGCACGGGTCATATCAGGACAATACCCCTGCATGCAGACTGTTTGCAGCAATAGCGTGTTTTTTTCGCCCCATTTTTTCAGCCTCGTGGACACAGTCTGAGGGGCCAGAATGGGGGAAAAAGGAGGGAAGAACAGAGTCCTTTTCAAATTGATGACAACAGTGGCCGCTAAGGGAAACTATTGAAAGGAATATATAAAGCAACATCGTAGCGTCTACCCACCACCCAATCCTCTCTTCCAACATCAAAAGTGCACACCCATCTTGAGCTGACAGAGCTCCAGATCACTCCAGTGCACGCTGGGTATGAGAGGACAACTAAGGACATAAGCAAGGGACTTTAAGGATACTGCAGTAAGCTGCTCACAATGGAGGGAGAAAGGAAGAAAAGGGCGAGAGAAAGCTGCAGAGGAAGGATGGGAGACGAGATGAGAGGGGGCAAGATACCGAAATACTGGATTAGTGAAGGACGGGGGATAAACTAAGCACAAATATATCATTTGGAATGAACTACTGCTTCTGCTACTCCCTAAATATTAACAATTACCTAGATTATTTCTACCATACCACTTAAAGGGTGGGCCAATCCTAATGAAACTTATGTCTTCACACACAGAACCCAGGATCTCCACTTTAGTCGTGTCATTCTTAGACGTATAAGCCACAGTTTGATCTGTATCTCCTTCAGCCACGTGTTTTTCCCCATTGTGTGTCTTTTTTTTGTCTGGCACCTAAAGACAGTTAAAGTATCCAGTGTCAAACGATTCACCCCAAACACAGAGCAAGTCTCTTTAGACCGGACAGAACTTTAACACTATCCACACGGGACTTGTGGTTCTCTCTGAAACGTGCGCGCCAAAACCTAAACTAAATTTGGAGGAAACGAGATGGGCTCAGTCCAGTTCTATGTACGCTATGTTTAGGCTGAGCTGGTGAGACAACAGGAGGGACGATGGAGTACAAAACAAGTGACAAACAAAATGAGAGAAATACATTTAAAATAAATAAAGAATAACTGAAAACAAAGAATAATAGGGAATAAAAATACATGTATAAAATAATAAGAATGGATTAATTAATGAAAGACCAAAAAATGAATAATTAAATGCCAGATTTTACTTTGCACTGAATTTGATCTGTTTTATCTGTTTACATCGATTTCTGCACACAGTTTGATCTTATTACATGTAATAATGTCATCAGATGCCAAAGACACGCAGGTACCGTGGTGTAAAACAAAGGATCTGATGAACTGATTGTCCTACAGCTGCTGATCATATCTTTTAAACGTTTAGCCTCTTTTACACTGTCTGAGCGGCTCCGTCGCACCTTGTTTACGCTGTTTTACCCGGCAGTGTTGTTAACATTGACCTTGTGTGCCAGCTCGCTCTTTCGGTCCTGCTGCTGGCCTTTAACAGTCCAGCTCCACAGTGACGGCCGCAGCTCTGACACAGCAGCATATGCTGGATGTTGCTACGTGAGATGGAGGAGTTGTGTGCGCACTGACATAGAAGTGTGAATTATTTTTCTGTTGATTCAAAGGATGTATATCTGCAGCTCAGTGCAGTCACAATGTTAAAAATGTTACAGCTAAGAATACGGTTCAGTCTGATTGGGACAAATGGATCCAAATTTGCGTTTGGATGTTTTTTGGCTTGATCACGACCTGCAAGTGGGAATTCAAAAACCAACTCAGGAGGTGCTGACATATCGTTTACCCACTGAACCAATTATTTTAACCTGTTTTCACTCAGTTAATCATGGGAGCTTTTCATTTAATGCTTCTTCAGCTGATCATGCCTCAGACACACCGGCCTAGAGAACCGTCAGCAATCTCCTGACAACCCCTGCTGCAGGCGCCTGCTGTTAGCGTGGAAGTCGCCATTTACAATTTGTGCCAGTGTGTCCGCCGCAAACACAAGAAAGTTTGTCTTCAAAGTAAAAGGTGCACCTTTTATGTTTGGTTGCGGTTGGTTGCAGCCACTGGTTTCCAGTGGGTCACTGACCAGTCTCTAGGCCTGTGTGAGTGAGGCTTTAGCAAACTGTTTATTCACAGCGACTCCCAGCAAAGTCCAGCAAACACCACCAACTGGTTGGAGAATACAGCGTTTGTTCTGTTGTTTCCAAGTCAATACAGGCCTGATCTGTAGGCCTGTGAGACGTGGAGCTTAAATTAAAATTAAAAAATGAAAATAAAATACAAAAGTTACAATTTTCTTTTTTGATGTAAAAATTATACAGAGTATAAAAATAAGCAGTATAATATGTCTGGTGTATCAGTTTCTATGTATTTATTTGACTTCTAACTGAACAACAAACAGCATTAATGACTGCACATTTAATTACATGTCTAAATAAACTGTCTGAATAAGGCTCCGTGCCCTGAAGTTGTTGCACTTGAAGCAGCCTTTCAGAGCACCTTACTCAAGTACTTGTTATTGTTAGCTTAAAAAAAAAGTACTTCAACACAAAGTAAACAACTAGCTTATCACTGACAGCCAGGATTAGCTTTAACTACATAGATTTAAACAGAAAGCAGGGTTTTTAAACACACAGAGCTAATCTCCACAGCTATGTCTCACCAAACAATTTTTTTTTACATTGTTACTTTAAAGACGAGGTTGGTCACATAACTCAGGATATCCCTCACCATCACCACACAGTCTTCCTTCCTTTTTGAGAGAAAAATGAGACTGGATATACAAAGTAGCTGTGACTGGACATGACGCACACCCGCACAACGATCCATTGGGTTGTATATAGAAGATCCAGAGTTTTGCTTTGTTGGTTTGTTTAATACTGACTTGCTCTGTTTAAATCCCGCAGCCAGATTTACAGCACGGATGCAAAGCCCTGTTGTAGCACCAAGTAGTACTGTCAGCATGTACTCTGTGTTTCTTGTTTTGTTTAAAATAGCACACTGAAATAACATCCAAATTCAAAATTTGGGATGGAGAGTATTTTAGTGAAACACACAAGACTGATACTAAGATGTGAGTCAGTCAGGTTACTGGTATTTGTGCCATTATCTACCTTTAAACCATCTGTTGGATCATTTAATGCAGCTGTTGCAAGAAAATCTGGCAGGTGGGTCGCATCGTCAGAAAGGACGGGACACACCAAATGTTGCAGGAAGGTGTGTGGACTTCCTTAATACACAGACACACACAGGGGCATGGATGTTTAAAAGCCAAGAAAGTGATTTTTCAGTTTTTAATCCCACCTCTGCACAGATATTGGTCCATATGACTTTTTGCATGTCTTCAGTTTGTACACAACATATTTCTCATCGGCATTACAAATCAGCTGTAATGTGCGTTCCTCCTGTTTTTGTCAGGTGCATCGTGTCAGTTGTGATAATGTCTGTCACAGTATGTGTGTTCAAGCAATACGATGGGTAACCAGCCTCATACGTTTGATTGTAACAACCAAATTACATAAATACTACAGAGTACTGATGTACTCTAAATGAATTAGTGTCAAATTTTGGTAGCAGAGCACATGGAGCTTAGAAAAGGAATAAAAATGAGACCATGTGACCGTGTGTTAGAGAGCAACAGACACACCGGCTGGAGAAACAAAAGCAGTAAGGAGTGTGGTTACACTCTTCAAAAGTCGACACAGACAACGCTGTCTGCAACATTTGTGATGCAAAATGCAAAGCTGACCAAACCAAGACAATCAAACACAAAATATAGAGTGTAGTGTATTTGACAGCCTGTCGTATTTCCTGACTTTCACGTGTCTGCAATATTTAAGAAGAAGGAGAAGAAGATGAAACTTGTAGTGAAGCATTGAAAGCTTAATGACTTAATGGCCTACTTTGGAAGACAGAAAATTGGATTCATTATTTCAGATCCATGGAAATATGGAAAAGGATACTGCTGCCTACTGGTACCAGATTCCAGGTACAGTTCAGAGATGAAATTTACTCAGGAACATCTGAAACATGTTAGAATAATGTTTGAGTCGCACAATCATTCCAAACACTGGATTAGTCCGATGTGGTGGGAAGTAATGTTCAGTCTTCTACACAGATTACAGGTTTATCCAGGGGAAACGCTGCATCTGAGCTGTCGGGGTTCATGTGGAACAGCAGCTCTAGAACGGGAACAAACATTTCTTCCCAGTAACAGAACATACTCGCTCTGCTCTAACTCGGTATATTGTTGCTGATGGAAAACACATACTGGGTTATATGGTGAAAGTTTATGGTCAGATTACAAATAACAAACTGTACCTTTGTTAGCAGATTATATGTCCTGTCAACCTTTTAATCTGAGCTAGTCTTGGTAGATGGACCATCACTGACATGAACAGTCTGTGTTTGTTCATAAAATGACATCCTGTTGGCAGATGTTTGTGCAGAACTATCAGTGCAAAAACAACCACAGGACCAAAAGCTAAAGCATTAATAACTGTGCAAGCATGTGACAACATTGCTTACAGTCACAGTTAGCTTATCAGCCAGTGTGAAGTCTGGGAGTCTACCCAACACAAAAACATGAGGAGAGCATGTTGTTTTCATTATATGAACACAAGCACAATGTGCATTAAAAAAACATTATTTCTGCTGATAAACAACACAATAAAGTCCTCAAACAAACAAACAAAAACTTTTTAATCAGCATCATTATGCTGTTATTTGTGTGCAGAAAAAAAACTGATTTGAAGAAAGGACCTTTGGACTCGAACTGCTGAGTATTTAGTATTTTAGCTCCTTTCATTCTGTAATTGTTTTATGTAAGAGCAAAGTTCACCCAGTAATATCAGCTCAAAGTCTGTTCACAGAACATGCTGCACTTTGACCTACATTATAAAACACGTGGGTAAGAAAAATAGGGTCCAAAGGCCAGAAATGCTCTGTGGAACATGTCTAAGCCGGGCCTGCAATCATACAAGGAAAACTAAACATTTATCAGAGTAGCAAGAAGGATGGCGCCTATCCAAGGCATCACCGGGCAAATGGCAAGACAGACCCCGGAAAGGTGGCCAATCTACTGCAGCGCTAACACAAAGACATGACACCTATGGCCAATCACCAATGAACCAAATGCCATGTATGATTTTGCACTGTAGAAGTAAGCTGGACTATATGTAGAGAATCCACACAAGTGTGGGAAGATGATGGAAATTTCACTTAGGCTACATATGCAGAGGCGGGTTGGTGCACAAAGTGTTAAACATGTCCATGTAAACTGCTCCAGAAAATCTCTGCTGTCTAACTCCACCATCATCCAGGCTCCAGTCGCTGACCATTATGCTCTGCAGCTTCTATTTGTATTGGGTTTTTTTAATGTGTGACCTTTTGCTTCAACCAGCCGCAAAGAAAAATGTTGCCCACCCCTTCCCCATTCATCTAGAACAAGCATTCTGCTCTTTATCACAAATGCAAAGAGTAGGAAGTGATCGAAACACTAAACCAGGGGTGCCCAATCCCAGTCCTCGAGAGCTACCATCCTGCAGCTTTTAGATGCATCCTTGTTCCGTCACACCTGAATCAAATAAATGGCTTGTTATCAGGCCTTTGCCAAACTTGATGGCATGCTGAAGAGGTAATCCAATCATTTGATTCAGGTGTGACGGAACAAGGATGCATCTAAAAGCTGCAGGATGGTAGCTCTCGAGGACTGGGATTGGGCACCCCTGCACTAAACTGAGACACCTATAGGAGAGCCCAGACATGTGTTGTGGTGTTGCAGGGTTCCCTGTAGACACACTGGGATGTCTTGGAAAGACAGGCAGGGACAGAATAGAAAAAAGGTAAGCTAATAAGTAAGATGGGTGGCAACCTTCCCGTACCAAAGAATTGGATAAACAAGTTGTTTTTCCATGGCGGTAGATGTTTGGTGTAGCATTTCAGGCACCACAAATCCAACAGACACTCGTAAAAACAGAGAAAAAGAGTAAAACGAGTCAGTTTAAAAAAAGGTTCACGGGGAGAAGGCCGAGCTAAAACTAAAGTAAAGAACCTCTACGAGTCATTCACAAAGTGTTGGTTTGACTTGTGTTCAAATAGTGCCAAAGCCTGCCTGACTGCAAATAGGTCAGTAATGGTCAGCCTAGGATTTTCTCCAAAGCTCCTCCTCTGATTGGGTAGTTTCCATGTCTCTGGGGCAGAAACCTGGATATCACACAAACACAACCCCTGCTTTTTCTAGGAGCCCTGCCAGATTTTAGGAAGCACATGTGTACGCACACACATTTAGCTATAACTCTCCACAACTTTACATGCATTTGGGGCACAACAGCTCCCACACACACCCAGACAAAACATTCAGTATCCAGTCTCATCACATACAAGTATGTGAAAGTGATGATGTCAGCCCAGGATGAACTGTGTACTAATACCTTTGGTTTTGGATGTTAAACATTCAGCTTTAAACCCTGGAAAATCTGTATGTTATTTTCAGGCTCAGAAAAACAGCTGTACAGTCAATGCTGTTCTTTCACTACTACATCAGATCTCTGTGCTCTTGTCTTGAGACAATCATTACAGTTCAAGTACAAGAAAGACTTTCTCAGGGAGACATGAAGGAATGGACAGCTGCCACTAATCAGTCTTTGGCCCAAGGTCAGGACAGACAGGACACAAACCAGTTTACTACACAGACCTGTATACAAACGAGCATTTTATTCAACTTTGCCCTACTGTTCTAATGCTGTACAAATATTGTATATAGGTCAAGTTTAACTTTAATGCCAGTCAACATGAAATCTGTACTTTTGACCATCACATTGATAACCTCCATGCCTGAGTCATAGATGTACTTAACGAATGTCATATAACGAAGGAGGAGAAGAAAGAAGAAAATATCCAAATAAAGTTAAAACACAAGCTGTTTTGTTGTTGTTGTCTTGTCCTGCATGCACTGGGCTATAACAGCTGCTCCTTCACCAATGTGACTAAATGCCAATAAATGTGTTGCTGCTTCCTCTCCTGGCAGCCTATCGTGTGCTTAGATCCACTAAGACAAGTGTAAGTCCTTCTGACCTCGATATGTCTCCATGAACAGTCTCAAAGCAAACACTTCAATGGTCTTTACTGGCACAAAGCCTTACTAATCATCCCCTCTCTTTCTGAACTACCTTTAACAACCCATAGCTTCTTGGTACGGGTCATCAACTTTATCCCACTGTAGATACTACACCTTTGTACTTCACCCTAGTTCTTAGAAATCTGTACCGGTACATTCATTTTAAACCTGGAGCTGTTTTGTAGTTATTCACATGAGGATACAAGCCTTACAGGAGTCCCTGCTTCATTCTAAAGTATGGCATTAACTATGTTAGCTGTAGTTTTAGATTACAACACGTTGGGTATGAAAACAGTTCAGTTTTTATTGTTTTATAATAAGCTGTATCGCCTTACAGAAGCTGGTTTGTGCTAAATTCAATGTTGTCAGTTGTCAAGGGTTAAAATCATTTATTTTGTGCTGTGGTGGTTAGTCCCACTGCCTTACAGCAAAACGGTCCTGGGTTCAAGTCCTACAGTCGAGGGATAAAAATGATGACTCTAAATTAGCCAAAGGTGTGAACACTGTCTGTGTCTCTGTGTGAGCCCAGCAATAGACGGGTAACCTTTCTCAGGTATACGCTGCCTCTCACCCAATGGAAGCTGGGACCTCGAATTAAAAAAGAAAACAGATGTTGTCTTAAATATGTTTTATGTAATTTTCAATATAGCCATAGCTCATGAAGCACAATGTTTAAATGAAAATGATAGTTGTTAATGTAAGTGCAGCAGCTACTCTAGCGTGTAGAGATTTTCTCAGTAACGGTAAAATTGACAGCTGGCGTTTGCATTTATTTAAAACAAAAAGAGAAAGATCATTTTTGTTATGATGCATTAAGCTGAGTTAGGTCATAATGGAAACCTGTGCAAAGTATAATTTAGCATATATGAGAAACTATGAGATAATATGACACAAAACATGTGACAGTCATTCTTCTAGAGACAGAAACAGAGAGGTAAATGCTAATGTTCTTGTTCTTATAAAGCACCTTTCTATTCTAATCCAGTACTCAAAGTGCTTCATACAACATGCCTGAATCACACAGGGACTTTTTTTCTACACTTAAATCTAACATTAAAACACCATCATATTCAGCTTTACTTAGACAGCTCCTCCCAGTGAAGATCTGAGCCTCTTCATCTCTGCCACCGCCAGCTCGGCTTCCTGTCTTTTCGTTAAGTGCTTTTTGTTGATGGAATTATAGATACAGAGAGCGACTGTCAGTACTGGCAACAGCTTCATTTTACAGCAGGGCAATGAGCCAAAACAGAGTGTGGGTGCAGTAAAAGCACAGTAGATCCCCATCGGTCACGGACCGGCCTCCCCACAGCCCAGACCTCAACATTACTGAAGCAGCATCAGATCATCTTAGCAGAGAATGAAACAAGAGGCCAGCCCCATTTGCTCCTGGCCAGCAGATAATCTAGTGATTCCTCCATGATAGTTACTCTGAAAAAATATTACTTTATACTCAGTTGAGTGTGCGTTAAGAGAAAACGGCCTTTTAGATAGAACTCACTACAGCGAGAATCCCAGTCTGACGATTAATCGATTTAGTTTAACTAAACGAGCTCATGCCTGCCGTATGAGCCTTTAAAAAGGCCCCACATATTCTTTAGACGGCACAGCACCAATGATGTGGATGATCCATGAAATGACTCCAAACTCTCTTTGGTGAAGTGTACAGGTGATTTGTTCACTAAGATGGATGTACAGTCTCAGACCAAAGCACAATTTGAAGACGATCATTAATCTGAGCAGAAACAAGCAAAGTAAAAAGACATTATTACAAAAACAGTGCTAAAGATACCAAGTGAGGGGTTCTTCACATGAATCTTTCAGTCTTCTTCCCCCCTTTAGGGGATGAGCAGATCACCTGCCAACCTTCTCCCATTCTGTCACACCAACCCTCTGCTTGTCGTCCTTCATCACATGCATGAACCTTTGCTTTGGGTTTACTATTTTACTCCTGCCTGCCATTTCCATCTTCAGCATCCTTTGTCCAGCAGATTCACTATCCCTCCTCTGCATGTCCAAACCAGTTCAACCTTGACTTTGTCTCCTCTGATGTACTCATTTATTATTGTGTCCTTCCCAGTCACCGTCAACAAAGATCTCAGCCCAGCGTGTTTTCATACTTGGATCATGCTTCTCATAAGATTTTGTTTGGACAGACTGAAAACAGATTCTAAAGGATCTGGGATGTTTTCTGATAATGTAAAAATTTGGTGAAGCATGCTGGTGCTGTGGTAAGCAATGCTGCCTTACAACCAGAAGGTCCTCCGTTCAGATTCTGTGTGGAGTCTGCATGCATATCCCCAAGACTCTCCCAGGGTACTCCAGCTTCCTCCCACAGTCCAAAGACATACAGTTAGTGGGGTCAGGGTAACTGGGAAATCTAATGTGCGAGTGGTTGTCTGTGTTTCCCTCTTAGCCATGTGACAGACTGGAGACCTGTTCAAGATGGGGTGAGATCTGTAGTGGGAGTAGGGAACAGCATGGAGAGGTGGAGGTACACACTGGAAACTCAGTGGAAGTCAGATATAATACGTGTGCGAGTAAGAAGGAGACCAGTGGAAAGGTGAACATGTACAGAGCAGAGGTAGTGAAAGCAGATACATGGTGTCAACCATCTAAAGCAACTGAAACGGAAGAAGAGAGTGTCGGCAGGGCGGGGTGGGTGGACATGAGTGTCAGGGGTGGCTTGTGACAGACACGAGGATAGTGAGACCTGCTGTGATGTAAGGTTTGGAGACGCTGGCACTGATAAACAGGCAGGAGGCCAGTTTGACAGAAGATTTTCATTTGGAGTGAGCGGGATAGACAGGATTAGAAACGAGTACATCAGACAGACTGCTCAGGTTGAGCAGCTTGGAGACAAAGTTAGAGATCAGGCTGACTGATCTGAACATGTGAATGTGCAGCATACAGAGAGTTGTATGTGACACTAAGAAAGGAGAAAGGATAAGGAAAGCTTCATATGGAGCTGCTGGGAGGAAAATTCATGGATGAAAGAGGAAATGCAGAGGGCTGAGCTGGGAGCACACGATCTGCTGTGGCAGCCCTAAAGGGACCAGCTGAAAGAAGACGACGATGATTACTGAGAAATTTCTCCTCATCTGCTTTGTTTAGATAAAGAAAGAAAACTCGGTTCTGTTAGTCTGTGTTAACAAAGATAACTGAAATAAATCTGATGATTTATTAAATATTAAACACAAAATTAAATAATGACATGTTCAAAACAATAAGATAATAGTACTTTATTCTATTGCATATAATATTTTAGTATAGTATAGTATTTTATTCTTGTTGTACAGTATGTTATTCTATTGTGTTTTTTCTTAACTTTTACTGCTTTTAAAATTGTACTTTCTGCCGTAACCAGAACATTTCCCACGTGTGAGACTAATAATCCAAAACTAATAATAAAAAAATCTTATATTAATAAAAGCCTACATACTTTTATTATCTTAAAATATACAACAACAGAAAAGATACCTTTTATTTAGAATTAATGAAAGAAATGTAAATATAATGAAGTGGACATTACAAGCAAAAGTAAAACAGTTACATTTTTAACTTGAAGCCACTAAAAGAAGTATAAATGAAATGAAATAGTCATCATCATCATCATCTGGATAGAGTGGATCCATAAGTGGAGCTGATAACACATTTGTCTAAAATGTAAATCATCCCTGGCTCAGGCATGAAGCAGTCGTGTCAGCAACGCTGCCCGACCTTAGAATCTACCAGTCGACTCTTTCACAGTGTTTTTTTAACTCTACTGGAACAATCAAAGTGATTTATACAACTGCATTCACCCATTCATCCTTTTTCTAAGTGCTTTCTAACGTTCACACACTGATAGATGTATCGGAGAGGAACTTGGAGTTAGTATCTTATCCAAGCATATTTCCCACACAGACTGACTGAACCCCCAACCTGCCAGGTTATCGATTACCTGCTCTACCTGCTCTACCTGCTCTGCTCCACCCCCCACCCTCTAAAGTGGTGACTCTGGGGAATAAGACATTTTAACAGACCACATTAAAGGGGATTTAAACGGGAATAACTAGGAAACCTGTTGCAGATCACCTGAGGGCGCTACCTGGACAACAGCTGATGGCCATTCCTTGGACAGCACAGGCATTACATGTTTTTAAACTTATCCTATTTACTGAAAGCTGAATGAACTTCCTTAGAAATATCCACTATTAATTAATTATACATCTATATCTGCAAACTACAACGTCACAACTGTTATGATTAGAAGAACCTTTGCGTTCCTCTTACAGTCATTGACCTCACCAATCCCGTTTGATCAGAAGCCATAACAGACCGACTGTTTCCTGTGTGGGTGTGGTCTGTGCTCTCCTCCAGGCTGAGGTACCACCCTTCAATGCAGCTGACTCCTCTTAGCACTGAGGCCTGGGAGCACTTAAGGTCAGGGAGAGTGGAGCACTTCAGTCCTTACAGTATGCTGCAAGTTTATGGCTGCTCTGTGGTGAATAGCGTGTTACACTAACTACATCCTTTTTTAGAAGTTTTTTTTTTAAGCATTTCTCTTTGCTTTTGAAAACACAAATAGGCTGAAGGTGTGTTTGTTTCCTAAAACAATGGGTTTTGATTTTGCTCCGATTCAGCCTCCTCGTGTCCTCGACACTTGTTGTTACTTCCCCGTATCCCCTGGACATTCATTCTGGAGAATGTAACAAAGACATATTGAGTCATATTGCTGGATCTGTGGCTAATTAAGGCAGCGTATGGACTGCAGAGACTGAGAAGAAATCATTTCTGACCTGAGAAACCACACAGAAAGAGGGGGTGGAGATGGTGCCAGGGCAGAGCCAGCCTCCAATTAAGACCAAAATAGAAAAACAAACATTGAAATCAATGGGCTCTAATGTGTTATTAGAAGGCAAAAAGCTGCTTCTCCCACCAGCCTGATGGCTGATACAACATGTGTGTGCTTTGATTGTGATCTGCGATCCCAGCATTTGGAAAATAGCTTCACAATATGTTTCTCACCCTTGTTTTTTTAATCCAGTACTTCATTCCCTCAGCCTCTCGATCTCCTCCTTTTCCCACTTCCTCCACATATTTTGGCAGGCGCTTTGCTATTTTCCCTCTCCTGCTCCAAGTACTGTATCCACATCAAATTCTGCTATTGTTTTTACATCAATGGACCAAAACTACTTTTTTAAACTAAGAAAACAAACAAATAAACAACTAAGATAATTTTTCTCACACGTAAAATTATTAAAATGTCAAATTTCAGCATTAACCCCCCCCCCCCAAAAAAACCTGGCTTCAATTCAATTTAATTGTATTTATACAGCCCCAAATCACAGCATTGTCTCAAGCAACTTTATATTGTAAGGAACAGACCCTACAATAATACAGAGAAAGCCCCAACAATCATATGACCCCCTATGAGCAAGCACTTTGGCGACAGTGGGAAGGAAAAACTCCCTTTTAACAGGAAGAAACCTCCGGCAGAACCAGGCTCAGGGAGGGGCGGGGCCATCTGCTGTGACCAGTTGGAGGTGAAGGGAAGAAGAAAGGACAAAAAACATGCTGTGGAAGAGAGACAGAGATTAATACTAACTAATGATCAAATGCAAAGTAGTGTATAAACACAAACAGTGAATGATAAGAGGTCAGAGAAGAAGAAACACCCAGTGCATGATGGGAAACCCGCAGCAGCGTAGGCCTATTGCAGCATAACTAAGGGAGGATTCAGGGTCACCTGGTCCAGCCCTAACTATATGCTTTAGCAAAAAGGAAAGTTTGAAGCCTAATCTTAAAAGTAGAGATAGTGTCTGTCTCCTGAATCCAAACTGGAAGCTGGTTCCACAGAAGAGGGGCCTGAAAACTGAAGGCTCTGCCTCCCATTCTACTTTTAAATACTCTAGGAACAACAAGTAAGCCTGCAGTGCGAGAGCGAAGTGCTCTAATAGGCTGATATGGCACTACAAGGTCATTAAGATAAGATGGGGCCTGATTATTTAAGACCTTGTATGTGAGGAGCAGAATTTTGAATTCTGGATTTAACAGGAAGCCAATGAAGGGAAGCCAATACAGGAGAAATCTGCTCTCTCTTTCTACACCCTGTCAGGACTCTTGCTGCAGCATTTTGGATTAACTGAAGGCTTTTCAGGGAGTTTTTAGGACTTCCTGATAATAATGAATTACAGTAGTCCAGCCTGGAAGTAATAAATGCATGAACTAGTTTTTCAGCATCACTCTGAGACAGGATATTTCTAACTTTAGAGATGTTGCACAAATGGAAGAAAGCAGTCTTACATATTTGTTTAATATGTGCATTGAAGGACATGTCCTGGTCAAAAATGACTCCAAGGTTCCTCACAGCATTACTGGAGGCCAAGGTAATGCCATCCAGAGTAAGAATCTGGTTAGATACCATATTTCTAAGATTTTCAGGGCCGAGTACAATAACCTCAGTTTGATCTGAATTAAGAAGCAGAAAGTTAGCGGCCATCCAGGTCTTTATGTCTTTAAGGCATTCCTGGAGTTTAACTCATTGGTGTGTGTTACCTGGCTTCATGGACAGATAGAGCTGGGTGTCATCATCAGCATAGCAGTGAAAATTTATGCTATGTCTTCTAATGATGCTGCCTAAGGGAAGCATGTATAATGTAAACAGAATTGGTCCTAGCACTGAACCCTGTGGAACTCCATAATTAACCTCAGTGTGTGAAGAGGACTCTCCATTTACTTGAACAAATTGGAGTCTATTAGATAGATATGATACAAACCACTGCAGTGCAGTACCTGTAATACCTACAGCGTGCTCTAATCGCTCTAATAGGATATTATGGTCAATTTTACTTAAACACACACACAAAAACAAGACAGTTTACTGTCATACCAATTTAATGTACTGATGGGATGTAACAACCTCACCTTTTTATATAGAAAATATTCATTATTTGTACCATTACTGGATAAAAGTACATAATGAGATTTACAGAAATTTTAATATTTCTCAGTGTACTCATTAATAATTTCATTTAATATCAGCCTGTGCTGACAGATAATGGCTCTCTCTAACCCAGAACAGAGATGTTTTAGTGAGGTAATAGTTAATAGTCAGAGTTCATTTCCGTAACTGTTTCACATTTAACTCAATAATACAGGGCAGCTTCTTAAGTCTTAATGAATGTACAGTTTTCTGTAATTAGGCAAATATTTTATAACAAATGTCTAGCCTTGTATAGACGTTAAATATTTCCGTACACAGATACAGATGACCTATTTTAAATAAGGACTACAGATTGTGTCATGAAAAAATAAGCCCCTATGAACAGGTGGGAAACAAGTCAAACTGGATCTGGGCCTGAATCCATGCTCATTGTCCATTTTGGACCCATCCAGCACAGAAAGTCAAAAACAAAGAATCTGTAAAATACATTTAATCCCATGTCAGGCCTTCATTCTCTGTAGATCATCTCCAACATCACAACTATGAAAGATATTTGTTTGTTTCACTCTGTGCTCGAACGAATTCTCCCCAATCTGGACGCGGTGCTCAGTTCAGCTATCATCGCCATTGCTCTGCACAGCCAGACCTGTTCTGTCTGTAATCACTCTGCAAGAGGAGATTCCAGAAGACAGACACCTGTCCAGTGGAGCTGCAGAGGGCTCTACAAAGTCCTTAACTCGTCAGTAGGACTGGTATCTTCTCTTTTGTGCAAGAAGGAACAGAATGATCACTACCAGAGTCGTATTAAAGGACGTTGAGCAGGCCATTCGTGTGACTGTTTAATTCAATTCATGCAATTTTATGAAAATGAGGGCCAGCAAACACTGGAGAAAATGTTAAAAATGTCACCTTTAGATTGTATAAAAAGCACATTAGTTCTAACCCTACTCTTAGCATTGAGCTTCACTGCTTTTTGTAGCAGCAGTTTAACTGCACAGTGAACTGATGGGAATTTACTATTGAGAGTTCTTCTGGATGATAAGGAGGTTTGAAGTTTGCAATTTTGCTGAGCCATAGCAAGTACATATAATATGTGTCAGCCATATACCCTTTACTGTTATAAACAACCTCTGCTGCTGTGGCATACATTGGATGTCGTCTCTCAACATGAAATGCTTTAAACATCAAATTAGTTTATGAGCTTCTTTCAGGTCTAAATCCATTTCGCCTGTCTGTGCCGGCACTTGATAGTGAATAATGCATCCCATCCTCCAGAAGATGGCAGTAATGCAGCAAGAACATGGTTTCAAACCATCACTAAACAACTAAAAAACAAAAAACAGTTTACTGCCAGACAATGGGACTGATGAAGGACCAGTAATACAGATGTAGATACTACTGCACTGAAACCTTCAACCCAAAGTGAAACTACAGCCATTAAAAGTTCTGAAAAATAAGCAAAATGAAATTCAGTGCAAGCCATCAGATAGAGCTAGCATATCACCACATACCATCATACAGACATGCCCGAAACACCTGACCTAGGAGGTCCATCCTAGTCGAACACACAAACTGCCTCAACAGGCTTCTGATGTAGAGAAGAGCAGCAACGTTTCCCCCAGTCCCTCCCAAATAGCTCCTCCCCCTCCCCGAGCTCCTCCCCGAAATGCTTTGGAGGTCACCTGCTTGCATCAGCCGTCTGATTCTGTTGCTACACAGGATTGGTGGAGTCAGGTAGGAACCATTGAATCTGTCAAATTCCAACTGCCTTCTTTTCTCATGAATAAGAACCTGAGATAATGTCCTCTATTTAGAGCACCAAGTAATTCCAATGCAGAGTGGGAGAAAACCCTCTGAAGTGGAACAGCTCAACGTCTTTCCAAAGAATAGTTTGTAACCATCTTAATAATTCGACGTTATAGAGATTCACGTCAGTTTTATCCTCTTTTGAAATCACATATCCTCATAAAATTAGGATGCTTAAATTACCAAACGATGGAAACCACCAAAGAGAACTCCCCTCAAATATGTTCCTGACAGAGGTTGTGCATGAATTTTCTTTGGGTTTTGAAACAAGTTTTGACCATCCAAGCAAAAGTCATATTATTCTTAAAAACAATTCCTTTTTCCAACCCATATCCTCTTGGAAGTGACAACAACCACTCTGGCAAGATGCAACTCATTCAAGGCATCTTGGAGCCCCGACAAAAATGCTGGTTTTAACCACAACACCCAGTTTTGGAAATCTGGAGCACATCATAACAAGTAATAACACCAACTGCAACAAGTAGGACAAACGGGGTCTTTTTTGGTCAGTGTGGATATTCAGTGTTTTCACATTACTTGTTTAACCTGAAAGCTTTGTCTCACTCTTTCAATTCTGTGTGTGCGCACACGCGTGTGTGTGTGTGCGTGCGTGTGTGTGCGTGTGTGCGCGTGCGTACGTGCATGTGTGGCCAAACTAGGGCAGTAAGTCCAGCTGAAGCCTCATGCACAGCTGCAAGTCTAGAAGAGGCCTTTGTGTTGGGCTACACTCACGGCCCCTGAAGGAACAATAAAACTGTAAGTCACTACATAAGACAGGGTGGTATAGCAAAGTAATGAGCACATTTTGAATATCTAAAGCCAAGTGTAAGGTCTTCACTGCTGTCTTCCCTGATAAAAAATATCCCCATTATCTCATTCTACATTAGTGCTGGGTCACATTACTGCATCCCCCCGGACTCCCAGCCAGGGAAACTGCTCACACTCACACCATCAACATCAGCTAAGAGGCTGACATAAGTTAGGTTTGCTGGGAGTGTGTGAGCTAGTTTGTTAGTTGAGGAAATTTGACCGTGGCCAATCTTTTCTTGCCAACAGGCCACCAGTAGTAATTCACATTTGTATTCTGGCCTGGTGTGCCAATTTGTTTTCATCTTCCTTCATGAAAAACAACAGTTTGATTACTTAAAAGGGAGTGAGTTGCAAACATAAGCAGTTTTCATTCTAATCTTTGTCAGCAGTCAGTTTGCTCAGCTGTATAGAGTGCATCTGCACAAAAAGGTGAAATTAGGCTAATAAGTAGACCTTGACTGATTAACTTTCTTTAATGAAATGGAAAATATGGAGTGAAGAAAGTTTAATCCAGGCTATAAAACTCATCCCAAAGGCTCATCTTGATGAACACTGCAACACAAATGAACATTGGAATTATTTATCAGTCTGTCCTTAAAAACTCTGTGTTGCTCACCATGGTGACAGCAAACTACAAAGAAACTAAAGAGGTTTCTCCATATCTTCAACTCAACTACCTGGAGGTTTGACATTGGACAGTGTTAATATAAAACCCCAATCTCAAAAATGCTGTGAAAAAAACACAAAGCAGTAATTTGCAAATATTAAATCCATATTTGAATCTCACAGAAAATTTATTTCATGTAAAATGTTGGCTGATTTCTCAAAAGTTTGGACAGGGCCACAAAGGCTGGAAAATGAAGTGTTTCTAAAAATACACATCTACAAGAACATTTTCCAACTCTAACTTAGATTCATTGGCAACAGGGTATTAAAATGACTGAGTACAGAACGTGTATCTTAGAGAGGCAAACTACTTCAGAAGCAGATTAGCAGAGATTTAGCAATATGCAAAAACTCCCAAAATCTTGGAACAATTTCAGATTAAAATACATCAAATACAAATATTCGGGATCTACAATAATATCGCAAGAATCCAAGAATCCAGAGGAATCTGTGTGCACAGTGGACAAGGCCAAAATTCAATGCTGGATGCCCATGATTGGACCCTGCGCTAAATAAAAAGAAAGGGAAAAAAAGCATTATTCTGGAATGGAAAGGCAAAGATGTTTTTCCTTTTTTTAATGTAAAAAACTGTTTTACGGTCAAAGGAACTGACATCTGAAATGATTTTGGTAAGACATGGACGCTGCGTCTCGCAGGCTAAACAGGAGGCTTGTTATCAGCACTCATTTCAAAAGCCTGCATGTTGGCTGGTATGGGGGGGGTGCATCATCAATGATGACAAGTATACACAGGTTTTAAAGCACAATATGCTCCCATCAGATTACATCTTTTTCAGGGAAACCTTGCATATGTCAGCAAAACAATGCTAAACCACATTTATTACAACAGCATGGCCTCATAGTAGAAGAGTCATGGTGCTGAAATGGACTGCCTGAAGCCCAGACCAAGGGTGGAAATTAAGAATTGATGCAACACAACACAGCCGGTTTTCTCCAGGGCCGCAATTCCTTGAATGATGCATTTCACCTCCTTATGGCCTTTAGATGATCCGAGGTCCTTGATGGCCTCTAATTTAGAATATTTTGTGTCTACAATAAAGCTATCAGTCTTGCTGCTGGAAGTCGCGCATCTCACGGTTGTCACTTCTTTTCCATTTTTCATTTTAAAACTGCCGTTTAACGTAACACCTCTTTGTTTCTGCCACCTGCTCAACTCAATGTAACGCCACATTACTAAAGTTACTGCTTCCTTTTAAAGCCCCTTTTCCATTAGTACCTGCTCGGATCGAAGCTGCGTGGTTGTCGACATAGCAACGCATCCAAGCATCCTGTGACGCAATTAGTAAGCAACACAAACGCTACAAAAAAGATGGACGTCGAGGCGACGACATACCTGCTGCTCAGTCTGTGGCTTTGCGTGCATTGTTTGTTGCAACCATTTCCCTCGCTGCCCAGTTTCAAAACTGGCGGTTGAAATTTTCGTGAAAGAGACGCGCTCACGACTCATCGAGTGACGCTACTGACGCCACATTTTAGTACCCGCTCGGATCACATAATGGCGTTTAGCAACCCAGGCACATCGCTGCCCCCGGCAGGTCAGGAGTCATTGAACGTAGTTTTTTCTGTTCAAACTTAAACCCGCCACGGTGGCTTGTGCATTGTTCAAATTTACACGCCACTTTATAAATTTACCCACATTTGGCCAGTGGCAGGTGCTAATTTCCACCCCTGGTCCAGATTGTTCACATATTGAAACCATTTGGAGTATCATGAAAGAAAATTATGACCAAGACCGCCCAGGACTGTTGAGAAATCTGTCTCAAACCCGGGACAATTCCTAACTGTTTATGGATGTTTATGCTAAAAGAACATAGGATGCTACACACTGGTAACACACTGTACTAACTGAGACATGCTGCCATCATTTCTAAATACTTTAACATTTTTATTAAAATTACACATTTTCTCAGTTTGATTTTTCCATTGTTCAAAACAAACAAACAAAAACTGAATACACTGATTAACAAAGTATCAATACACCACAAATATTACCGATCTGCACTTAACTTTAAAAACAGATCATAAATTGACAAATTCTTAACTGCAGGTCTCCAGTATAAAAAGACACTACTACTACACTAGAAGTACTACTGCAGTCGGTAAATAAAAGTGCAAGGTTTAAACACATGCAGTATAATATTATATTACACTAACGGGATACTGTTATACAGGTCACATTAATCTGTCCCATTCTATTCTCCCTCATTCATGAACAAGACATCGAGATACTGGAGCTCTTCCACCTGTGGCAGCCCCTCGTCCCTGACCTGAAGGGGTTAATCCACCCTTTCCCACACACCGATGTCAAGTAGAGTTTTCCTAAGGTTACCGCTGCTCAGATTGGGACTCGTAATGTCATAGAATCAGTTTTTCATATGTAGTATGACCAGAGACATGTCCCACTCCTCTGACCCCAAAACATTTGTATTTTAAAAACACAACATTCAAAGCAGAAATAGAAACCAATGATGTGACACCACTAGGAACAAGTTGACAAAGTCACAAAAAATTGGAATGACAAAATTTATACGAAAAAACCCCAAAACCCACCTGAGATATGACAAAGATTATTCCCTCTAAAGTGTTCATGGACCCCAGTTGGTGAGATGAAGGTTCAAGTAAATTCTTGGCTGCATATTTAATTATAGAAACACAGAATACCTTCCCAGGTGCTTCAAGAGTACGGGGTATATTACCCATTCATACAAGCCATTCAGTGAGAGCTCGCTCTGCATTGCTGCCAACTCGATCCCAGTGGGTGTTGCACTTCGTCAGGCCTTCCCCTTTGTCACAGATTCTAGTCATAATTTTTATGAACCTGTAGGGGTAAGTGGAGGAAGGTGTCCGTTTGGTAGGCTTAGAATATTATCTCTGCTTTTGTGGATGCTGTTGGCCTCATCAGGTGATGGCCTCCACACTGAAGTGGTCTGCATTTCAGTTTAAAGCAGCAGAAATGAGAATTAGTCCAAGTCTGAGGCTGGAAAAGGCTGAAGTGCTCATTCTGGGTCAAGGACAAAATGTATGTCAGGGCCTGATACCCAATGATCTATGTTCCTCCTGATCATGAGCTTTGGTTAGTGACCAAAAGAATTAGATTGTGGGCAAAAGAGGTTGAAATCAGCTTGGAAGGGTGTCTGGCCTCTCCCCTTAGAGATAGGGTGAGAACTTCAGTCACTCTCAGCTGGCCTGGAAAAGCCTCAGTCCTCCCACCTGGATAAGTTGGAGGAAGTGTCTGATGAGAGGGAGCTCCGGGCTACTGTGCGTAAGCTGCTGTCCCTGTGACCTGGCTGCAGTTAAGTGGAAGAAAACAGATGGATAAACGGCATGGAGATAAAAAGGTGTACAAATATTCTAACCCTGCAGCCACTTTTCATGCCAACAACGGACAAGGAAGCTGAATGTTTCTCCCCCACACTGTGACAGCTGAACTGGTACGTGCATAAAGCCTTAATGGATTTAAACTGGTGCACTTGATCATTAAAGGCCATTTGTTCCAACAGACAACTTTTCATATCTGATGTCATAATTTGGTTCTGAATACTGAACCTGTGCTCTGCTGCCATGATGGCGACTGAAATTAAAACATTATGTTATTGCAGACCACCACCAGGGAAAATGATTCCCAACCTTCATGCCTCGCTCCCACTATAACGGAAATTCGCTTGCTTCAACCATTATAACCAAATCTGAGTGCCTAATCCATGCTCACAGGTTCTTGTCAGGCACACTCTCAATGAAGTGCAAACCACAGAGGACAAGCAGATATAAAAACAAAATGGTGCAATAATACTCTGTGTGTGTGTGTGTGTGTGCTCCTGTCTAGCTATCTTTGTGAGGAGCGAAATCTGCATTCTACTATACTTGTGAGAACCAGCAGTCACTTGTGAGGACACACAACCCGGTCCTCACATTTTTGAAGGCATTTAAAGGCATTTTTGAGGCTCAAAATGGGGTTTTAGTGTCAGGGTTACAATTAGGTTATGGTTAGGTTTAGGGTAAGGGGCTAGGGAAACCATTATGTCAATGAGGGTCCTCACTAAGATAGCTGAACGGGGTTGTGTGTGTGTGTGTGTGTGTGTGTGTGTGTGTCTGTCTGTGAGTGTGTGTGTGCGTGTGTGAGTGTGTGTGTCTGTGAGTGTGTGTGTGCGTGTGTGTGTGTGAGTGAGAGAGAGAGGGATAGACAGACAGAAAGGGAGTCAGCTATTTCAGTGCATTATAATTTCAGAGAGTGCAATGAGTCAGCAGAAGAGGAGAGCAAATGAGGAAAAGGGAGAGGGTTTAAAAGAGAGAGACTACTAGGGAGGATGACAGATGGCTGGTGTAAAGGAGAGAGGAAAGGAGAAAATGAAATAGGCGAACTACAGAGCAGTGCTGAATAATATCCAGAGTCCAGAGGGCCCTTTGAAACAGCAGGGTGATGAAACCTCCTGTGCTTGTTGGCAGTGGAACAGCCCAGGGACCACGCAGCTCTGAGCGCCACAGCCAAGGTCTTACATAACAGGCAACAGCGCTGAAAGCTCCCATTCCAGCACCTCTTAAAGGTGAAGGCACACCAGCCACAGGCCAAAAAGACGGACAAAAGCGCCTTTCTAGCTGCATATCTATGGTTAATGTTACATGTTAGTTACACTTGGAATGGAAAAAGTGTACGAACCTAAGATAAGAAAGAAGAACGTGAGTTTGAATATAAAGCTGCACAGTGTTCAATAGATGTTGTGATCCCAAACTGAAGGCCGGGCAAAGCATATTTATACAGCTCCTTCCACTGTCATTCAACTTGCTCTACAATATATAAGATTAAAACCGTATCACAGCCCCGTGACACAGCTACCAATACATGTGTCACCATTACAAACACACATATATGTATCTACATATATAGGAAGAAAATACAAAATCCCCAAGCCTGAAAAACAAAGAACAAATCCATGTTTACATTTTGTACAGCTGGGTGAAAAACCCAATAAAACAACATCCTGCTGCTTTGTTTTGGTTTGCTGTCTTCTTTAGTTTAAAGTATCGCTGTCCACAGTATCTCAATGGAAAACACTCGACGCCATTTAAAGGTCTTTTCACACCTATAGTTCGTTACATTTGGTCAGTTGATAAGTTTGTAAACTTGTAGCTTTATCCCAGGGTTTTCTTCTCAGAGAAAAAAACTGAAAAATGTGTCACTACACACCACATTTAGTCCTCTTATTGGTCAGATGTGTCTGGGGCAAGAGAAAGAAAGGCGGGTGCTGTGTCCCAGAATGCAAAGCATCCCTGGCTACAGGATGGCATTGAGCTAAAATACACCAGATACCTGGTGGACGGCTCAAATCACACTCACACTATAAACCAACCAATCATCAGACCACGTCCTCCGAAGGGTCTCAGTGTGGCTCTTTTGGTCCACATCCAAGTGCAGTCCCCACGTTCACGGGTAAATATGGCCTTTAGTGCTGTTACAGTGTTGCAGTGTTACTGCTGAGCATTTCCATTAGTAATGATACGCTTCATAGAATATGACAGACTTCACTGAAACTTTCAGGACTGAGCACTGAGGTGGATGAACACATCAACTGTTGACCATTTGTTAATACCAACAACAACAACAACAACTACTACTACTACTAGAATTATTATTATTATTATACAGTATTGTAGAGATATACAAAGGGGGAAAGTGACCTCATTTATCGTTGATTTATTATTATGCCTCCTCAACAGGTGAACTGAGCATGTGCAGTACAGACAGAAGCTGTGATTATATAAACTGTGATGGACATCTTTCACAAAGATGGGGCAGATTTGGTGAGGTGCAACCTTTGCTCACAGATTTGAGCAGATGACCCACAGACTGTAAGGCTGCTGCACAGCTTTGAATTCCCCACACAAAAGCATATTTGCAGTTGTGCTCTGGCATTGTTTAAGGGCGTGTGATATTCACCTACTTGTTTATTTAAAAAGGTAAACGGTGTCCTTTTAATCTGACTGCTTTGGCTAAGCCTTCTCTTTAACTCTAACAGTAACTCCATTACAGCCTGTGCTAGAAACACAATTCAGAAAGACGATTTTACTGCACGTCACATCAGGTTTAACCGTTATGGGCTAGAGAGAAAATTCAAGAAAGAGATTCAAAGATTTGAGTTATTTTGTAAATGTATAGCCAAAAGTACAAAATAAGCCCAGAAGGCCTGTGTGACACTTGGGTGACAAACAGTTCATTCTGTTCAATAGAAAATCTCTGGTTTAGGGTAAACTGACCAGTCTAGACAAATATATACACAGGTCAGAAACAGTCATTCCTCCCTGGCTATGCACATCAACAGGTAACAGGAATTTTACATCAGGTCCATTCTGTGCCAATGCCAAAGACATCAATCCTCCCTAATGGTAGTGAATCAACAGAATCATTAGTAATTAGTTAGAGTAGCCAGCCACTGTTGCTTGTGGAGAAATCAGTATCCTCCACATCCTTCACAGCTCTTATAGACTGGTACCCAGTGGGTTTACTGGGTCTTAATACCCTCTTAACGCTCTTACCCTGATAGTCCATGTGGTACTGATACTCTACAAGCATAATCATGTGCCTTCTTACCCCTACTCACCCAATCACACCAAAGAGCAGCACAGCCAGGGGCAGAAAGCAAAAATGAAGGCTTTTACTTCTCCTCTCACTCTATCGCCATGAATAATTCAACTCCATCTAAGCCTGAGACCATTTTTTTCTCCAACGTTCCCTGAAGCATGAAAAGACAGCGCAGACTCCACGGTGGCTGCCAGGGGGTTCATAAGCTCCTCATACCTAACATAAATCCACTCCTGATTATAATAAGATCACATTAGGCCACACAACCAGAGCTCGTGCTGTAAGCACAGATATGCATATAGTGTTTAAAAGGCACACAAGGCCCTGTGTTATCTGCTCAGGAATACTACAGAAACTGATCAACTACATGACCAATCTGCTGACAAAACAGTTCAAGTGATTCTACAAAAACAACCCATTTTATTATGAGCAAGAGTGAATGTGACCAGTTAAATGATCTCAGTGCACAGAGCGGACCAGCAACTCCCGTGACCTGAAACTGAAGCAGAAGAGTAAAAAAAAACCTTTCCGACTTATCCTTTACACTTGAGCATCAACATATACCACGCAAGCACAAAACTCAACTCCAAGCAAATTAAACATGAATATGAAGAGATGCTAAATGTCAGATTTCAAACTTTGCTTTTTACCATTTTGCACAAATGACACATTCCAGCTGGAAGCCAAACAACCATGGAGGACATACTCAAATTAACAGCAATACACAAAAATCAAATAGGAATGGAATATTTCTTGCAGCACAGCAAATACAACACTGTTAAACCTGCCAGCTGAGGTACTCGCTTCTCCTTCAACATGAATGAATGAATAAAACTTACCTGTGGTGGTGTCAGTGGATGGTTCCCATTATCCAGTCACATAGAAGAAGAAAGAAAACAAACAGACATCAGTTTCTTGTGTCAGTCAGCCCTCCTGTTTCAGATGCATAACCTCATTCGCTGCATGACAAATTATTCTTTGCTAAGAACTAGGGCTGTGCGATATGACCAAAATCTCATATCCCGATATAAGACATCTATCGTCCGATAACGATATAAATCACAAAAATATAACATTTTCTGTAAATTCTGTGAATCTCGGGCAGCTCGACTTGTGTGACGTGTTTCCAGCTGGGCGTCGTGTACCTGGAGTCGAGTGTTTTAACTGATGTGTGAAACTATATATTTTTAGAGATAAGTTGTAACGGCCGCCGTTTTCTTTGTGAGTATTTATTACACGGTGTGCTGCGAGGAAAAGACGTTTGAGTCTAAGGTTTATTTTTTAGCACCTGACGGCAGGATCTTGAGCTTTATTGTGAAAGGTTTATGTGGAAAATAAAGAAATGGACACGCGATGGTTTTACCGTCGTTGTTGCTAACATCAACTCGTAAAAACAGGTGCTTGTCCGTCCATAGTGTGGTTATATTAAATATAAGAGAAAGAGAGAACTTTAAGAAATGAATATAGCCACTACAGTGACCATCAAAACCATGAAAAACAGCCGTAAACAGTTTATTTTGTGACACCATGAAACAAACAATAGCATAAAATGAAACGATAGATGTTTTTATATCGTCATCCGATATATATCGTTATATCGAACAGCCCTACTAAAAACGATTGTCAAAGTGTTAAGTCTAATTGTTGAATGTTGTCATTGTGGTTCTTAAATTTGAAAAGTCTTAGTTCAATCTATAGGATCAAGACATTCCTTTGTCTCTGACCACCTCTCCAGCCACTCTGTGCTGGGGGAGGTTTTATTGTAGACACATCCAATGTTCCCTCTAAATTTTCATGTGTCTGAGCGAGCACACAAACTCCCTGAGCGGACACTTGGACCACTGTGAGCAACAGCAGACGTGTGCACTGTGGTCACGCCAGCATCCAATCCATCCAAGTTACATGTTTATTAAAATAATCAAATTACAGCATTTACATTTATGTTAGACTACTTTTAATTAACTGCTTTAGCCCACTTACAATGAAAATTAAAAAAAAATCTTGTTCATGACCTGTGTAGTATGTTAACACTATTGGAAGGAAAAATAACTTGAACTCCAATTTTGAAAACACAACTTTCTGTGGTCTGTGGTCTGGGAGAGAGTCCTGTAACTCTGTCTGCAAAATACAGTAAATAATGACCAATGTTGGGAAATTAATTATATAGTTACTTCTTCAAAAAAGTAACTGAGTTTTGCAAACAACAAAGTGTTTTGCAGCTGTTTACCTAAAAATGCAGCCAAGGCGTTTTTTTAAATAAACATTTCAAACTATTTACAGAACAATCAGCTGTTCTGCATCAAATTTGATGCCACACAAATTATTTGTGCCACTCCAAAAAATAATTTGTGTCCACTATGAGATAAAGGAGAACAACAGCCTGAATCCTGCAGGCCTGACAACAGGAGATGTATCACTCCTGTAACACCTGTAACATTCAGCAGTCGCCTCATTGTTCTGACACACACAACAAAACTATTGACTACACTACACACTAACTACACAAGATTTGCGCTAAACGTCTCAAATCTCTCACATCTCAAAACACCGCCGTCACTCCTAAAACTTCCTCCGGTTTCTTAACAACTAAATGCCATGTTTTGATTGGTCGACATGGTACATTTTTCGATCAATGGGAAAAGGTGGGGGGTGTTTTGGTTTTGTTTTTGCTCACAGGCTTTTCGAGCGTTTTCCTTATAAAACACAGTTTTTACCGTTTCTTCCCGCAGTAAATATAAACAACGATAGTATTCAGGAAGAAAACCAAACATTGCAGATATTTTTATCATAACTCTGGTTTTACGTGGCCGATCAACACAATTTAAAAACTGGTATAAAGTCCACACTTTTCCCGTCAGTTGTTCCGTCTGTCCTGCTCACATCTCCAATGGTTGTACACGTTGTCATTAACGTGGCTTCACTCCACATCAGCCACGCCGCTTTGCTAGCTAAAACACCGGTGTTACCGGTGGCACATATTTACTTTAATTTCAATTCAGGTTAGAATCTGTGCGCAACGCAGATTTTTTCTGCGCAGAGACCGTGCCAACAGTGCGCAATTGCGCACGCGCGCAGCTTAGAGGGAACATTGGACACATCCCTTGTGAAGATTCTGTTTGATGTTTGGTAAGCTTCCTGCCCTTTTGTGGCTTCACTGTGTTGTGCATGGTGAACCAATACAGGAATTGAACCATATATTGGGTGTGGGGGAGATTACCATTTTATGACTAAGGATGTTGTTAGAAACAGTTGGAAGTCACGCACACAGAGAGACACACATTCTCACACACTCACTCAAACACACACACACACATTCTCACATGCATACACACACACACACACACACACGTGCTTGCACATGCATACACATAGTGCCTTGTCTTAGAACCATTGGGGGGTTTTATGGAGGGAGGTGCTTGTGCTGTGATGTGTACTGTAACTGTCATGTCAATAAAAAGGCGACGAGGAAGCTGCTCTTTGAAGGATTTGGGCTGGAGTCAGGTGAGGAGCATGAGCTCCAAGAGCTGGCTCTGACCCAAACTTCCCTCGTTAGCGAGTTAAAAAACTGGTTGAAGATGTTCTGTTATGTATTGCGTTCTTCATGAGGAATAAGTCTCTAAACTAGCGGGGCCTGTGGAAACACAGACCCAACACAAAGAAACCAGTCTGCTTATTCCAATGAATTGAGCGTTAAATACATTTATGTATACATAAAGATATCTTTGGACCGACTTTTGCCAGTATCTTCTTTAAAGCCCAACCAAACTGACAGGCGCCGGGATGTAAACGCCAAAAACTGAAACATTTCATAAGAAGTGAGACATGAAAATTTTCACGTGAAGAATATTATTATCAAAAACATAATTCTGGGTTACAAGAGACAAATATCTTCAGAAATCAAACCATCAAACTTCTGAAATATCAGTACTGGCGTTGGCTGTCTGGTAAAGGTGAGCTTTGTGCAGCTGCTCTGCACGCGGTGAACAGACAGCACATCTATGATGAAATGCTGCCAGCAACAACAGTGAAGGAAGTGTGTGTTTGAACCACACTACACAGGGTTCGCTGCCGTGGACGAAGCAAGCGCGCCTCTTTGTAGTAAATGACAGATATAACATTTTCCAGTCACAGTCGGGTGGGTACTCATTTATTACTTATCTCTGCAAAAAACTGATGATGTAATAAAGACAAAAATTCAAATGCAACAAATCTTTGGACCTGTTACTCCACTATAGCACAGAGAGTCTGTCATGGATGAAGTTAGGTACATATTCAAAGCAGCGGAGATGAACTGATACAATGAAACACAAAAGCTGAGACACGTGAGCTCTGATTGTCTTAGTGACGCTCACAGATTCACTCCAAAGGCAGTTCCAGACACGCACGTGTTCTTATCTGGATTCTTCTTTGAGTTAGAACGACTGCAAAGGGCATTAATCAAAGCCGTGCAGTCTGTCAGACCTGCAAACCTGCAATACCACATACAGTATCAATGATACCTGAGAGTGAATTCTTGGCAATCAACAGTTCTTTCCTGTCATTGTGACTCTCGTTGTGTCACATCAGTGCAGATCTCAGAAAGCTACTACTATAGCCAGAGAGATTACAAAGATAAACTGGGCAGGTGAATAAACCCAGGTCCTGGATTTTAACCCAGGACCTTGTTGCTGTGAGGCAGCAGTGCTAACCACTACACCACTGAGCTATTAGTGACATGAAATGCATTAAATAAAGAAAACTGTCAGCAGCAAGCTGGAAAAGCTTGAAAGCTGATTGGTCCACTGAGTGATCCATTATCAGTGTTAGTAAAGATCTCTGTCATTTTCCTCCAGTTAGGTTAAACTGTTTGCTCACTCCATTTGTTAACACAGTTATCGTTGTGGTCGCTTAGTTAACATTATATAAACGGGCACATTTAGATGAACTCGTGTATCACAATAAATGGATCCTGACTGAAAGGAAAGAGTGAATTGAAATGAACATGAAGACTGCACCACTGTACGTCCAACATACATGTTCCCTCCATATGATGGTAAAGCGCAGCACTGCTCCTGCCTCCACTCACTCCACAAAAATAACTATTTGTTTGAATCTGCTGAAGTAAGCACATTTCCAAAAAGAATTTCCCTTTCCTGAATGTTTCACCTTGAACAGACTCAATTATCAAACTCCTCAGGATACTGACGTGCTGTGAGAAAACTGATGTGGGCATCAGATTCCAAAATCAGCATCCCGCTGGCCATCTTTGTCTTTTGTAAATGAAGTCTATAATTTGAAAGTGCTAAATTCCTGCGACAGTATCTTCCCACACACTTTGGTTAAGAGAGCTGTCCCCACTTGAAAGTGAAAAGATTGTATAATGACAACAAAGTTGTCTGTTACATTTTTGTGGTAACCCGTTTCTTCAGAATAGATATCACCACAGAAATCTCCTGGAGTATTTATCACCGTTTAACAGGCTTTACAAAGATTACCACTGTAAAAGTAATCTCAGCAGAAGCTTAACGACACATGCTTTATCAGCATAATACTCACTGAGGATGTCTCAAGCTTAACAGCACTGATTAAGTTTCAGTGGCAGTCAGTGACTATTTCATTTCTTAAACTTTATTTACTGAAGACCAGTAAGTAAACTAGCTAACTGGAAGAACTTACGGGATACAAGTGGAAAAAAGCCATCATCAATGTTAATAAGTATTCCTGCAATTTTCTTCTAACTAAGGTAAAATATCTGCTCACTCCCTTTCTTATATCATAAACTAAGGTTCTTCATAAAGGACAGGAAGCTGTCCCACGGGCTACATGGTCCTGATACACAAATCAAAATTTCATTTGCTGTTTTCATTTATGTCCATTTTAGTTTGCATTAAATCCCGTAACACAGTGGATATGGTCGACTACAAAGAAAGAGCCACAGAGCCAAGAATGATTACTTCACGCTTTACTTTCTATACGTAGCTCATACACGCCAAACTTGTTTTTAAGTTATAAGGCGTTCTGTCAATATTCGCCCAATAAATAATGAAGCTGACCTTGAGGACCGTGGTGGATGTAAGCCAGATTTGAATGGACAGTTATCACGACCCCACTCTACGTCCCTACTGAGGTTTTAAATCAGAATTTATTTTAAAATTTGAGCCATCATGTTTACTGACAGAATTATAACATGCAAGCACAAACAGACGCTACCAAACGCCTCTCTGGTGGAGGTAATAGACTTCTTTCTACCTGGTCAGGGAACAGTGGAATATTTTCCCCTACCACGTATAAAACACATTTCACCCACCTCTCTCCTATATTTTGCCAGGAAAATGGGAAATAGGTGCAGCAATTCATTGAAACATGCAAACACGGAAGGTAGAAGTAGAGTTTGTTCTATTCCAACAAGCCTGAAAGACTATTTGGTCTGAGTGCCTTTTCTTCAACGCAGCCTGAACTCTGAGGCAAGCTTTATTGTAATTTATTTATGTTCTCCAGGCTTTTTAGGAACATTAGAAAGCTCTTCTTTCGAAGTTTGCTGCCTTTTATTCCATTCTGTCAACATTATCCCAAACTCTTTCAGTACCGTTGAGCTCTGGGGAGGCCAGTCCATGACAATGTTCCACTGCCAACAGCTAAAAGCTCTTTGGGAATCACATTCTTACACTATGGAAAAATACTGTTTTATACCTGTCAAACTAATCTTTGGGAGGGTTCATTCAGCCAAAGAAACGTGTTTAATGTGCCTAAAACCTTGTAACCAAAAAAAGAGATCTTGACTATTTAAAGATCCAAGTTAAGACAAATCAAAGAAGTGGTTTTATGTGCAGATAAAACACTGGTTTATTCTTCGAGGCAGGTTAAACATGAACAAAACAAAAAAGGAGCCAATGTCCAAAGACAAACTTTGACAGGCCTTCAGGAAGCCTGGGGAACGATTGGCCAAGATCACAAGTTACTAAAAAAATCTGTTTTCTTGGAAGCAAAATGCAGAGAAATGAGTGGCTCGAGACTTTTTGCACATTACTGTATAAGTCCATGGACTAAACTACACTTAGAAATGTAGGTATGAGGTACTTGGCTTTCCAAATTGTGGTGTGATTTAGCAGCACTAGCCTATCTAGATGTTAGCCTTGCAGGATAAGGTTTTAGGAAGAACAACAAATTACAGAAAGCTGTGTGCAAAAACAACCGGGCGCATACAGACTGAAACTACAAACATCAACAATTCTAAAACATGGCTACATCTTTTACTTAATGTATCCAATAGCACTTCAGTGTTTTCTTTGACAGTGTGTGTGTGTGTGTTGACGGGTATTAACATCTTCATGGGGACCAAAAATTGGTAGTTTGCTATACTTGTGGGGACAAACAGCCCTTGTGGGGACCAAAATCCCGGTCCCCACGAGTTTGAAGGCATTTTTGAGACTCAAAATGTGATTTTAGTGTCAGGGTTACAATTAGGTTATGGTTAGGTTTAGGGTAAGGGTCAGGGTTAGGGTTAGGCATTCATTTTTGATGGTAAGGGTTAGAGTAAGCGGCTAAGGAAAGCATTATGTCAATGAGATGTCCCCACAAGGATATAAATACACACACGTGTGTGTGTGTGTGTGTGTGTGTGTGTGTGTGTTTGTGTGTGTGTGTGTGTGAAACTGTTGCAGTTTTCTCTCCTTAATAAACCTTACATTTGTATGCTGCACAGTAACCTCTGTGCTCAACATCAGTGTTTTTAAAATCTACAGGGGTTACACTTAAAGAAATGTCAAAGAACTTTTTCTTTCCAACAGAATAAAGGACACATTAGTTCTGAGCTATTTTGCTGAAATGCCAATTAAAAACCACCCTGGAGGCTAAGTAAGCTGAGAATGCACTACTCAACTGTTAGAAAAGGACAAAAGCCATAGCCTCGTATGACAGCCTCCGTAAACAGGACGTTCATTTAAATTAATATTGCACCCCTGCTTTGCAGTACAGCGATAGTGATCACATTGATCCAAAACTGTGATATATATATATATCATAAGTCTGCAGAGACACTAGATAGACAGACACTACTTGCCTGTGACTGCTAATTTGCTTAATTTAAATGATTAGGCTGAATGATTGTATGGAATCATCTTTAAGGAGTTTAAACAAGTTTGCCCTTTGGTCAGCTGGTCATGTGTCACTTTACTCTAACACAGCTGACCTACAACCACTCCATGTACTGTTCTGTTTACATTCCCTGTTTGTTTTCATCCTACTGTCACAGAGAGAGAGGCCACATGTCTGCAGGCAGGTAGGCACTGTAGTGACTGCTCCACTGCAACATCTTCAAACTCACAGGTAACCACCATCGGACTGACATGTTCACCAGTGACTGGCTGATTAGCAAGGGCAGCAACATTTAGTCGAGCAAATGATCCAAACTGTTGAGTGACTCAAAATGATCAGTTATAATAGAATATTTAAAGCTTTGTGGTTTCAGAAGGTGAGCAAGAAAGTCAGGCTGTGCTTTCGTAGCAATCCAGTGCACTGTTGTCTAATTTACATGGTTTGCAACTGAACACGACATCTATTTATCCCATTTACTCCCAGTTTTATCAAGGCATCTACAGTACGCACGCGCGCACACACACACACACACACTAATGGGCTTGTACCTGGACCATCAAGGCCATTTTTAGACGCCTTGCATAGGTTACAACCTTTTCTAGCACATTCCCAGGAAAACCAAATCTTTGATAAAGTTCCAAATGTTTCTATTATTTTTATTATTATTTTCCAAATGATTATACTTTTTTTGAGATTTTCAACTTCCATATTCATTTCCTGTATCAAAGCAAATACCAAAGCAGGTTTAGCTCAAATAAAAACACTTGGAACTAATCGCAGTAAAAAGGTTAAGGTGCGAGGCCAAATCTGATTTGCTCTCAATCCAACATTAAGAGCAGTTGGAGAGCCGCGACAGAAGCACCAAAGCCTTTTGTTTACTTGGCTGAGTCATCTGATTACTTGGATGCCTGTAAATCTAATTAGCCTTATGTCTCTCAAAACCCCAATTACTGAACACTGACACTGAGAATTTTCTCTCCCAGTATCATCAGCAGCACCAGTTTGGTCAACAAATGTGTCATCTTTATTTTCTAAATGCTGAAAGTGAAATGCTAAACGTATTCTTTCTTTGCAGTGCAGATCAAACTATCAGGCTCTTAGTCCTTTGTAATTTTGATACATTTTTTGATCAATTACAAAAATACATTTTGCCATATCTTCATATTTTATTTCCTGTTCAGCCAGTTTTATAATGAAAAGACGCCCACACACTTCCTCTGTGCCTCGCTGTCATGTGTACTTCCTTCTGTTTGGCTGGCTCAGTGATACGCTGAGGAGGGGGTAAGGAAATGCAATACAAACAATAAAAATTCTCTGAAGATCATAATTAAATTAAATCCTTTTAAACTATTTAGTCGGCTTAGTTTACACTTAACTTCTCAGGAAACTTGGCGTTTTGGGGGCAATTATGAGTTTTCTCCAAGTGAGCCCTCACCCCTTTAAACCTGTGGACTTTACTTCCTGTTTCCTGTTAAGGCTGTGACACGATCACAGAGCGATCAGGTGTGATTTAACAGAGATGCTTTCAAAATGATTCTCCTCTAATATGAGAAGCAAAAGAAAATGACATTGTTTACATTAGAGGTCATTTAGGTGCAGTCCAAAGTGGCCCATCCTGTGGCGGATGCACTACACTAACAGCTCTGTGACAATGCAGAGAGGACGTTTAAGTGGATGGATGCTAGACTGCCTTCAATAAGCATTTCTACAGTAAACTTTCTCTTACATCATACTGCTCAAACATGACTGCTACAACTTAAAATGCATCATTTGTTTTATAATACAAGGTAAACTAGCTCCCAATGTGACACTTGACTTTAAAATAGATCCAGTCTGCAGCCCGACTGACACAGACTGATACATCGCCGATCAGCGTCTTGTGATTTGCAGTCATTTCGCCTGAAATATCAAAAGAATCAGCCAGCTGCTGGCACTGCCTGATAGTAAAGGACTGCACAGTCCACAGTGAATAAAAAGCCACATTTCATTTAAAAAGACTGAGTGAGTGGTTATTCTACATGGGTGAAAGTGTCCCAAACAGCAGAGGTCCCAGTCCCACGCCCACTGGGCTGGACCGGTGCTGCATGGTATTCTAATGCTCTCTTTCCCACATGTCCCGCCTTTCTTTTCTGAAAAACTACCCAATAAAAGGCAGAAAAAATAGTTTGTTCACGTTTTTTTTTTTTTCTGTTGAAGGAAGCTATACTGTTGCTATTACACAACATCTACTGTTTCAGGAGTGTGTTAGTCAACAAACCTCCTGTCACCATTACAGATGATACGATTTCTATCTGACTCAACAACATGCAGTTAGTGGGGTTAGGTTAACTGGTCACTCTAAATTGCCCATAGGTGTGAATGTGAGTGTGAATGACTGTCTCTATGTGTTAGCCCTGCGGCAGACTGACGACCGGTCCAGGGTGGACCCTGCCTGCCCTGTGATAGCTGGGATAGGCCACACTGAGGTTCAGAAGGTTCTTGTCCATGCATTTGTGTCTCCACGTGTTGATTATTGTAACGCTCTTCTTTCTGGGCTACCAAAGAAAAGTTTTAGAGGTCTACAGATGGTGCAAAATGCAGCTGCTCGCATTTTAACTACAACTGGGAAATTTGAGCACATTACCCCTGTTCTGAGATCTCTGCATTGGCTACCTTGTCAGGTTCGAGCAGATTTTAAGGTCCTGCTGCTCACCTACAAGGCTTTAAACGGATTGGCACCTTCATACGTCTCCGACCTTTTACATCTTTATGTTCCATCTCGTGCTCTCCGATCTCAGGACTCTGGCCTTCTAAAGGTTCCTAGAGCCAGAAAAAAAGACTATTGGAGAGGGTGCTTTTTCTTTTCGTGCCCCGTTTCTGTGGAACAACCTTCCTCAAGATAATAGGCAGGCATGCTCTGTGGAGGTCTTTAAAACTAAGTTGAAGACACATTTGTTCACCCTATCTTACATGTCTTAATTCTATGGCTTTTAGTTTTTAAATTCTTACTGTTTTTAACTTGTATTGTGTTTTTTACTTGTATTGCTATGTATCGCTTTTATTTTATTTATTATTATTATTATTATTATTATTATTATTATTATTATTATTATTATTATTATCCAGTCATTGCTTTCATTTTAGAATTGCCTTCACATTTGGCTACAATTAAATAAAAACATTTTAATAAAGTCATGATTGTATATCTAGAGCACTGAAAGTTTACCATGACGTTCACATGAGCCTCGTCACTGGACCTGCAGTGTCCCTCTCTCTCATCCACTGTCCACATTGTTCCACGTCAAAGCGGTCCATTTCAGATGCACTGCTCCATATTTTACTCTTGGCCAGAATTAGCCCCATTCTAGACTCACTGTTCAGTGCAGCTGTTTCCCCTGCTGCTCTGCAGCCAACAACCTGCCCGGACCTTCATGGGTTCTGTCACACATTCCCCCGTTCTGGCCTGCTTTGTCAAGTTTCCATCTGCCAATCGTTCACCCCGGAAGTATGTATTTATGTTCTATCTACAGACAGGCCCCATATACATCGATCTGTCATAGCCAGCTAGCTCTGGCTCAGATAATCGCAGCCTTCAGATCACAATGTGTGTAAACAATACAGGTCGGTAGGAAGTTTAGCATGTTATAAATGTTCTTATACCTTAATTTATATTTCAATTTGAATTGAATTACATTTTATTTATGCAGCACCAAATCACAACAACAGTTGGCTCAAGGCTCTTTATACTATAAGGTAAAGACTCTACAATAATACAATAAAAACAGACCGTGGGTCCAGACATCTATAAACATCCTGATGAGTTTATGGGCTCAGTCATTCATTTGAACTTTTACTGAATAAAGTTAGAGCACAACTGATCTATATCTATATTTTTAAGGTGTGTATTACTCATTTACACTTTGTCCGATCAGTCAGATCAGAAAAATAGTAATGTCATGACTTTATAACGGGACTATACCAATGTAGAAATATATATATATTTATTTTTTCAGGGACGGGCGCTGGGAGGAAGCCGGAGGACCCGGGGAGAACCCACGCAAACACGGGGAGAACATGCAAACTCCACACAGAAAGACCCAGCCTGATGGTGGAATTGAACTATATATACACACTTACTTACTCTTACTTTGTACTATTCTATTATGAATGACACTGGCAGGAAGTCTGGTCAGAACTGAGGGCACTACTGTACACGCAGCCAAACATACAGATATTAGAAGTAACCTGCTGCTGAGCGCAAACAGCAAACTGCAGAAAGGCAGAGCACGAGTGGCTGAGGCAGTGAGCCAAAACAAAGCTGGACGAGCTTTAAGTTTGAGTGTCCTTACATGACCCATCCGGAGTTTGGACTCGCCTAAATGTACTGAGACTCAAAAATCACACTGAAGTAATGATTCGCTTCAACTGTGGAAAAAAAACTCTTCCGGGCAAAAATGAGAGTCATGCAGAGGCAAACTCAACAAGCCTCAACTTTCCACTGTTACCCATGATTACTATGATTTCCTACTATTACGCATTAATGGCAAAGCGCTTCTCTAATAAAATGTAACTCCTCTAAACTAGTGGAAAATAGAAATGTTACAAAACACCTACAGGAAGCTCAGTCATGTTTGGCATTTAGTAACTGACCCAACAACACAGCAGCAGGCTGTCCAGTCTGTTGCCGGGCCACAGCCTCGTCAGCCCTTTGTAAAAGAAGACTCCTTAATGTTTCTGGGCTTCAACTCACATTTTATAACATTATGTCCCAAATATTTGGGCTGTGCAATGTTGTAAGAAACTAAATCTTCTACTACTAAATACTTAACAGACTGGTTGATGATGTTAGCACAGGCTGTAATACAGGCTGTCATTTTAATTATGATTTTGCAAGATATTTAAAAAACAGTTTCATCCTGCCATGTCTTATAATAAAATATACATGCGCTTTTTTTTGATAAATGGGAACATCAGCTGACCCGATGTTCATGGAGTCACTGCTCATAAATGAAGCTGATGTATTTGTTTTCATATCATTAGAAAGAGTTTCTGAGGGCTCAGATACAGAGAGAGTACTAGTCAGAAAAAAGAAAACATACTTGGCTACTAATTGGTACAAAAACTAATACTGAATGGAGATACTCGTTTGCAACAGTATCAACACCAACAGTGTCGTGTTGGCCTCCTCCAGCTGACACACAACTTTGCACAGCACCACTGCAGACAGACACTAACAGCAGGTTTTGACATTTTATAAAAACTATTAAAACATCACTATTTCTGAAACAAAACCAACATATGACCGGAGCTAACATTAGCCACAGCAGTTACTCGTGTTATGCTCGTGTTGTTTAGGACATAAAGATCCAGACAGCAACAACTTTAGCATTATTCTCACGATTACTAACCCTAACTTGAGGGGGGAAAGAGAGAGAAAGAAAACTAGGTGCTAATCTTTAACCAACAAGTGACTGAAATTACAAAGGACTACAACACAACCAAATCCAAAGAATAAGAACAACCGCCGTTGGGTGCCTGAAAGAGCCTAGCCTCCTGGGAGGAGGACTGCCATCCTGGAAGAAAACCAGCTTATATAGGCCCAAACACATGACGTCATCTCTTTTAATAGATAAAATAACAGCCAATAACAACGAGCCCAGAGTCGTAAAATATTGTTAGTTTCCAGTTCCATACTAAAAAGACAGAACAACAAAAGAAGTAGAAAAAGACAGTTTTCATATCTCTAACAGCAGATTTCTTTTTCAGTACAGTTTCTTTGAAAGCGTGTTCTCTGTAAAGCCTCAGAGTTTCGTCATTCGTTAACTCGTCAATGACAACATTTCAAGTTCCTGTAACTGAAACCAACATTTCTGATGTGAAACAGACATTAAACCCATTATTTTAAAGGTTTCATACACTTTGATTACCTTGTTTATCCAACCCAAACACCCTATACTATTAAATACAACAAAACAATGCTAAAATCCCAGATACCAATTTTTTTGTACAACTAATAGCATATATCCAAAAAACAAGATTCTTCCAGTTTCCCCTAAACTGCAGTCAAACAACTGAAATATATCATGTCTGCAGGGGAGATTTACATGCAGATATATAACAAAACAAACTTCAGATACTTGCATAAGTTTCAACCCTTTGGTCTTTTTTCATTCACTGGTTTTCACTCCGCACTGCTTTGATCCTTTGCTCATAACATTGCTTTTACTGAGGCTGCAGCTTGTGGCCGTCTCTCTTGTTTCAGCGATTTTCCCTTGTTAACTTTTAAAATGTCTTTCCAGCTGGGCGAGGGTTAGTGCCCAGTTAGGCTTGTTGTTATGAACACTGTTGTGCTGGTCCACCTATACTTTACTATGGGGAAGTTTGTGTCCACACTTACAGTGAGGAGCTCCAACAGGAACGACATGTTAGCATGTAGCTGTGAGGGTGTTGTGCATGAAAGAAAGAGACCAGCTTATAATCCGACATGTGTCACTGACTGACCAATTATCGGTCTGTGCTGTGAACACTGACAATTGGACGGCTCAGTTTTAGGGTCACTGCTGGTAGCATGAGGCGATACCTGGTCCTGCTGAGGACCGTGCCATCGTCAGAAGGTTTGCTGTGTCTCCCAGCACAGTCTCAAGAGCATGGAAGTGCTTCCATGGGACAGGCAGTTACTCTAGGAGAGCTGCACAGGGCCATACAAGCTGTTTAACCCATCAGTGGGGTCGGTATTTGCTCCAGAAACCAGACCCCTACAAAATGACCACCAGTACGGCAGCGTGAATATGGCCAAATAGTCAAACTTCTTGAGGGTGTCCTGAGGGCCCGACGTCCTCCACATTGGCCCTGTGAGCACTGCCCAGCACTGCTATTGAGAATGTGCAGGTCCACCACTGGCTCCCGCTGCTTTCCACAGACGAGAGCAGGTTCACCCCGAGCACAGGTGACAGATGTGAAGGGTCTGGAAAAGCCGGAGAGAACGTCATGCTCCCTGGCTCAAACGTGGGAGGCCGTCCCCCAGGACACCGTCCGTCATCTCATCAGGAGCACGCCCCAACCCCACAACACACAAGCACGCGGGGGCCACACAAAGCGTGTCTGTTTGTTAGTAATTTATAACGCCATCAAACGACAGAAAATGATCCCGGCTGTACCAGCACCAATATCCAGCATTACTTTTTCCCCACTGACATGTGATGTGTTCTTTTTCAAAGTGCTCCTTTTATTTTGTTGAACAGTCTCCATCATCGTCCAGCTGATTATTACTCCACGTTTCCAGGTTGGTAAATGAATAATTTAACCCTTTATATAATACCTTTGGGTAAGCTGATGTGTTAAGGATTTTTGAAGTATTAAAACGTATAGTATTACTGAAATATCTGCTAAAAATACAAACCAATGTAGTTCTACAGATTCAAAATGTAATGCGATTAGGGATGTTCCTGGTGACTGACTACCAAGGGCACCAACGTCTGAAATCTAGCTGACTTGTTCTGCACATCTTTAAATGCAATAACGATGTTTCTACTTTTGTGTATTTAATGCAACTTAACTGGTTCAAGAACTCAGTCTGCCTGTGACCTGCAAAGTTTGGACACTAATAATGGAAAGACTCCTCTGGATACTCAATCTTGAGCACCAAAGCATCAGTTTACCAGGAGTAATATAAATGCACAAAAAAGGAAATATGATCCAAACTAGGGTAAAGTAGCAGTCACGCCCTGAAGTTTGAGCTGCGTGTCTATAAAAAAATAGGACGTTGCCAAAGGTTTAGTGGTTTCTGCCTGTTATTCTGTCCTGATGAGGCTAATGTTAAACTCATAGACTGATACAATATTATTAATACTCACATTGACACTGCTCATCAATACTTACTGCTGTTCTTTTAGTTCAAAATAGGCCCGTAGCTATTAATAACTTTAGTAACTGAGTATTATATCAATTATGACACCGACTAATCTGATAATACTTTTGTCTTATTAATGAGCAATACTAAACATTCAAAAGCGAAATAAACTGTTCATTGGTTTTTGTTCATTGGCAGCAATGTTTTCATAGTTTTCATACATGTTATATACAGTTTTTTTAATTTAACCTTTATTTATACAAGTAGTCTCACTGACTCAATGTCTCATTTACAGGACAGACCTGTTTCAGACAAACATGCTTTATAAAAGTTACAGAATTAAATCCTTTCACTGTGTTTATGTGCCAAAAAACATCGTTTTTATTTTGAAGAAAATATTTTCTGAACTTGAAAAATAGCGCAGTGAGGTATACCTAATATCCAGCCTTTAGTCTGGAATCCTTTCCTATATTAAAAGAAGCAAAAAAGAATTTTTGTGTGAATCTTTTGTGTCTCCTGGATGATTTGAAAACAAATGGCAGCAGATGGGAGCAGCTTTCCTTCACGCTGGAGCTTGTTATCCAGGCGCTTTGATTAGGGACTCCTGGCAGCTTTTCTCAGTAAAGACCTCAATGCTGATTATAGTTGCAAAAGAGAACAAAAAAAGTTTCCTTTCACACCACTCGAGCTCATCGTCTTGGTAACGGCTGGGCATTTTGCTTTTTGCAGTTTTAGATAACTCCACGTTAAACTACGACAGCATCTTCACAGCTGCTGCTGTGCTATCAGATATTCGGTTGAGAAAACGCGGAGCTGCTTAGGCTTAAGGTCATACGCTTTATTCAAAGGTTTGCTCCTGGATACTTTTCAACTGCATGTCTAGGTGCAAATGTGGGTGAAACGCATGCAACTTACGTGATGAGCTCTACAGACTCATGCATCATATGAAGCATCAAGTCACTCAATGAACCATTGCAGCCCAAGAATAATTATAATTCTATTACAACAGCTCACAATGAGTTTGAACGAGGCCCCTCTGAGACACACCCCTGCCTGCAGGTATTAAGAGAACAAGTGATTACCGTCTCAGCCTGTAGGCAGGTTTACAGGGAGTTGCCAAAACCTGACGTTGTGTGTCAAAGAGGAGTCAGAGACACACAGACAGCACTGCTTTTGTTATGCCTCACTACAGTGCTGTGGTTGTGTAAAACATAGAGCAGTGGATAGGATCAGGACAACGATACAATCTGTACATCTTTAATGCTTGTTGAACCAAAAAGACAAAACTAATCAGGCATATTTTACACACAGATGACACTATCTAAGCTAACGTAGTGCAAAAACTACAGTAATGTAACTTTTTGAGATTCTCTTAGTGCAAAAACAAAGGAGTACTTCTGGTTGTCTCAGGCAGTGCTGTGCTTGTGTTGACATGACACTACATCTGCCAGCCTTCAGTCTAGTTGTTGGTGGACTTCTCAGCCTCAGTCTGGGACTTTCAAAGCAACAGAATACTTTTTAGAACAAACAACCTAGTTACCGGTTACATTAACATGGTTTATGAACTAGTAATGACTGACAGGTACGACTGATAATACTGAAAAGTAGGCTGCAAATATTAATGCTGTTGGCTTAATGTTAACCATAGCAACTCCTTTAATAGTGACTTCACAGACAAAGGCCACTTAAAGCCAATTTTAACACCACGTTTTTCACAGCTTATAATTTGCAATGCCAAGGTGTGTGCTCTAAGCATAATCCCAAGTGTACACGGAGTACCAGACCTCTTAACATTGTTTTTTTAATGAGCACACTCAGCCAAATGCACATTATTTCTAAGCACAGAGCACATGTGGGCACAAATGATACTGACGTTCTTCTCACTCGCAGCAGTGATCGTTTGATAACGTGTGGCATCGTTGCAGAGGTCAACTGTGGCAGTGTAATATCTAACTAAGACATTTTATTTTCTTTGTCACTCATTGTTTTTCTTGAAAAATAACGTGTAAAGGACACATTTCACCGTTAAAATTCAATTAACTTGCTACACTTGATAGCCGAGACAACACGAGGCCGCATGTTTTCATGACTTAACAGGTTGGACAGTTGTGTCTGTATGTGAGCAGCTGTTTTTGACAGCTGCAGAGTACAGTATGTACAGCCAGGCACAGATCACACCACCCAGCACAGTTTGTCAAGACTTATTCCTCCTCATCACTATGACAGTTTCACACACTATAGTAGTGCCAACCAAATACTTTCTATAGACAACGAGACGGTGTACAGGGCGAGACTTACATTGCCAATATTATGTAATCAAATCCTGCAAATGTAGCAATTGTAATGCGGGAAAATCCCACAAAATTACAGCAGTCTCATTATGTTCATGCTCGTAGGATTCACAATTTCATCTTGCAGGAAGGCACACACACGTGTGCATCTGATGTACATCTCCATCAACTCATTATGTTATTATTGCAGAAGGACAGCATTAGCATAACGCTAACGTGTGTCTGAACGACTAAACTGACTGAGTGCTAAAACTGACCTAAAACTGGCTACAACAATATAAAAAGCACATTTTAACAAATCAATGTAAGCGTAGTAGTTGCTGGGTGACGATTATTACATGCCTGCAGCCTCACGCTGCTCCACCTGCCCCCCTCTGCTCCTCAGGCCTGAAGCACATCTGACCGGGCTGCTCTGTATTTCTATTTGCTCAGGTTGGTTCTCCACACTCTGGACTCTCCTCAGTCCAGCTGTGGTTCCCTCGCTGCTCTGCACAGCCTCAGCATGCCACAGCTCAATATTCCATCTGCTATCTGTCATCTTTTACATAACTGCAGTCTGCTATGTTAATGACAGCAGACGGCTAATGTGACTGTCAGGGAATTCATTGAAAATTCATTTAAAAAAATGTAACAACACCAATCTGACTTTGTGCACAATCATATTATGATTTTACATAACAAAGTCCTTGTGTGTGTTATACTAATAATAATAATAATAATAATAATGATAATAGCCGTTCATTAATCAAATCACTCAGCCTTTGATGTTAAACTGAACAGGGACTCAAACCAACAACCTCTGGGTTAATTTCAATTAAGTCCCCCATTATTTGTTAACACAGCAGACAGGAACCGTCCAATTACCCCCCCAAAGTGTAGAAATCCTTCCATGGGAAGCACTGAAGGGGAAGTATATGTCAGGCTCAGATTAAATAACACATATGGACTTATGTAGTAATAAGAAAGAGTGTAAAGAAAACGAAATGTACTGTTTCTTGCAATTATCAAGCAAGAAAAGAAAATCACAGAAACAAAACAGAATTTGTCCCAGTGAAGCTGCAGCACCCAAATGAACAGACGAGATCTTTGCTGATCGCTCAGCTGACAGCTTTGCACACCATCGGCAAAAAAAGAACAGGCAGGATTTCTACCCGTCTACATCTGAGAACATACTGTTCAAGTACAAAGCAAGCAGACTTTTGCAGTGATCCGTATTATGAAAAGAAGTTTAGTTGGAGCATTTTAACTTAACAATCAGAGTTCAGGCTTGGATCCAGCTGAGCATGGTTTGCAGTAAGTACTGAAAGAAAAGCAGCCAAATATTGCTTAGCATAAGTGTTAGCTTTAGTTAACTGTTGGAAAACCTGCAGGTGACACAAAGAGCTCGTTACAGATGTGCAACACTGATAGGTTTGCTGGACTGATGTCATGTATCCAAACAGACACTAGCTGTGCCTGAAATCACCCTGCCTATTCACGCACTACATTGAAACTTTGCTATGTTATGTGAGATTCCATATTCCAAAGGGTAAACATTTTGTTTACTTGATGCCCTGATAATGACCAATGCAACACAAAGGTTTGTGTTTATCTCTGCAAAAACTGAGGGATTTGATCTTCTAAACAGCTGCTGCAGCACGCTCCAGCTGTGTCCAAGCATTCCTGAGCAGAGTGGCAACACCACTATTTGAATTCCATAAAAGAACACATAATCGTAGCATTTTGGACACAAACTGTTGCATTAGTCAGACTTTTACTAACTGCCAAAGATGTTGCAGCAGGGAGAAAACGTTAGGAACAACAATCAAAATACAACAGTTCTGCCATGAAATAATGAAATCCATAACAAGTTCATAGAACCCCGTGTTGGGTTCACAGGGATGAGACTTCAGCTGTCTTTTGAAGATAAGATTTCCCAATCGTACATCCCTGAAGCGTAAAGCTGAGCTTTAACTACGGTCAAGAACAGCAGAGGTTTGCATTTGAAAGAAAGAGCCAGTGTGATGAAACACGACATATCTGAGCCATCAGCTGGATAAATGCTTTGATCAGAACACAGACAGATGTGGTCTGTGGGATGTATGAAGTATCAGGTACAATAAAAAGAGCATCATGTTCAAACTTGTAGAAAGGCTGTTACTGAGCTTTGTCTTTTTCAGCTCACCTGTTTGGTTTGTACAGCCACTTAATTAACCACTCACTCAGTCATCCAGTGAAACTGTGTGAAACTCTAGCACACAAACATAAAACAGTTTATCAGGTTTGTTTCACTTTGCATCCTGACGCATACTTTCAAGTGTTTTAACGAGAAAACTAGCTGCCACTAGTTTAAAGGGTTTACAACCTACAAAATACTGCATGTTTGAGTACTGCTTGCAGGTCTTGCCTTCAGCTTCAACAAGACCCCACATCTACTTAGGGCAATAAGTAAGGGCAGCCAATAGTGAGAGAAAAAACCTAAGGGCTCAGACGTCACCGTGCCTCTTACTGCTGCTCACTAAGTTCATTGCTGAACTGAGGCATTCATATTTTCCCAGCTTCTCTCAGACACATGAAAACTTAGTGAACGTGTTTATCCTGAAGAACATTTACGGCATCAGCTCATGACGAGTACAACTGTAGGAATGCTGCATTCATGTGGATGGGAAC